>NW_020955380.1:939391-1219080 GCF_003031625.1 Empidonax traillii
GGTGTTATCCCTTGAGTTCTCCTCAGCTAAACTTTATATCCCAGCAGCTGTGTGTGCTGCCTTCTCACCCAGTGTCCTGGGCTCTAGTGAGGCTCTTTGACACCCCAGAAGAACTGTGTGTATCTTGCAGCCTGTCCTTTCCCGTGTCCCTCTGCCATCACACTGCTCTACCATAGCTCCAGGTTGGAATCTCTTTCTCCTGGGTGGCAGCAGCAACCACGGGGGCTCAAATACATTTATTCCTTCTGATCCTCTTCATCACCTTCAGGGAGCTTAGTATATTTTTATCAGGGAGCTTATATGCTTAGTATATTTTTAAAATAAGTTTTTAAAATATTTCAGATAACCTGATCTGAATTATGGAGTTAAATGACAAAATATTGCAACAGCTGCATGTTCGTAAAATTCCCTTGACTTTAAATGAGGTTTAGGCATTACTTAAAGTTGCACCTTAAAAGTCTTTTTATACCTAAAACTTGTTTAATCGGGCTGAACTCAGTATTGTACTAAACTAGTGTAATTTACATTTTCTTCTGCCCATCTCCATATAAACCATAACTATTTAGGTTCCCATTTAGGTACTCCCCCAAATGTGATTCACATCTCCTTTATGCACTGCTATTGCCATTTAATTAAATTAATTCTTACAACAGCCTCAGGTATCAGCACAGAGATTCCATCAGTTTTATGGAGTCCCAGCCCAGGTTTCTTGGCTGTGCAAGCATCATCAGTGCTCATTTCCCCTCAGCATTCCACAGAGTGGGATTCAGTGGAGCATTTTGGAAAACTTGGCCGTAGCTGCTGGTGCAGAGCCATGCAGTCTGTCCTGGAACATTCTAGGGGTTTATTTTCTCAACTTCTCTCAGAGTTGGGGGATGAGGAATCCCTTTGAAGTCTGTAACTGGGCTCAAGATAGCTCAGAAGTGAAGTGGCTGTTCTGAAGGTCTCTGCTGGGGGGTTGTCTTGCCAGTGTGGATCACAGGCAATGGCAAAGGTAGAGTTGGAAAAACAGGAGAAAAATAGAAATTGCCTTCAAAACAGATTTTGAGATTAAATTACAAAAATTAGGCTTCATTAGAGCTTGAGGTTAAATACCAGATTGTTTTGCTAGTCAACTGCATACTTGTGTTTGTAATTTGAAATGCAATTTATACAAGTTCAGAATTTGATATAATTTTTTTTAACATCAATTTTCACAGCACGGGTTAAATTGAAAGTGCAAAACCACAACCCCTGTAAATTGTCTGTTCTCAGGAACTTCAGGCTGAAATTTTTCCTGTTATTAGCCAGGCTTGAAACACAAAAGAGTCATCCCTGAATGAAGTGCTCTTCTTTTTAGCCATGTGAGTGATTGTCCTGGTAGCAGTAGAGCTGAGATTTATTTCCTTCAGGAATCCCATTGTATCTGTTCCTTCCTATGAGGTTCTTGAAGGACATTTTTCACACAAACCAGCTTTACTCTGTCAAGCAACAGAGTCACTGGGAACCAAGGCTCCAGAAATCCTGCAGGATCCTCCCACTCAGTATTGCCTGGCAAGCCAATTAGCTTGATATTTTTATCTCTAACCTGATTTGGAACTAATTGTAAATTACTATTTTATCATTCTGTTTTCTGTGATAAATGCCCTACTCAATTATTATTAGATCTGCTCCTAGGACAGCTGAATCTCCTTCTATCTGTGCCGTACTTTGTGGCTTTGCAATCTACAGAGGATCCACAGCAACCTCCTCCAACTTCACCGCTTCTTGGTCTTGGCCCAGAGCACTGAGGGTGCCTTTGCTCTCTGACACAGTGCAGCATTTTCTGCACACCCTTCACTGTGGTGAAAGCACCTTTCTGTGTGAAGGCTCACGTCAGTTCTTTAATATCTGTCAAGTTGCCTGCAAATCAAAGCCCAGCTGTTTACACTAAGTTAAGAAAGTTTGAGCCGGTTCACATTTTACTCCAAATCAGTGTTCTCTGCTTTTTGTCTGATGATTTTTTTATTTTTTTTTTTTTTTAATCTCAGGCTCTACCATGAGATCACTTTCATTTTAAAGCTTGAAATGCAGTTTTTTCCACAGAGTGCTTTTACCTGAGGGGCAGCTTTGAAGCAAATCTCTCAGTCCTTCCCATTTACTGCCCTTTGCCTCACATCACTGAGTGGTGTCAGAGTACACAAATTTGATTCCTTCTGGTTAAAACTAAGCTAGAACATGCACTCCAGGAACACCCTTGAACGTCCTTCAAGCAGCTGGGGAATGTTAGTTCCTGGATCCATGCTGGAATTTACCCAGAGCGAGTCTGGGTTCTCAGCACCATCTGTTCTGCTGTGCAGGTATTCTCCTGGGTCACCTCGTGGTGCAGGAACACTCAGGTGACAGTGAGCACGTGAATTTTGAACAGAAGGAAGTGCTGAGGTCTGAGAGGCTCTTCCTTGCCCCAGTTTTGGGAAGTTCATTGGAGACGGAAGGAGGAGTAGGATGAGAGCAGCAAATAGCTCAGCTCATGACTGTCTGTCCTCCTCTCTGTCCCTGTTCCCACTGGGTGCTCAGGGAACTGAAGCTCTTGCCAACTGCTCCAGTGGAGCCTGGTGAGCCCCTGTGCTCCTCTGGCTGGGGCTGGGATCAGTCTCTGCATCTGAAGAGCGTGGAGCGTGGGCCGTGGGCAGAGGAGGCAGAGGAGCAGTTTGCAGCCTGAGTTTTCAGTGTGTGCCCGAGGGAACGGTATCTCTCAGCCACAACGCCAGGAATCATTAGGCTCACACTCGACTGGAAACACCCCAGAGGAAGGATTGAGTACATTGGCAATTACAGGTACTCCCCTACAAATCTCAGCTCCCTTGCTCCATGTAACTACTGACAGAAGATGCAAGATTCATCTGCCCAGAGTTAATCCTCTGCATCTGAGCTTTTCACGTCACTCCAGTGTGGTCATTCAAGCAAGCAGTTCTCTTCCACAGGCAGCTGAGTTTGTGGACTCGTGTCTTGGAAGTCTCACACACAAGTGAGCTTTGTGCTCCAAATCCCTGAGATGATGCCTCTTCCATTAGCATTTTAATCAAGGCCTTTGCTACAGCAAATGTTTAGCACTGTAAGTAATTGGTAGAGATTGCTGACACGATAATACTGTGGTAGGTTCAGCCTAATCTGAAAAAAATCCCTGGAAACATTAACTGCATTATCTGACCCAGTGAATCATCAGAAAAGCAAAGCATAATCTCAATGTTGTGCTCAGCAAGTAGAAATACACTGAGAAGCAACAAAAAACAGCTGCTCAAAGTGGAGCACTTTCCATGCTTTCCATGGGAGTTGTCACACAGAAACCCCCTTGGTCTGCCTGGGAATATCCCTTTGGCATCAGGAACCAGTTTGCAGGTGGGAAAATACCATGACTGCCTTTAGCAGCACAAAGTCCTTTTCTTGTTGAAAGTCTGCAAAAAGTCATGATTTTATTGGAAACCTTCTGAACATCTGAGTCAGAGCCACCTGATAATTGATTCCAGGCTTGTATGATTCAAGAGCAGTGCACGGTTGAGAAAGCTGTTAGAGATTATAGTGTTAAGAAGTGCTTTTCATTTTGTCTAAGCAAGGAGAAGCTTGGGGAGACTGGAATGCTGGACATCTTGGCAAAGAGCAGGTGAGTGTGAAGCTGGAGCAGAAGGGGGTGGGTTGTTTGGCAGGTTAATACATTTACCAGGGAATGATCTCAGGCTGAGAGGCCTCAGGTGCTGCCCTGCCCGGTGCTGTGTGCAGGGAGCAGGAGTGGAGCCCCAGCCCCTGTGCCCAGGGCTGCCCCAGCAGCATCACAGCCTGGCACAGGGACCCAACCTGGGCACTGGTGACAGTCAGAGACAAGGAGCAAACTGAGGGACAGCCAGATAACAAGTGTAAGTAACCTCAAGTAGATTTGATTCAATTTCTGTATTTTAAAAACTTCCAATATCTGTGGATATCTGTCAGTCCTGACCATCTAATGACGCCCTGCTGGCTAAGCCATCATTTCTGGGATTTATTCAGCTATTCCAAATCTCTGAGCAGATCCAACCAGCTGCAGTTCCTAATGAACAGCTACACCTGTAGTTTTCTCTTTAATACCAAGTGTAGATGGTACTGCCCACTGAGACCAAGCAACATCCCAGTGAGAGTTGTCATGTCTGGAGCATCTTTTGGTTTATTAAACCTTGAAGGAAGTTTTGAACTACAAAAATAAGAAAATTGACGGGATCCTAACAGCTACAACTTTTTTTCCAGGCTGTGAAAATGCCAAAGCAGCCATGTTTTGTGGTGATCTTTTCTATCTTTAGACTCTTTCAGGCAATATATAATGAGGCCTCTGTCCCTGACTCATGCAGAAATGGAATTCTCAATGGAAAAGGATAGGAAAATGATTTTTTAACTTTTAGAAAGGCTCGTTTCACAACATTTATTGACACAAAGCCCCACATGTAGCCTCTAGTGGTGTAACTTTAAAATAAGATTTCTATATGCTTTTATGTTCATATAAATATATTTTTCTTTTTAATAATTAAAATAAATTTTAGCTGGGATCCCCCACCTAATAATTTGTTCTATAGCAAATGGTAACAATAAATTACCTTGAAAAAAAACAGAAGTCCAAAAATCTCACCTGAGAGTCACCTCAAGGCTGCCCTTCATGTTGAGCTGATGGATGTTTCTTCCAGTGGCAGCCAACCTGGAATAAAACGCTGAAGCAACAAAGAATCTTTTACATCTTCTGGTAAGTTGTTCCAGTTTATTCCCATGACTAAACATCTGCACCTATTCCAGTCTGAGCAGGTCATCAGAGTTGAACCTTTTTGTCTTGTAATGCCTTTGCTGGATTTGAAGAGCTGTCAGATCTCCTGCTGGAGGTGCTTATGGCCAGTGATCGCATCAGCCCTTACACCTGGCTCTGACAGAGCCACAGGGATTGATCTCTTTGCATCTGTCTATTGGGAAGTTGGGGGATTTTTTTGTTCCCCAAATCTCAAATTATCCTTTTGGCTGTTTTTCCTGAACCTTTTTTGTTTTCTTTGTGGCATCAGGAGTTGGCACAGTGTGTTGCAGCATGAAAGGGAAGCAGAGCTTTGTGGTAGGATCAGGTTCATGCAAATCAGCTACAAGTAATTGTTTCCCTTTTCATCTGAATCCATCTAAGCTTCGTGTTGCTCTCACTGAGACTTGTGGAACAGTTTGAGGTTTGCTGTGATTAGTTGTAGGGCTGATTATGGTCTGATTGCTTCATTCAAGTTATCCAGACTGAGCTACTGCTGGTGACAGGAGGAAAATCTCCAGAGTGTGGTGTTAATCTTTATCAGAGCAGTAATGCCCAGCATGCACATCAGTGGAATTTTAGGGATGACAATTACCATTATGTTTTTCAGTCCTATAATACTTCTGTCCCACAAGCACTCTGGCTAATACATTTATATGACATTAAGTGGGAAGCCTCCTGTGATTCATATTTGTTGTAAATACAATTTTTTTTAATATTTCAGCAAATAATCCTAGATAAATTAGGCATCTGTGGATTGTAAAGATCTGAATTAGTGAAAGTAATTTCCTAGAGTGTATCAGATGTCTTACAGCTTCAGAATGCGAAGTTGCCTGCGTAGGATTCGTCACTATTTTATAGCTTGCTTGAGTAAATCACATAGCCTTGATTGGCCTCTGAATCAAGTGGCTGCAATTTCCATAAACATGTATTTCGAATAAAACATAAAAATGTGACTTCTTACCTTAAGGTAGCTCTGTCTTTGTAACCCACCTAACTCACTGTGTACAGATTTCTTGCAGTTCACTCTCATTTTATAGGCTCGGTTGTAGTGTAATATTTGCAATATTATGGAGAGTTCACAGCTGCTCCTGGCTGTGATCAGAAAATGGAATATTGGCTTCAGAATTATCTTCTGAGCTTGTGCTGAGTTTCTCCTGGAATGTCAGTAAGAGGGTGTTCTGTGCATCAGCCGTGTTGTGTTTGGGAAGAACAAGGCAGTGCCTGTACAAACCCCTTCAGGAACGTTCTGGGGACGTGCTTGGGCTCCTGCCTGGGTACAGCAGCCAAAACCAGGCAGGTTATGGCACTTCTGAGCTGCTTCCATCGTGGTTACAGGATGTGTAACTGTTCCTCCCTCCCAAGGAGAATGGTGAGAAATGTGTTTAATAAAAAAGCAGGGGGGAATGCTCTGAATAAAATATTTACTTTATTACAGTAGCAATCTGATCCAAGACAAGCTTTTCACTGTGTAACGAGGTCCTTTTATTGGGCACTGGGCTGGCAATGATCTCCTGACATAACTGTGTCTTCTCTCCGTGTGTGTCTGCTGGGCAAGTGACATTTCTTGTCCTCCTCTCTTCTCATGTGACACATCTTCCATTTCCTGAATTGCTCTGTAGCCTTCCATTTCAGTCCCATTAATCTTGCTGCAAGGTGGCTGATTCGAGTCCATGAAGTGCTCCCAAGTTTTTCCTTACAGTTTTCACCCAGGGTCCATTGAGAGGTTTCCAGTGGAAAGATTTGGGCTGTTTCATCCTCCTGTCCTGCTTCCTCTTTGCCCCTGGGCTGCACCCCCAGCCTGACTGCAGACCTTTAAAAAGTCCTTTCACGTTTCTCATTTGCACTATTAACATCCTCTGGGGGGGTTATTCCTTTGGAGCCCAGTTGTACTGAAGTCTGTTTGGTATTCTGTTTTAGAAATAGTAATCTATTCACAAATTAAATATATTCTAAACCTTCATGTTCAAGTTCATAAGTTTTTCAGCCCAATTATTTTCAGTAAACAGTTACCATAGTTACTCAGAGACTCATCTAAAATCAAGATTGAGCCCAGTGTTTGTTCAGCATTTCATTTAATTTAAACTGAATCATCTTATGTGCATTTGCTCCAAGGTTGTTTGGCCAACTCATTTGTAATGTCCTCTTTGCACATCAAAATCACACTCACAGTGGTGTCGTTTCATGAGAACTGGTTAAATATTTTGGAAGGAAATTTGGCAGCTCTCACAGTAATGAAATGTATTTTCCCCTCTCTGTGCAGAAAGTTTGTTCCTATCTTGATACAATTTCTATAAGCAATAACATTGAAAAGCTTTCCCATCAAATCCAATCCTAGAATGCTCCTGAAAATCTTGAGCAAACTCATTTGTTTGCTTATCATTCCCTAAAATTATTTTGGCTCAGACAAATTCTGTTTTGTCATTTCTCCTGTCTCCCTGTTTCATAACACAAGTATATCTGTATTTCTGCACTTTATTTCTGTAATTTATTTTTATCACTGTTCATTATAATTTTCCTTAGATGTTTTCATCATTTTAAATGATGCATTGGATGTGCAGGTTAATTATTCATTATTCAAAGAGCAAACACACACACAGTAAAATATTTCACTTACATTGTTTTGATATATATTAATTTATTTCTCCTTTTATTAGTTATATTTTTTTATATTCTTTAAGGAAAAGCTGTACTGCATAATTTCAACTATAAAATGTTATATTTGTGCAATAAATTCCAGTCCTTGCCTCTTTATGTGCACTGGTAGTGATTTTAATAACATTGTTTCTTCGGTGGCTTTTGCACCCAAAAACCTGTCCATTTGTCCCCTCAGTTGATCTCATTTAGGTACTTACACTGACTGTTATTCGTGGTAGAAGGAGCAGTTTGCAAACTGAAACCATGAACATGAATTCCAAACTAACCCGTAAGGAAGAGTGAATTCAGTGGGTGAACAACAGATTTTTCCAGGTTGCAATAGAATTAGCATTAGTGGGAGATTACCTGTCCTGTGGCAATCCTGCCTTTAGCTCCTCCAGGCAAACCTTAAATCTCTGCTGAATGTCCTGTGTGGAGGGTGACAGGGAGCAGCTGTCGTGGTTCAGCTCAAGCTGATAGAGTGGAGCATCTTAGAACAACCCAGGATTCTCAACTGGAATTCTGGAGGGAATGAGATGCAGCAGAGGCCTAAAGAAAAGTTTTCAGATTGGTGGGAAAAGGTAATAATTGCATCAAAATTTGCACTTTTCTAATTCTAAAAGGTAACACGTTTGTAGCAGTGTGTGCTACAATAAGTATAAATTCCTGGAGATCCTTCTCTGTTACCAATAGGGAGAAAAAAAAAAAGGAATTATTAAAAATTATCTGGATTTTATCTTCATAACCTGAACAGGTTCAATTAGTTGAGAGATTGTTTGCAGTCTATATTTGCACTCTGCTTGACAGGCCTGTTATTTCATGTTGGTTGCTGGGTTTAGTAGTGCTAAACAAATATGTGAGGTTGTTCACCCTGTGCAGGAAGGTTGCAGTGGCGACAGCCAATCCAAACCCTGATGGTCTTGCTTTTTGATATATGATTCATAGAATTTATGAATCATACATAAAAAATAAATCCTCTAACTGAATCCATCCTTTGCTCTGTGTCATGTGCTGCAGGTAAAAGTATGCCTGTCAAAAAGAGCTTTTGCAGACTCTTCTCCAGGTCTTCCCTTCCCTTTGAAGGAATGAAAGGATTCCATAAAGTCTGCAAAACTTCCATTTTTGACCTGGGTCATAGCTGGTTTGTGAGCCATCATTTTAAACTCCTTTCCCTGTGGTTTTTTTTTTTTTTTCCTGCCTGTGATATCCTTGTGCCCGTCATCATCCACTTTATAACATAAATGTACTTCCCTCTTTCAGTGGCCTGCCCTGAGAGGGAATGTTTTGGGGAGAGCTTTTGGGGAGAGCTCTGCACTTCTGCTCCTGGCAAGCAGTTATGTTGATTTGTGTTGCTGTTTATTTAGTATGTCATGGAACACAGGGAATTACAGGAGACACAGGACACATTCTCTGCCTTTACACAAAGCACCTGCACAATCTTAGATGGCAATTTTTCTCCATGTGGATACAGCCTGTTTAATTTAGGCTTGTTCTCCTGCTGTCTGATCCAATCACTTGATTCAGTCTCTTGATGATATCAGGATGTTCCTTCCTGGTTTTCAGGAAGGTGCCTGTCAGGGAGCTGAGCTGTTTGTGTGTCCGTAGCAGCTGGACAGCATCTGGAGGAGCTCCAGGCTAAGTGTGCCCTGCTCAAGTTTCCATGAGGGCTGTTCACTGAGCTGGGTGGGGGTCATTTGGATCCCTGTCCTTTTCGTGGGGTGAACAACTATCATGTACTTATTGTATTGCCAGAGTGTCAAGAGCACCATTAAGGAAAAGTGAAGGTTCAACACCCTCGAAGATGTGTGGATATCACTGGAATTTATTCCTCTGCCTCTGAGTGGAAGGCACTTGGGTATGAAGAGCTCTTTGCCAGTTGGGCTGCAGTACATTGTGGCAGGAGAGGGAATGTGTGATTATTGATTACTTCCGTGTGGGGACAGCTGATGAGGTGTTCAGGCTCTTGTTATTCGGATGAATCAGCTGCTGGTCACTTTGTGCTGACTCACAGTCAGAGCTGGATGTGAGTATTTGGATGGATTTACAGTAACTTCATCCTTTTTCCTCAGGGACGTGCCAGTCTGCAGGACTGTTACACTCATTGTTCTGCTGTGTCAGGTAACAAAATATTCTACTTTCTTTTATTCTACTCAAGAAGATCTTGCTTTCATTACACGGGTCAAAGCTCTTCCGATAAATTTCTGTCAGGTTTTCTCCCCAGTTAACCTGAGTGACACATGGAGGTGTCTTTGGATGTAGTTGTAATTGAGACATGCATGAGAAGAAGTTTCAAAAATCTGCTTTGTAGAAGACTGAAGTGGTTTTGGCTGATGGGAACACATGTAGAATATCTCTCTCTTAAACATAGGAATATTGTAATGCCTTTCACAAGGATTGTATTTCAAATTAATTTTGGAATCTGAAGCTTATATGAAGACTTGACCGTCCTCTACTTGTTAAGTGGAGGATCTCACTCTGGGCACATGGCACCAGCAGTTAGAAACCAGATTTGGCTATCTGCCAAACTAACCACAATTTCATTATTCCAATCTTAACAAAATTAATTTTTTATATATTTTTTGTGTCGTACGCATTATTAATTTTTAATATATATATGCACAATACTAAATGTATCTAGATAAAAATAATCAAAATTATTGCACAGATGAACACATAGGATGTCCACATTTTCAATATAAATATGTAATTAATATGGACAGTGCCATAGTAGGCAGTGTTGAACAGTGATTCTTGGGTGCTGAGTGCCCTGCCATTACTGGCTGTTCCTGTGCTTGTGGTTCTCAGTAGCTGAGCTGGGGAGGTTCAGCCACAGCTCAGCTCTGTGCTCTTGCGTTCCCATAAGGAAAAATGGGATGAACTTGGATGGGTCCAGCATGACTTCAAATGATCCATCTCAGTACTTCAAAATTCCAGCTTTTCCAATAGTTTTTGCTAGTGCTGGCTTTATTCGCAGATCACTGCGTGGTCTCTGCGCAGGTGCCGAGGTCCCGGCCAGCCCCACTGCTGGCTCGGGGCTGCCCCGGCCCGCTGGGCAGTGCCGTGGTGTGGGAGCGGGAGGGCCCCTCGTCCTCTGCCAGAACGGCTGCGGGAGCTTGGTCTGAAAGGGCACTTGGTGCCAGGGGAGGGCTTGGAGCGCCGGGATCCAGCGGGTGCCGCTGGCAGCGGCAGCGGCGGCGCCGGAGCGGCTCCAGCACCAGGGACAGCGGGCTGGGAGCCGGGAGCGGAGCGTGCCGCTCCTCCCGCTGCATCCAGCGGGATCGGGACAGTCTCTAAACACGGCACCACGGCAGGTTTCGTTTGGTCCTAAGGCTGCTGTGAGGGACGTGGGACGGAGCAGCGGAGTGTAAGTGAAAGCACGGCAAGAAGGGATTCCCGCCCTGCCCCTCCAGCCACTCCAGGATGAAAACATCCGTCGCTTGTCCTTTTTACACATCATCACTGTGTGCAAAAAAGGACCCAGAACTCCTCAACCCTCCGCCGCTATTCCCTGGAGCTGTGTTAGATAGTTCTCCATGAACCAAGGTCCAGTTGTCCCTGAAACACAGCGACAACATCAGAGAGAGCACTTATAAAAACCAGCCCCAAACTCTGCATTCCCTTGGAGAGATTTGGCTAAAGATGGATTGTGTGATAGCTCAGATCAGTTAATCAGCAACCTGTTCATTTCCATGAGTGACAAAACTAGTTCTCTGATGTTTTCTCTCAATAGTATAAATTTTTTAGCATGAAAGAGGTCTCTTTCACAGCAATAAATACATAAATGATAAGAAATATGTAAGGTCAGAAATGAAAAAAGGAAAAAGACCAAAAAAAAAGCATGTTCACAAGGAGAGTTCACTAATGCTTCTGAACTCCCATTTCACAAAATAAGACAGGAGTTAATTATTACTTCTGGTAGGGTTTCTTATATCCTGAACATTAAAAGAAATTAATAGGAAAAGGTATAAATTTGTCACAACAGTGCTAATTAATGTTCTATGATTTCTCACTCCTTTAATAGGTAATTTACTGTAGTGAGAGTGTTATGGATAAATGAGAATGAAGCTGCAATAGTATTTTCCTCCAATTTCTTAATTATTCATGAAACATGAAGTTTCAAATTAATCTTTTCCTTTTTTACTAATTGAAGAGCAAAATACTCTGTTTCTTTAGCAGCAGGAAAACATTTGTTCAGCGTGATCTGGGATCTTTTTTATATAAAGGTCCATCTGACCAAATAATTACCACCTGCACTGTAAATTTTTGGTAATTGTACTTAACATATTGGTATTAAAGCATTAGTCAGTCCATTCTCTACTTTTGTGGTAAAGATAAATAAATATTATTCTCCTGATTTAATCCAGGTACCTTCTATGCAAGCAACATATAAACCTACAGACTGGGACATGGTGGCACAACAACGTTGGTCCATGCTTGTCCTTATGCAGGTCTTGGTCTTTTTTAAGTTTAGAGTTTGTATTCAAGCAATATTACAAATAGAGTAAAAGTAACTTTTGGCATTATATGTGTAATTGCAAGGTGTGTAACTTGTTCTTTATTTTCATTTTTTATGGGGGGTTTTATTAGGCGAGACTTAACTCCAAGTGCCTGAAATGCTGGAAGGGTTTGGAAGTGCCTCTTTCTCTGCCCCCCATGACTTTAGGTTGCCTTCACTGTCAAGAAGGTAAAAATAGGCCAAGTTCTGGAATGTTTCATGCTGACTTCCATTCTGCATGAATAAAAACTTTGGTACTAAAGGAATGGAAAAACAGAACCCTTGTAACGTTGCTAAGATTACCAAAAAGTTACGTTTGCAGCTTCTCGAGTGATAAAGGTAAATGTTCCTGGTTGCTGTTGGTCATGAGCTCCTGCTGCAGACCATTAGTTAGGAACAGATGATGACTGACAACTGGAACTGCCTGGAGTAGAAGGGTCTGCTTTCCACTGGGAGAAATGTCAAGGTTGGGAGCAGACTTAGGTGAAGGAAGTAGTGGGGCACAAATACTGTGATTCCTTAGAGGGAAAAACTACTGTCATTTGTTGCATTTCGATTCCTAATGAGATGGTCTGGTCCTTTCTTGATAAGGAGAAGATCCATGGGGTGGCCCTGTGCAATGGGACAATAAGTGGATTTTGGTTCTGCCCATCACAAGCTGAGATCTGATTAAACACTTCAGGAGGTGACTTCATCAAAGGAAGGAGCTCAGTTCTTGGGACACAAAAGCCCCTGCTTTGAGGCACAGAAGAGAAACACTTGGTGCTTCAAAAGGACCTGTGAAGTCATCAGAGATGGTGATAAAGTGTATTTGTCTTTTTGTTTCTCCCTGAAAGGTGAGGAATTTATATTTTAATGGGAAAGTCAAGTTGTTTAATGGCTTAATCCATCTTAACAGTGGGAAAGAATATGAACTTTAAAGAAACAAATAGGCCAAGTTGGAACCCCAAGTGTAGAAAAGGAGGTAATTCAACCAAATAAATTGTCTGTCAGAGGGAGTTAAAATTCATCCTTGATTTATTTCTTTTTTCTGGTAGTAGGGATTCTGGGCCATGTTTCTAAAACTGAGGTTTGAAGTAATAATGGAAGTAGAAGTCACCAGCAAGTATCGGCCTGAGAATGGGGAGAAAGGGTAAAGTGTGGGGCTGCTCTTACCTGAAAGAGAGGGCAGGAGGGTGATACATTCCATGATACCTTAGGGCTGGGACAACTGAGAAAGATCCGCTTGCAGGGAGGCATAAGAATCTCTGCTTTCTGCACTCTGACCTTCCATTGTCCCTTGCAGAGCATTTGAAAGGATTGTGCAGTTCCCTTGATCTATTTAAGAGAAAGAAACTGTGTCAAATCTCTCCAATCCCAATCCAGCTGTCTTTCAGATCACATCTATATTACAGCAAGATAGTGTGATATAAGATGAACCCTCTAATGTATTTTAATTAATTAAAACTGTGTTATTAATGCACAGTCTCTTTGGATAAGGACAATTGTGTTTGCAGTAACAGACTCATGAGCAACTCACAATACTTCTGACACAGCAGCTCCTGCACACAGTGGATGTTCAGTAACTTTTGCCAGTGTTATTCAGTGATTAGTGCCTTCCTACTGACTTGACTTCAAGATTATTTAAATAAGGTCTTCAAGCCTGTATTTGCCATTATTTCAATACAAGTGCAACACAGAGGTTTAGTGGCAAAGCCTCAGAACAGCACCTCAGGAAACTTCTGCCAGGGGAGGTCACTTTTCTCTGAAAATTGTGAATTTCTGGGCCCTACGATGTCCACCAACAGAAGTTGTTTTTGTAGGAGCTCTGACACTTACAATAGGTTTTAAAATTTAGTTTGACTGCTGAAGTCAGTTCTTGAAACTTAACAAAACCATAAAACTATTTAAATAGAAGTAGGCTTTGGATTCCAATGCTGTAGTGAGGTTTTTTTTTTTAACGTGAAATCTTTATGATAAGGAAAAAAACAAAAACTGCTTCAGAAAATAAACCCACAAAACCAACCCAAACCCTGGGGTACATAACCCTGAGAATTTCCTGCTTCTGCTCGCTACAATGCTACGGTGTTCTTCCCCTGCTTTCCAGAGCAGTATGAATATTGAAGTTGGCAGGTGTGAGCTCTGTTAAGAGAGCAAAGAGAAAAAGAGACAGAAGCAATAGTTGTTTTGCAGCCCTGCACAGCTTTGGTCTCTCCTTTGCACGTGGGTAATCCTGAATCCCGACTTGCTGCCTGGGACATCAGTGCCTCTGCCTCCCTTGCAGGATGGGATGTTTGTTCACTGCTACACTTATGCTGAGAGTATTTACTAAGGCAATCAGTGTTTATGCAGAGGTGATAGGAGCCTCATTAAACTGGTGAATGCAGGGATCAGAGGAACAGGCGTAAATATATTTGGTAACTTTAACTTACGCAAACTTGCATTCCACTGACTCTGCAGTGAATTACACTGAGTTTTTTCCTTTCTGAAGTGGGTCTTGTGCCCCTCTACTAACCCTCCCTGAAAACAGATATCACCAGCAGCAGTGCAGAGAAGTGTCAGGAATAAATACAGCACATAATAGTATGTGCTGTATTTCAAATACAGGTAATGCACCATCAGTATGATTGTCCCTGGTAATGTTGTCATTTGTGTGACCATGATCAGGATGTGGATGGCCTTTAAAAAAGGTATTTTTTGTGTACTATTAGTTCCTTGCAGTTTCCGTTCTGTCAACTACTTTGGTGTCCTCAGAGTTTATCTAACCTTGCCAGGTTCTGACCTTACCTTCCCAAGTTCACCTTCAGTCCATATTTACTTTAAGGGGAAGATTCAACTCATATGTGGTTGTGTTTTGGAAGAAAAAAATCTGCTGTGTTTTTTCTTAAGCAGGAAAAGTATCAGTTTAAGTACTGGTCAGCTTGGCAGCAAGAAGAATCCATGAAGTGCTGAGGCTGTGAAACGAAGAGCCTGGAAGAATTAACCAATTCCTGTCACTACAGAGGTTTTCTGCTCCCAAAGTACTAGGAAGAGATGAAAAGGTATTTATTATTGACATATACAGAGATAAAAAAACAAACCCAGTTTCTCAAACCCAGCAGCAGCCTATCTCCAACAGATGCAACTCAATGACTTTGTCGTGCTTTGTCCCTTCAAAAAGCTATTTCTGCATGCTGTGGGAGTGCCTCAGGAAGGGGAGGAATGAAGCTATTGTAAATATAAATGCCAAAATGTGAATATGAATTAAGGTAGGATTGAATAAGTTGTTTCTTCTAAATGAATAATGTACAAGCACGGCTTCATTCTTGGCCACTTGCTGTTTGCACTCCACACAGGAAAGCGAAACCCAGCATCCCAAACCCAAACAAAAACCCAAACAGAAAGCTGGCCTTACTCGGTGGGGAAACAGTAGTTGCACGTGTTAAAAAAATAAATAATGAAGGTTTCCACAGCAACCCAAGTTCTGTAGTGCAAATTGATGACTTTCGTTCTGTTTTATTATATAATCAGAGAACAGATATTCTATTAAAAGTGTTGGGTACATCTGAAGTTATATTGTTTAAAAGTTTGGTGCAATTCTAAAACTTCACGTCAAGGAATTTATTTACCAAGATTTCTGAAAATGCTGCATAAAAAGTTTTCTTCCCTCAGCTTTGGGGAGGCTCTGACTGGGGCAAGGGCACTGCTGTGGCAGAACATTGCAGGGGTCACAATTTCAACTGCAGGAAAACTTTTTAAATACTTATTCCAGCTTTTCCTTTGCCGTGAGGAATTCGATTTCAGGTTTTATGGAAAGAAACGGAAGATGAACTTAAAATGTAAAGGCTGTTTCGCGTTTCGGGTAGGTACTCGTTGCGGAAACTGCGCAGATTTTGCTGGCTCATTAGAAGCTTTGGAGATTAATAAAAACAACAGGAAAATGAACCGACGGCACCAGCCCGATCTGGTGCCGGTGCTGAAGATGACTTGGTTTAGCGCTGACAGCGCTCGCCGGTCCCGGCAGTGCTCGGAGGGGCCGGGGTTGAGCACACCGGGCGGGGGTCGGGCTGGCCCCGGTGGTGACAACCAGGGCCGCGCTCGGTGCTGCACTGCGGCCTCCCGGGAGCCGCTCGTGCCGGCGGGGATGGGATGGAATAGGATGGGATGGGATGTGAGGGGTTGTCCCGGGATCAGAATCACACACCACACCCCCCCTCCCCTCACGGGCCACGCGCCGCCGCCCCCGCGCCTCGCGCCCGCGCGCGCCTCGTGCGGCCGCGCGGGGCTGAGGGAGGCGGGGGGGGGGGGAGCGCGAGGGGGGGGCGGCGCGATCCGCGCGTGCGCGGCGGGTCCGCCGGGAGCGGGGGGGGCGCGGCAGCCGCGAGTCCTCCGGCGGCGGCGGCGGGAGCGGAGAGGAGCGGAGGAGGCGGCGCGGGGCGAGCAGGGGCCGGGGCCGCCCGAGCTCCGCGGGGCCGCCGCCACCGCAGCGCCGCAGCCCGCGGGGGCCGCGCTACGAGAGGCGCCGGGCCGGCGTCGCGCGCCCGCGGGCGCTGAGGGGAGCGGCGCGGCGGCTGCTGCTGCTGCTGCTGCTGCCCGGGCGGGCGGGCGGGGGGCGATCTCCCCCCCCACCCGCCCCCAGGCAGCGGCGGAGCGGCCCCCGAGAGCGGCCCCGGCCGGAGCGGCCGGCGCGGCGCCCCCGCGGATCGCGGCGGGGGAGGAGAAGCCGCCCCCGCTCGATGAGCGGCGCCCGCCCGCCCGCCGCGCTGTGCCCGGGGATCGGCGGCCGCGGCCGGCGCGCTCGGCAGCATGTGGAGTCCCACCGAGGAGGAGAAATACGGCGTGGGTAGGTGCTGCCGCAGCGCTCCCCCCCCTCTCCCTGCCGGACCCCGCGGGCTCGGGGGTGGGGGGCGGCTCTTCCCTCCCGCGGGTGGGACCGGCGGGTGGGTTCGGCGGGGGCGATGGGGCTGCGGGGGCTGCCCGCGGGGAGCGGCCCCTGCCCTGCCCTGCCCTGCCCTGCCCTGCCCGCACCGCGGGATGCGCTGCGTGTGCTCCGGTTCTCCCTGCGCTGCCGCGGCACAAGCGGAGTTTGGGGGCCCCGCGCTGGGGTCGCGGTCGCGCAGATAATCAGAAAACGAGTCGCTGAGCCCTTAATCTACTTAAGCGCGCGGTTCCCTTTTCCCTGCGTTTCCATCTGCGGTGCGTGGCGGTGTGTGGAGGGAGTTGGGAAGGGGCCGCGGTGTCTTTAGGGGGCGTCGGTGCTGCACCTGCCCGGCGAGGAGGGGGCGGCCGCGGGGAGCCGGGAGGGACCCCGGCCCTGCAGCCCCGGGGGTGCCTCCGGGGTTGTTTTTCGTCGTCCTGGTAAATCAGATTTTACAGTCGTCCGGCGTCGCGTTTGCTCTAATCTGAGGCATCCCCGCTGGCGGCTTTGGTTTTGTTATTTTAGTGTGCAAATCCCTGATAGGAGCAGAAATGTTACGTCTGATGAAATGGAAGGCACGGACTTTCGTTTGCTTCACTTGTTTTGATTTAATATTTTTAAACTGTTGTGTTGTATAATAATAAAAGCCGGTACTGCTGCCCTGACTAGTTACCTGAATGCCTCATTAAATTTATAGTTATCAATTGTGCATATGGATTTTTAAGTTCCACAGTGTGTAGTGATGATCGATTTATACAGATACTTAAAAAAATACAAACAAATTTCATACAAAGATCTGTTAACCTGAGCTGTTAAAGTGAGATTTCGGCCACAGAATTTTGAGCAATTAATAGCTGTAATGCCTTTTTGTTAAAATTCTTTTGGTTGATTCAATAATTTAAAAAAGAGTTGCTAATTTTTCATCTTGAGCAACAAATATTTTCTTTAGTACATCCCACATATCTCCATAACGAATAGAAGAAGTGAGAGATTTGCATGTGTTTAAAAAAAACAAAAACCAAATGCAGTGTTAGATGGGAACCTGTCAGTGCAGGGAAATATATACAAGTGGCATAAAACAACACAGCGAAGTCGTTACTTAAAATTCTGTTGCTCTGTCAGTCAGTGGGAGTATACAAAGTTAACAAGCCCTGTTACACCTCAGCTGGATGTTCCCAGGAATATGAAGTATCCAGACTGTCATAGCTCAGCTGCTGGCCCAAGGCCACCTCTGTTGTCCCAGCACAAAACCTGCTGCTAGAATCGAGATGGAGGCTTCAGAAAATAATTACCCATTTTACAAGTCTGTTCTGGTTACACTGTCAGTTATCTTTGCTGTGCTGCAGGGTTTGATATTCAGTGTTGTGTTTGTTTGTGTTTGGCCTGTGTACATAAAAAAAAAAAAAATGCTGATGTTACCTGGATCCAAAAGTAGGTGAACTAATTTTTTTTTTAATGCAGACGTTTGGGAGGAAAAGCTGGGAAATCTCCATTCAGGTTGTAAACAAGGCAGGAAGAGGCATAGGAAGGGAGAGCAGTGAATGAAAACAAGCGTCGTTTCAATGAGTGTTCTGTAGTCTGAGCAATGCTCCCCTAAGGATGGAGATTTTTGTTTTGCAGACAACACACCTGTAGGTAGGGCTGAGGTAATGGCTGAGTCATAAGAGTTTTGGTGATCTCCAGGCAAGTTCTTCTTATTCTTGCGTAGCTTTAATTACTTCTCCTGTAATTGAAATTTGTTGATGATTCTCCGGAGAGAGGGAAACAGGTGAAAAATGCAGCTTTTGTCTGGAGTTTGGTTACTACAGGTGGGGAGAGCAGTACCGGGTTTTTAAAAGTCATTGCTGGCTGGAGTGGTCATTTTTGTGCAGTTTTGGAGAAAATAGTCTGCAAAAGGTGAGGGTTTACTGTTGGGAGGGGCACTGGGGGGAAAAGAAAAAAAAAAAGGAAAACCCCCGATATTTCTTTTCCCAATGTGATTTATCCCGATTTCATAAATTAAATAATATGTGCTAAAATAGTTTTCTTGGCATGAGTCACTGTTATGAGCTTATGCCTTGGGCTTTAGTAGTTTGGTTTTGCTAAGAGCACACTCTGTCTAAAAAAATGCTGTGTGTTTTTTCCACGAAGAGTTCTTGATTTGCCTTTGGATTAAGGCAGTAAACTTTCTGTCCCTGTTGAGGTAAGGTGGGTAGGGGAAAAATTCAGTTCTTTCTGCAGCTGGAATACCGCAAGGAACTTTCTGGTGGAATGGAAAGGAACGTCTGGGCATCCAGGCCCTGGACATACCTGTTCTTGTGCATCGAGGAAAGGGGAAGTGCCCTATAAAGCGGTTAATTCTGATGCTGTTCTCTTTGTTGAGAGGCAGTTGGGATCTGAGTTGTTGTCTTACTCAGGTAGCTGCCTCAGAGGTGCTAATTCATAGGCACTGCTCCTTCAGAAAGACCCCACATTTCCCCTCTCAGCACGTGGGTACGGAAGGGCTTTGTGTTCTGCCCTGGCCTCCAAGGAGGGTCACACAAAGGCATTTCTCATGTGCTTGCTGGAGCCCCTTAACAGATACTCCCCTGCAGCCACAGGCTCCTGGCTGCTGAGGGCAACATCAGTGGCTTTGGGGCGCTCCTGAGGTTCTCTGTGCCTGCCTGCCTGCAATTAAAAGAAGTTTTCCATGCTTACAGCTGTAGAATGCCAGTGAATTGCCCAGTTCTCATACAAGCCACTGTATATATCTACCACAAAGATGCTCAGGATATTTCTAAATAAATTAAACACTCCCCTGACAACACTGAAGTTCTTCCTTGATTTTATTTCTCAGCTACTATAGCAACTACCTGGGAGCTGTTGTGAGTAATGCCCCTCTATTTAGAAATACTTACATTTTAATCCTAACTCTGCTTTTCAAACTTGAGACTTGCTGATGAAAAGCAGACAGTTCTTCCACAGGTGCTGAAGGTGACCAGTTATGGACACAGGAGGATTTCTGAGCTGATTATTGAAGAGAACTCTCTCTCTAGCGCTCTGTTGTTTTAATATTTTTAAAGCAGCCTCTAAGAAAATATTTATTGAAGTGATCTGATTAGTTGCTTTAGTCATGTAAAGCAAACATTAAATAATAATGCATTAAAAAGAAACAAGCAGAGAGAACTCTTTAATAAATAACATTTGAGAGCTGATTATTTCATCAGGCTGTCAGTTTTTGCTGTTACATTTTTGTGCAAGGAGAACTTTTTGGTGGTTCTCAAGAAAGTTTTTGTTGTTGTTTGGGTTTTTTTGTAGTTGATGCTGTACTTTGTATGGCTGACCATATTAAATATGTATGTATTAAATCACAGAGGAGAAGAAAAACCTGCCTGGGTAAACAGCACCTGCTTTTAGTTTATTCCAAAAATTAGTGTTAAAATCTGTTAATAGTTTCATTTAAAAATGCATTTTTTATCTTTGTTTTCACTGCTTAACTGGTAACGATGAAAAATAAATCCATAAACACAAATACACGTAACTCAGATTTCCCTTGTTCCCCACTAAGAAAGGATGGAACATCATAATGTCCTAGTTACAGCTCTGTACTGCAGCTTCTGCTTTTTGATCAGTATCTGGATTTTTGATATTTATTTTTTTCCCCTGTCAGCAAAGCTTGGCTTGCACCTTTCCCAGTTCATGTTTGAGTTGGGAGGACCAGGGCTGCAGAACTCAGAGGAAGTCTCGGTTCCCTCTGCAGGGCTCCTGGGGTGTGACTGTCCCTACCTGCTCAGGCAGAAGGAGCTGCTGAAGGAGGAGGGCTGTGATGATGCTGTGATTCCCCTGTGTCACTGGGGTGCTTTGTTACAGGTTTGGAATGAAAAGTTTTAGAGAGAGAGAGAGAAAAAAGTCCCTTCCCCACATGAGGAAGGAGTCCATTGTTGATCTGGGCGGCGATACCAATCCCAGGGACTGGGTTCTGTGCTGGGGACATGGATTATATTTCATCTGCTCTCCTGGGCCCCAGTGCCAGAATGTGTAATTGTCTGGCAGCAGGAGGGAGGTGACTAAGGATGTTCTTCAGGGATCTGTGTTGGAAGGGATGTGCTTGGAAACCTCCTGTGCTGCACTGCTTTGGGGAGTGGTGCTGACACCTGGGGACTTGCCTGTTAGGCAGGAAGGCTGAATGACCCAGGGACTGGAGCAATTTCCATTTGCTGGTTTGCCCCTGAGGGCCTTTTTATTACCCACAGGCCTTAAGAATGAGCAAAGGAATTTGTCAGTCAGGGATCATAAAGGAAATGTATATGTGTTATTTAACTGGTGGGAAATGAATCACACCTTGAAGTGTCTCTGGGAAAGAGCAGCTCCCCAGGTGAGCCCGATGGGAGACTCTCAGTGCGGATAGGAGAGTTCAGTGAGGTGTCATTTCGTGCAGTGGGCAACTTCAGTTCCAGTCCTGTGTAAATCTCTAATTCTGCTGTTGCTGATAGAACTTGGAGACTACATACACTGTTTTGTCAGAAGAGATTAATATATTTTGGCTCGTTTTTCCTAGAAAAGAGTAGGCCAAAGACTCTGTGGTTAGACCAGTGTTTGTGAAAGCTGTCTTGCGGAGCTGGATGAGAATAATCTGTAAGGTATTACTGCTTTGAGATCATCTAAATACTAATTGTCCACAAATACATTACAGTAGAAATTAGCCAAAACTTTTTAAATAGAGGAGGAATGAGGTTGAGGAGCAAATTGTTGCAAAGGCCAGGAATCAAACGTGTATGTTTAGCAGTTTATTGTGGGGTATCCTGGAGTAAGGAGTGATAGTAGTGCAGCATAGGGGTTAACTTTTGGTGCTCTGGTGGTTTTTAGAGCAGTTTTCTCCATTTCTTTGCCATTGGGCCATATTGGGTATTCAGTTCAGACCTGCAGGATTCAGCCACGTGCCGGTAGGGTGGGGGCAAAGGCAGCTCCTCCCTGACCTTATCCACAGGGCAGGAGGGATTTTGTGCCTAGAATGGTTTTCTAAGGGTGGAGATCTTTTAGTGCTCAGGCTTTCTGTCCTCACCTATCAATACCTCTCACCCAGTAATGAGAGGCATTTTATGATGGGAGTTGGCAGTCTTGGACATACTTTTCTTGCAGATTTAATGAAAATTGGTGGCTGGGTAGGGAAGAAAGAACTTATGAATTCGTGGGGTTAGCAGTGCAGATAAGCAGCTACTGACCTGCTAAAAGGAATGGATAATAAGGGTCTATCAGAACTTCTAATATAACTTTGTTTGCTTGCTGGATAATGTGAAAGGGCAGCTGTTCATGTGAACATGGCAGTGAACCTGGGGGTGTTTCATACACAGGAATGCTCAGGGGCCAGGGAAAGGTTAAAAATCCAGTGGTGCTGCATTTGGTTTGTCCTGGGACCGTCTGGGAAACAGAGGGAATGGGAATATCCATTGGTAGGAAACCAGGCTTTTCATATTCATTCAAGGGCAAGTTGTTTTGCTCTTTCTATAATGCAGCAGGGAAAAATTACAATTCACAACAGAGTATATATAAACATGCCTGGAATGGTCCTTGTCCTTGGAAAATTTAGGTGATTCTTTGGTGTTTCTTATTTGTGTACTTTGGGTTTAAAGTTGCTGCCAAGCCCGTAGGACAGGAAGGGACATTCTTCAGGGTGAAGTTAGTGGGGAATGTTTTAAAGTAATTTCTCTTTTGAACTACTGAAGGCATAGGAAGTTGGTGTGTGACTGTGTGGTGATAGTGCAGGTTGTGGTTTTCAGTTGTACGTGGGAAGAGAGGAAAGGTGACATTTTTATGAATCCTGAGCGCAGCTTTCCCAGTGCACGGTCTGTGGCACAGCTCAGCTGGACCTGAGTCTCACTGCCTTGCAAAGCCTTTCTTTGCAGCAGTTCTGCCCTCAACAAATCAGAGTCCAACATAAACATCAGGGAAACGTGTAAGAACCATTACCAGAATGTGTAAACTATAATATCTACACTTGTAACCTGTAAAGTTCTCTACCACGTGTTTGGTGGCATTTAAAAGCCCACAAAAGAGGGATAGCTGGGAATTTCCTTTGTTGTCATGTGCACAGTGACATATAGATAGAGAGATTTTTCTGATTAATGTGTTTAACAGTTATTTGGAACGTGGTTCACATACAGAGGAGCTGTAAATGGCCCCAAACTGGTGTTACTGGTGGCCAGTGCATTTCATGGATGTTTTCTTGAGAAATGGGAGCACTTCTCACAGGTGGATGTGAAAACACTGACCAAAGAATGGGGAACCTGTGGAAGATTTTTTAGCTGCTGAAGAGCCGGATGCAACTTTTTCTCCTGATTCAGAGAAATTTTTGTTAATTGGTAGGGTAATTAAATTTATTGTGTCTGTTCCTCAGCTGTGATGTGCACTGAGGAAGAGGCCAAAGGCAGCATGCAGTTCAAACCCAGTTGTGATTGGCAGCAGTCTCTCCACTGATTGTTTTTAAGTTACGAATCAACCTTAATATCACTGCGTTTCACTCTTTTTGTTCAAAATCTGTGTGCTCGCTGAACCTCAGGGCAAGGACATGAAATATCTCACTCAAGTGACTGGTGTTTAATCAAATCTCCATTCAGGTTCTTGCATGTCGAAATGAACTTTGTTCTCTTCTGAGATCCTGAAAGCATCTCTTAAGTTTTTTCACCTTTAGTTCCTTCCTCTTAGAAATATTTGTTTAAACAAGGAGCCTTCAGTCAAAACTTACAGAAGGTATTTGGGAGTTGGGAGACTGAGGGTTTGAGTGCTTTGCAGCACAGTGGAGAGCTGATTGCTTATTCCAAGGATAAGGCTTCCTCCCTGTCCCTCTTTAGCATTTAACTACGTTTTCTTTTCCTGAGTCTTTCTGGACATTAGGCCTTGAGCAAAGCTCATGACAAGCTAACTGTGGTGATTAAAAGCAGGTCATTGTGCTTTCAGAGGTAAGGATGCTCTGTGAACCATCCACACAAACCTTTAGTTTTGTTGCGTGTAAGGGAGCTTAGGCACTAAATGCTTTTAGTGTTGGCAGTTGATGGAGTAGTGAATTATTTTATTTTCTTTGTGTTGAATGTCTCTATGTCCCCATGTGCTGGAGTGGAGCGCAGTGTGCTTTGGCAGGTGCCTTAATGTTCCAGAAACCTGTTGTCTGAGTAGTTGAGCAGCAGGGACCCTCTCGGTGTGCTCATGAACAAGATGTTTGTGTACCTGCCCTTTCAGTCTCCTGAATTTGATAAAGGACTCCTCGTGTCCATGTCAGAGAAACCCAGCAGAACTATTAAACAGAAGCCAGTTGCAAGCAATATATAAGTTTTTACAGGCCTGTTGGGGTGCACACAGTCCTTGGCTTTGCTGGGGTGGGTGATCTGCCCAGACAAGCAGTAAAGGGAGCAGGAAGCCTTTTACAGGAGAGTGTCACAGTGTGGGATAGTCCCTGTAAGCAGTGATAATGTGTTTTCCATAGCTGAGTCTGGATCCGGAGGGGTAGGAGGAGATGTTTCTATTTCACCCGGCTCTTCCTTTGTAGAGGAAAATGTCTGTGTAAGGTTGCCCCCTTCACACAGGCACATATTGGCATTTGTGTGTGTCCATGGACAGAGGGTGCGGGCTGGAGGGAGAAAGTGCCAGCCTGGGTGGGACAAATAACCCACAAATACACTAATTGCTGTAAAAGAAGGTTATTGAAAACTGTGGTTTGAACTTTGATGTGTCTTTGTGCTTTGTTTCTCTCTGTAAATGCTCGTGAGCCGAGTGATCGGTGACTCAAATTTTGAGCAACGAAAGAGGCAACAGAGCAACTTCACTGCATGTGTTAGAGCAGGATCAGCATTTTGTGAGGTGTCAGGGCAAAATTCCGTCCTGTAGAATGTGGAGCTGGGTGCTCCCTGGTCTGGTGTGAAGAGCCATCCATCCATCCACCCATCCATCCACCCATCCTCCGGCTCAGCCTCTCTGACTGCTCTGATCTGACTGGAATTATGAGCAAAATTCCTCTGCTCTGGGTTTTTTTTTCTTTTTTTCCCCCTCTCTTTTCTTTTTTTCTTTTTTTTTCCTTCTTTTTTTTTTTTTTTTTCTTTTACTGATGAATGTTTGGTGATCTCTGTGCCCCCAAGGGTTTTGTGCCAAGGGAGATTGTGTTTGAAGCACTGGTCTTGCAGAAACAGCTTCTCTTTTGACTCTGGGGCAGTGGATGTAGAAAATAGGCTTCTCTCTCTTTCTTCATCACAGCAAGGCCCCAAACTGCAACTGCTGATCTTGTTTGGTTGGCTGGTTTTTTTTTTTTCAGTTCTAGAGTGATTGCTTTTCAGGTAGCTGACACAAGACAGTATTGTTCTTCTAATGGTGAAAAAAAAAAAAGTTAATTATTTCAGTATAATTGAAATAATCCTGTGTGGAGAATGCATAAAGAGAAAAAGAGGATTTCCCCGATGTTTCACATGATGTTGATAGCATTAAATAATGTTGGCTTAAGCCAAGATTAGAAGAGGTAAAAACTCTTTAGGTGTCATGCAAAAAAAAAAGGCATCTTCAGTTTTGCCAGGCAAATACTTAGGTTTTATTTTTTTTTTTGTATTAGTAGCAAATAGCTTACCAAAAAATTCAAAGTTCTTTTGAGCGGGTTGAAAGGTTTCTTAGCCATCTTCAGATGTCTGCAGAAAGTTCTTGTGTGGCAGACAGGGTAGGTGAAAATACAGAGCTTTCAGCTAAGGTGCAGGAGCTGGTGTGCTGATAAATACACTTCTATAGATCTGCCCTGTTCTCCCCTTCCTGCTCCTCATCGGAAAAGAGCAACTGACTGCAAATGCCAAGGTAACTTGAACATGCTGAGAACTTACTCAATAGTTAGACAGGAGGACTGAAAGTCCTGTGATGCAGTCAGTGTAAAATGGAAAGGCTGGAAAGTGCTGTGGGGTGATTGCTGTGGCTCTGTGTGTGAGGGTCCTCTCCTGGAAGCAGCTGCACACCGGGTGGGTGGGGAAAGTGTCATTTCCTCCTTTGGGGAGTCACTCTTGGGGCCACATCTCCCAGTATGGGGTGAGAGAGGAGGGTGGTGAGGTCAAGGAGGTACAGGTTGTGAAGAGGAGCACAGGAAGGTCTGGTTTGTGGACAGCTGCTTTCTAGGGAGTTATGGAGAAGACAGAGCCAGGCACTTCTCAGAGCTGCAGAGTGAAAGGAGGAGCAGTGGTGGCAAATTACAGTCAGGGACAGTGATTTGCACAGTGCACATGGTAAAGCCCTGGAGCAGATTGCCTGGAGAGGTGGTGTAGTCTCCATCCTCCAGCATATTCAAACCCTGACTGATTTCTTACTTTGTTTCCTCATGTTCAGCAGTAAAGTGTGGCAATTGTGGCTGATGTTGGCAGGCTGTGGAGTAGAGCAGTGCAGAACAGCTCCAGGCTCCTCTGGGCACGGTGGTCAGTGTTCCTCTCCTCTCTGCCAGTTAGGTATTGGAAAGAGGGGAACTGAAACAGCCTTTGTCTCTGTTTAAAAGGGAGAAAAAACCCTGCTGCATTCACTTCCTGCACAGAGGGAATGATGGATGGGTGAGGGACTTCTCTGCTGCCAGAGTGGAAGTTGAATGAACTGATGGAATAGATTTACAGGAAGGGGGTGAAGTAACTAGGATAGATCCCTGCGAAGCTGGAGCCTCAATACCAGTTCCTTAACACAGCAAAGGGAGTGGACAGCACTGTGGGCTTTAGGTCTGTCTTCACTTCTGCCTCCTGCCACCAGGATGTGCAAAACTACTTTAAACAGCTCGTGATTTTTGAGCCCAATCTCTATTTTTATCTTGGAGGGCAGGGGAAGGATGCTCGCAGCCTTTTGCTCTGCTGCTGAATGATCACCTTTCTTCTCAGGCATCTGTTTCTTTTTTTACAGGAATATTTTCCTGGTGCTGGTATGACTCAGGAGAAAGAGGCGGTGTTGCTAGGCAGCGTGTGAGCACTTTGCAGATGCCATGTGATGGCAGTAAGCTGCCTTGGAATAATCCATTGGTGGCAGTGTTCCTGGCTGAGGTTCTGTACTGCACAAAGAGAGAAGCATCTCTGACAGGAGCAGATGCTGCCTAGCAACTGCCACTGCTCCCTGACCAGCCTGAAATACCTTCACTTTAATTGCACTGTAATTTTGGCAGCAGACAGAACCAAAAGTGTAACACGTTGCTTTCAATCCTCAAGAGTATTTTATTTCCTGGAGGTTCTGCGTGAAAGTTCATAAAGACCATTAATAAGGTCAAAAAAATTTTGAGCCCTCTTCTAAATCGTGTCTTTTGTTTAATCCCTCCTCTTCGATTGTAATGTTTGGATGGCTTTTAATCAGCTTTTGATAATCTTTTGTGTGTGTATGTGTGTGTGTGTGTGTATTACATTAGTGCCTGGCAATTCCAATCGGATTAGAGCCCTGTTCTCTTGTGTGTACCGCTACAAGAAATGCCCCTTGCTTCAAAAACCTGGGGTTTTGTTTGGGTAGCTGGGGGTTTTTTTTAGGGTGCAACTGGATATGTCCTCTCCTTCATACCTAAATTATTCATATTGTCCATCTGGCTTGAACAGTGGAATGTTTTGGAAGTCCTAGGCCCAGGGTTTGTTCCCGGTGTTCTTTGTAAACACACCTACTGAGTGAGGCCTGGACTCGCAAGTAAATCTGCAAGTCTCAGGTTTGTTTCTGGCAAATAATTGAAACCCTCACCCACAATTAATCATTTAAATACTTAGAAGGTATACTGTGAAGGTGACAGCATTCCTTTAGGTATTTGTAGAATAAAATGGAAGTGTTTTTGTTTTAATTTCCTCGTGGTTCTGCTCCCCTGTCAAATATCATCAGGGTCCAACTGTGCAATCTGCGAAGCTGCCAGGTTTAATCAAGCAGTTCCACAAAAAAAATTTAATCATATTGGCCTTTAATTTTGTTTTAAAAATGTGAAGGGCTTTTTTCATCGTAAACTATATTTTTTTCCTTTTAAATTATTAAACCCGCAATTTTCTGTTTCCAAGAGCTGTTCCTTTTTTTCCTGGAGGAAGGTTTGTGGTTCTGAGAGAGGCTCAGACTGGAAGGTATGGGGAGGTTTGGAAAGTATTAATTCAGTGCTGCCCGTGGGCGTGATTGTGCAACACAGTTGCCTCACAAAAAGGTGAAGCTCAATCTTGACTCTCTGCCTTCCCTTCTGGGGGATGATTTGTGTCGGTGCTGCTTTTCCTGCACAGGCACAGTGATGGGCTTGGGAACTGTTCCCTCCCTGCCATGGGGAGATACCAACAATTCACATCTGTCCCCCTTCTTGGAAAATACATTATTGAGCAGAAGTAGTTAAGAAAATTCCCAACCCGTAAATGCTGTGGAGTGGAAGAACAGAAGTTGTTGTTTCTCTGTTTTAACGCAGTTCCCGGGGCGTTGGTGGCTCAGGAGCATGAACAGCCCCTCCTGTGTGATGCAGGAGTGACCTGTGGGGCTCTGGGTGTTGGAAGTTGGTGTGGTTCAACTACACTGGAGGAAAAACTACAGAAAGTGCTTTAAATACATATGTAACATTAATACTAATAAAAACTTCTACTTTAGGAAGTCCCAGTCCAGAGATGGCTCAGGTTGTGGAAAGCTTCATCCTTGCCCTATTCTACCTTTCCTTTCCCTCCTTTTTTTTAGGCCTCCATTGGGGAAAAGATGTTTGATTTAGAGCCATCTGGGGTCTCACCTAAAACACAGAGTTACACAGAGCCTGTATTACCTGTGTGTTACAGGGAAGAAAATAAACTTTTATTTTTTAAAATCAACTTTTTATGTTGTTAAAACCAGCTTATACTGTTTGATACTAGACACTTTTAATAGGTGGATTAATATGAAAAAGCATTTTAGGGAAAGAGACATGCTCAACATAATAGCAGTTCATCAGCCTGTTGTAATTACCTTATTTTCTTTGATAAAATGGATATTACTGTATTGTTCAATCTCTAATATTAATCTTTAATATTAATCTAAATAAATCTTAAGCTCAGGGATTGTTTTCCGTGTTAACTAGTAATAATTAAACTACTAGTAGTAATTGAACACGAAATGCTTTAAAAGGACTGTGAAATTTCAGAGTTTGTTACAAGTGTTTACCCAGAGTAGACATGCACTCCCCATTCTTAGCTGCTGTGATAGAGGTGTGAGCTTAAAATATGGTTATGTTTTATAAAGTACAAATTCCACCCTCAGAAAACTTCAGACCGTCGACATTTGTAGCAGAGAGCACAGCTGGGCCTGTGCTCAGTGTGGCTGTGCCTGGGCAGGGTCTGGAGCAAGGTAATTGTCTCTTATAAATGGAGAGAGATGGTGAAAGTTCACAAAATCATGAGTATTCTCCCCACCCCAAAGTAAATTCAGGGTTCATTAAATCATGGCCTCACCAGCATCTTGTGATAAAGAAAAGTAAAAAAGTTGATTTGCTATATTGGATCTGTTCCAGCAGCAACAATTTCTAGTCTGGAAGTGAAAATATGAGGAATTAATAATAACTTTTCAAAGCTCAATTTTATGATTAGGGAAACATAATTTAGATTTGGAGAAGGAAGGAAGGACAATGTAAACATGGAAAGCTTGGGAACTGATTTTATTTCTCAGCCCTTATTTAAATAAATACTTCTGATTGGTACTTTGGAAGGTGAGGAGGGAAAGGGCAGGAAAAGGGCTCTGTTCCTTTATGAAAATAAACAAATTACTCTTTATGGGCTGAACTGATATTATGTACTGTAAGTAGGACATTATGAAATACTACAATATTTTTGTAGGCTTTACCAAAATGTGTAGAAATAGGTTAAAAAATGAGAAGGAATATGGGAAGCATATACTCTTGTCAACTCACTGTGCTGCAAAGCCTTTTTATTTATATGCTAAGGGAAAGGGATGTTTCAGGGGAATTAGCAGCTGGATGCTGCACGTGGTTGGATTGTACTGGACAGCACTCTGGCATTTCCCTGTTGTCATCTTGGGTTTTCCCACTTCACTTAAAGCTGGGACACGTTTCTGTTACTGTGGTTATCACGTAACCACCATCCATCTGAGCAGAAGAGTGATGTGTGGAAGCAGTTGGGACCCAGGTGGGACTGGGTGGGGCAGCTGGGACAGAGGAAGTTGAATTAGAAGGCACTGTGAGAGTAAGATCCACTTTGAATTATACCACAGCAGAAATGAAACCAGCTCTGTTGTTTAGGGGGGCAGCAGAAGGTAATAATGATACACTTGAAATCTAATTTAGCATTTCTTTCACTGTGAATTGGGCTCTCCTGGTTTCTGTAATAGTGTTCAGATGAGGTCACAAATCAATAGATAGGACGGAACAAAGAAGTTCAGGGTTCTGTGTAGAGAGTTCAAACCAGTGCAGCCACTGAGTCTGTGGCTCACCCCGTGTCCTGACCCTGGCCAGGTGCTGACAGTCCAACCCAAGGCTCGAGTGCCTTTTGGGACAGGGCCTTGCAGAGCTGAAGGTGGGACACATCCATTAATTAGTCCTGTTGGCTTTTGAACTTGAGTGATATATTCAATTTTATTTCACCCACAGCATGTTGGGAGCAGCCTCATGGTTTATGCACTGTGTGGAACAGTACTTTGTTCAAGTTCTGAACTCTCTCTGCTGTTTCATTTGACACTGCTCTGCTTTTTGGTCTGGAAGGGGTGATGAGCAACAGTTCCCTGTGCACCTTCTCTGCAACTTGTCCGTTATCCTCTCTCCACCCCTTCCAGCCTTCCTGGTACAGGAGTCCCATCTTGGTTAACAATCAATCCTATAAAAGCCCTTCTGCAGTCCTTGCTATCTCTTGTCTCTCTTCTTGCTCCCTTCTCCTGTGCTGTTCAGTCCTTTTTGGTGAAGTGTAAAGTTTTGTCAAAGGGGAGAGAGGAAAACCGGCCCGTTGGAGTTCACTGGGAGTTTTACCCAGTGCTGTGGGTGATGGTGTCTCCCCTTTTCCCCCAGGCAATATTCTGTGTTGTGGGGTGGTGCTTGGCAGTGGCTGAGCACTGAGATTGGGAGGGGAACTCTGACCAACAATCCAGGGTTTCCCTCCATGTGGCAGTAGGAAGGAGGAGATGGTCATTCTATGAGGTGAGGATTGTTCATCCCTCCTGGAGCACCACCCAGATGAACTGGATCCTCTACATCTGCCAGTTTACTTGTGGTACTCGGGTCCATCTGCAGCTCTTTACTACCCTGAGTAACTGAAGTGGCTTCATAAACATCGTCATTTCTCTGAATGATCAGCTTTTTTTGATCATTAGGAATACTTTAAACAGAAAAGGCTCCAACAGAGGTGCCTTTAGAGCCTGCTGGTCAGTCTGTGCTCGCTAAGGAAAGTGGCAATTTCTGTTTCACATCTCTTTGCTGGCTGTTTATGTGCAGATGCCTTCCCACTTCATCACAGGCAAATGCAGTTTCTCCAAGACTTTTGGCAGGGGCCGTTTGAGAACATATTTTGTAAAACCTCCTGAATTGTATCAGCTGGCCAGAGGTGCATTGGCTGAACGGGTCCAGTTCATCTTTGCAGCAGTTTCTCTTTCTGCTGGTGACTCACAGTGCAGCTGCTTACCCTGTGTCAGGGCACATCCACAGGCAAGGAAAACCCTTCTAAATCTGTCCTCCCCTGGATCTTTGTCTTTCCAGACTGTTATCACAATGCCATCTGTTCTTATGTGTTATATCCCCCAATCCCTTCATATTTTCTGGTCCAGAAAAGCTTGAGAGTAACTGCCTGTGTGAATGAGTTTGTGCCTTTCCTATTAATAAAGTACAGAGGTGAAGATGGAAGGGTTTCTGTCACTGTGGTCCACTTTAAGTACCTCAGTTCAGGGACTTCTGACTTGCAGATGATTCCTGGATCATGTGGCATGTGGTGCTTTTTCAAAGCGTTCCTCTTTGGCAGAGTGTTGGCTTTAACTGCTGGCAGAAATTCCATTTCATGAGGGGAACTCTGACCTCCTTATAGATCTGAATGATGGGAAGGGCTTTAATTTCTGAAAATAGATGTTAAATGTTTCAGCAGTCTGTCCTGGAGCCCAAGAGGGATTGGTCAGATCTGCTCCCTGGTGGGTGGAAGCTTTTTGCTTTTTGCCTGTGTCCATCATGTTACTCATGTGTTCTGGTGACTCTTGTAGGAAATGGTGACTTACTGATTGAGGGGCAGTTTGCAGATGATCTTGTAGTGTAAAGAATTTCTCTGCAGAAGGGACAGAAGTGAGCAGTTACAAGTTAAATAAAAATTATTTTCTCCAGAATAGTTAAATTATTCTGTATGTCTCATATGCACTTGTGATCATTATTTTCCATAGTGAAAGGGACTAAAAGGGACTTTATAAATAACATTGTGTTGCATCTTGCATTTTTAGCTTAACAGATGAGTAACATCTGTAACTCTTTGGAAGTAACCTTTGGAATCATACACCAGACTATAAAATAACCTCCAATTTCTGTGATTTTTGTCATAATACTTTTTTTACCATTCTTTTTTACTTCAGAGATGTTAAATTTTGCTCTTGTTACACAGTTTAGCAAGATATGATTTGGTGTATTGGGTCAATTGAGTTGGATTCTTTAATTTTTCCAGAGCTTCATTTAGTGTGGCTGGAAAGTCAGCTAGCCTTGAGATTTGACTTCTGTTATTTTGAAAATATCTGTATTTGTATTCACAGATCCTATTGGTTGATTATAAAAGTTGTCAAACAGAAGAGCCCCACGTTCCTCATTGATGGGTACCAAAGGAATTCAATTCCATAGTGCTGTACTGAGAATGAGGAACATTGAGGGGGGGTATTTTTGTGTGAGAACTGGTTTTCTGATTGGGTATGATCATGGAGTTGTATCTAGAGCTGATGGGATTGGCTCATTTCTCTTCTGTGATTTTTACCTCTTTCTTTTTCTGAGTGAGGTAGACCAAAGAAAAGAGCTTTGTCTGCCTTATTAATAGGGGGCTCTTAATTCTGAAGAGCTGATCACATATTGATGCAATGGAGTCCTGATATCAGATGTTCTTTGTGTGACCAGTAGAATCCTTTGCATCTGCAGACTAACAGATCTATTAGAATTACTTCTTGTAAGCCTCAGTATATTGATGCCACCATTCCTGACCATATCTTTAAAATGTTGCAGTATTTTTGTTGTTCTGAATGGAAAAGTAATATTATTTTAATGTAAGACGGTATTTTGCAAAACACCTCAAAAATAAAAGATTTTTTCATTACCTTCTTGTTCTGGCAAAATTCCCTCTGAGAAAAAAAAAGGAAAACACTTTCTGTATTTGAAGGATCCAGCCATCTGAAACACTGGAGGGACAGGGAGGAGCCATTGGAGCTTTGGTTGTGTCTTGGCAGTTCATCGTTTTGCAGTTGTCAGTGTTCCTGCGCTTGGGGAGAAGCCTTAAATAGTTTTTTCTTTGGTTGAAATCCATATTTATGATTTCTTCATGGGTGAAGAATGCCTCCAGAATGCTGACAAGCCCAGTGTTTCTGTCAGATTATGCTGTCTGCATTATTCCAGTCTGGAGCCAGTTGTTGTGTTTCTCCTGCCTCTGATGTAAACAAGAATTTAGAGCTCATTTAACTGGCAGTGACTTCTGCTGGGCCATAAGGGCTGGGAGAGCGATTTGGGTTTGTTGATGAAATTCCTAGTTTTTAACTCTTGGATTTAAACCCTGCATTGAGTCTCAGAGTGGAAGTGCAAACACTGGATGCTGTTTGGTTCCCTTTGGATTTTGATTCAGTCCCTTTCTCACCGGCCATCTGTGTGAGTGTTTGCCTGGTCTGTGTAGTTTGTTCCTTCTTGCCCTTTCCCTTTATGTGTGTGTGGTTGAAACCCTGTTTTATTTTAGTGGAAGTTTTGTCCATGCTTTTCTCACTGTTTCTTGGAAATGCAAGGTTCCAGATGTGATGGGTGCTGTGGGTGACAGTGTTGTTTTCCATGGTGTTCTTCCCCTGTTGGGTTCACAGCTTTAGGGTCTGCACAGAGGGGCTGTGACCCACGAGGGACTCATGGCTTTGACATAAAAATGTATTTATGGAGGAGGTGATGTGCATCTCCATCCCATGGAAACCCCTTGGAGTGCTGGCATTCCAAGGGGAGTGTTCTCTTAGATTGGGAAGAGGATGGTGCCCACTGGAGGTCACTATTTCAGCTCATGGAATTCCACCTGTAGTGCTGCAGTGAGTGCAGGTGATGAACAGGGTGGGCTCTGGCTTGAGTGTGTGTTTACCTTGAACAAGGTACTTGAATGATTACATTCAGTCTGTGCCTGGGGGGGTGCTAAATGCTGGTTCTGGGGGGAGGGTGGGACCTTATCTGCAATTCATCCTTTGTTTTGTTTTGGTACGTCATGTTTGAGGTAACTACCCATGGCCATGTCCCTGTTGAATTTTGACAAATATAGTTGAAGAATATATCATTACACACTGATACTTCTAAAGTTTATTTTTTAAAATAGAGTTCCATTTAGTGTTTTTATTGATTATATTAATATTTTTTAAACATTAAGATGGGTTCTTATTTCTCCTGGCTAATGAAAACTAGACACCTGGAAAAGTAAGATGTATATCATGTTAGTGTTTCTGAAAAGTACAGATCCTTATATATTCTTTCATGTATCTACTTAAATATAATGCATGGTGTGATAGGATTTTTGCAGGGCATTAGTTGCACAGATGGTCTTTGAAATAGTTTCAACTTGGAGAGAAGTAATTCCTGGAGCTGAGTTCCTGTTGTAATCTCTGCAGTTCGGGCTGCCTGTTCCATTGGTGGCTGGTGGAGTAGAGTGAGAATAGTGAAACAAGGAAATCTTTGTATGGAATATAAATCAGAGATTGCTGATTAAAGTGATTACAAGCTCTGCTTAATTAAAAAGTCTTTTTAGAGAGCTCATCTTTTATGATGTTGTTGAGCTTAATTTCAGAGAAGGGCCGAAACAAAGATACCCGGTGAGGAAAAGTTGGCTGACAGGTTTTCTGGGCAGCTATGTCAGAGCTATTTTTATGCAGGGAGTGAGCTAAAGGGCTATGCTTAGAAGAAAATTCACACAAAGATTCAAGCCTCATATGTCTCTCTCTCTCTCTTTCCCCACCCTCCAGTGATATGCAGCTTCCGAGGAACGGTTCCGCAGGGCTTGGTCCTGGAGCTAGGTGAGACCGTCCAGATCCTGGAGAAATGTGAAGGTAAGTGGGACAGCCGGGGAGGAGCCCCTTCTGTAGAGGAGCATACAAATATCTTAATCTAGCAGATTTTAATAAGTTGTTTGGAAATCATGATGCATCAAATCAGAGCACTTGAATAAAACCTAATCTGACCCACTTTCCGTAGGAAAGGCTGAGTGCTGTTGGCACTAATCCAGTCTGATAGGGGGTCAGTGTGTTTTAAGTTAACCATCTGTCCAGAAAATCTTGAACCCTGACCTGATTGTTATATTGTAATTGGGTCTTACACTGAATTTTCATCTTGTAAAGTACAGAATCAGTATCTTTTTTTACTCAGTGTTACTGTTATGCATTTCTAGTCAGTGTATTGGTGTTTATTATTTAGAAACATCTGAATAGATGAATAATATTACCTATGAAATAGGTTATTAATAATGGAAAAAATGTAAAGAATATGACTTTAGGGGAGATTGTTTTGCATTTATCATCATGTGTTTTTGTACCTAAAGCAAAATACCACTGTAAATTTTATAGTTCCTGTGTGGTTGGATTTGTCTGCCTGTGAATAAAGGGAATGTCCTAATCCTCTGCTTTATTCACATGAGGAGTGTGACTGAGGTTGTGTGTAAAAGGAGAATTATTCTTCTCCTCATACTCAAGCAAGTCGTGCAAAAAATGTTTGTGGAGAAGTAGGTTAACAAGATACAGTGTGAGAATGTGTTTCACTGTAATCTGAGGTGGAGTAGTGACCTCAACCCTGAAGTGTTAAAACAGATTTAAACCCCAGACCCACAAAGTTGAATTTTAAATTAACATTCAACAAAGTTGTGGATTTTTGTTTGCTAATTATTCTAGTAAAGTAGTAGCTTTTTCACCTAGGTTTGTAAAAATTCTCTGTTGAATGAGAGTTTTGGGGTGCAGTAGGGACTCTTAACCACGAAGAAACATGCTGTAAGCAATACCTGTACTGTCATACCTGCAAGTGGTCGTGTTTTTTAAAAACCCACTTGTGATGTGATGGGTCAAGTTGTACTCAAGCACTGAGTGCTGATTTTAGTTGTTCTGCCGGGTCTTGTGAATTAATACATGGTGCAAGCTCGGGTAAAAGTGATTCCTTTGCATAGGATAGTGTAGCTGTCAGGTAAAACAGTGCTTGTTGTTGAAAGCAGTCATGGTATTTCCCAGCCATTTCTGGGAATCAAGGAAACTTTTAAAACCCTGGGAGATAAAAGCACAATCTCCAAGCAGCAGATTGCTTGTAGAGAAGCGAAGGGATAATCCAACATCTCTTTAGAGTGTTACAATAATTAGGCTCTGAATATTTCCTTGGCTGGTGGTTGTGGGGATGATTCCTCAAAAGCAGTTCCTGCCAGTCTGCACATTCCTGAGAAGGGAGGCCCTCAGACAGTGTTTGCCTGGAGGGGAGAAGGTGTTTGTACACAATGTTTTGGGTTTGTGTTTTAAGCCCTCCATCCTGTCATTTTGGTTGAGGTTCCTTTACCATGGACTGTGTGTGTATAAAAAGCTATATTAATTGTGATAATAACATCTGGAACTCCACACGGTGAAACTCATCTGAATATTCAGATGGTCTGTGCTGCAGCTCTTGCATGTGTGAATGATGCAAAAAAGCACACTAAACGTGTAAAGTAGGTTCTTAGAAGGAAAGAAAGCAGTTGCTTTTTAAGCATTCTTGTCTAAGTGGTTTAACAGGGTCCTCTCCTTCTGCAGTATTTGCTGGTGGTTCTTTTGTGTAGACAGGCTGGATGAAGTGATGTTAACCCACACAAAATAAGGGTCACTGCTGTGAGAGGCACAGAAGATGCACTGCTGTTTCTGCTTCACTTTTTGTTGGAATAGTTTGTGCATAGTTCTCTGCAGCAGGGATTTTACTGTCAGGGTTGAAGGGATTCACGAACACACAAACCTTCCAGTGACGTGAAGTGCGATTTTGGAGACTCGCTGAGGAATTCGGGGCTGACAAAGATTCAAACAGTAGCTTTACTTCTGAATGTGCTTATTTTTAATCATAATAACTTAGTGAATAACTGTGTTAGTGTTACAAAAGAGCAAATGCTCTTTTGCGGTGACTGGTGTAAGAAGCAGTCGTTGCTTGTAGAGCAGTTGAATGAAAGAGGAGGGAATTCTGCACTTCAGGTTTTTGGGTATCACTGCAGCAAAATTTTACACGTATTTGTGGAGTAAAGGAACAAATATATGTGCATGCACACACACACACATGTACATGTATATACATGTATTTGTCTCTGTAAGGCTAATAAATATAAATACTAATTGATAACATTTAAATACAGTGCAGTATTTAAATATAATGCAGTGAAATGCAGGTGCCTTTGTTGGTTATGTATCTTGTTCATGTGCTTGACATTGGAACTTCTGGATTTCCATCAATCTCTGTGCCTGTCACTCTGCCTGCCCCCAGACCAGATCACAAATCCCTACATCACTGTCCTGCCCAGCTTTCCCTTCTCTGAGCCCTTGTACTTACAGATCTCGCCACTGAGAGAGAACTGGAACACTCAGGTGGAGTTCTCTCTTTACCTGCCGTGCCTCGAGGGGCTGAAAGGGCGTGGCATTAGTGGGGCACCTGTAAATGCTGAAAGATGGAGTTTTCTTGTGTCGAGTGGCAGAGCATGAGCATATTCCCTGTCTGAAATACTCGTGTGGACTGTGCATTCAGAGGAACACCCTCTCTTTCAAGTCATGTGACTCTTGCCACTGCTGTGATATTGAGAGCAAATTTAAAATGTCTGTTTTGTCCATTTGTTTTTACTGCTGGGAGGTGATTTTCTTTAGATTAAAAATGCTACAACTTCAGTAACTTTAATTATTACCTTAAGAGTCTTGTATATTCACTGAAGAATGGAAACACCAGCTTGTTCCTGAAGCACCAGTTAGAAGAATGTTATCTTACCCATGCAAATTCTGCTATCCACACAAGTATTTATTTACATGATTTTCATGTGTGTATGTTAATAACTGTGGTCTTAAACCACGCATGTAATATATTTAAAGTTTTCCTTTGTTATTCCAGCAGTGACAACACGGTCAAATTAAGTGTTTCTGGTATTTGGGACACTTAAACAGCAGATACAGCTTGCAGTTAGGGTTTTTGATGAATTCAGTTGAGAAGGGGTGTCTTTACCATCAGATGAGTGAGGAATCACCCTTCAACCTGTCATGGCTGTGGGAACAACGCAGGTTTCCTTCCACCTGGAGCTGGGAGCCATCCTGTGGCTGGCTGGGCCAAATTAACCCCTTCCTGAGACTGAGAGAGATGTCTGCAGTGAAATACCCCTTTTCCCTTTTGCCTTTTCATCCCTTTTGCTCTGTGCCGTCTGTGGAGTGTGCTCATGGAGCTGCAGTCTCTTGGACGCCCTTGGCTGCTGCGGAAGATCTCGCCCAGCTCCTGAAAGCCTTTTGGAGCCACGGGAGCGGCTTCTCGATGCCCCTCAGTTTGGCTGTGACCAAGATATAAAGCACATCCTCCCTCCTCTGCTTTGGTTGTGGCATCAGTGGCAGCTTTATCAGCATGTTGCTGTGGCTCTGCTGGCTCGGGGCCGCTCCCTGACGCGGTGCTGGCAGGCTGGGCTGGGCTGGGCTGGGCTGGGCTGGGCTGTTCATCTGCGCTCCTTCATCTGCTCGGCCTGTCCTGGCCCCGCCGGGCCAAGTGCTCCGACAGAGGGGCCTTGGCCTTGGGGGCTGCAGCGTCAAGAAGCTTTTGCTGAGCACTGTTCCCGTCCCTCTCCTGGGTCACTTTGCTCTGCACAGCAGTTAAGTTGCAGATTACAAGGTAAACCCAATTGTTTGTTGGCTGATATATGCAAAAGACAGCTTTGCTCTGGGTTTGAGGGTCACCACGTTACTGCAGAGTATACTTATTTTTGTAGAATAAAAAAGGCTTGAGTTCTTGTAGCAGGTTTCGCTGTAGCAGTGCTTTCTTTTAAAAACAAACTCTAGCTTTAGGGTTTACCATAAATACTTACGTAGTTTATTTTCAGAATTTTGTTTGTCAAGAAATTATATTTGGAATTTGTTTTCTCTTATATGTGGAATTGTTTTTTTTTCTGCAGCCGATGCTTCTTTATTTAACCCTGATACTTGAGCCTTGTTTTTCTGGAAAATAGATCAATACCTTTCAATTAGGACCCTTCTGCTTTTCTGCTACTGAGTCCTCTAAAGGGGCGAGACTTTTTCCATGTGACAGACCTCTTGTGGATTAAGTGGACATCTGAAAGAGGTTGAGAGGGGGCTTTTAGAATATCCTGTTTTGTTCAAGGCACTTTCAAGAAAAGATCAAAAAACCATTGGTAGCTCTTCTAGTCACGCACATGAAGATTGAGATGGGCAGAGCTGGCCCAGAGCTGCTTTTGCAGATTAACTGCTGCACTGCTGAGTGACTTCTGAGCGGGACATGCCTTGGCAAACACTGCTTTTCAGTCCTTATCCAGGAGTTAGCAGGTTTCTCTAATATACCTTCCCACACTGTGGGTTTCCACAGGCACAGGTAGTTGTGGGTGAAAGAGGTGGTCTTCACCTGAGCATGTTTTTGATGTGTGATGCAGTCCCAGTCCATTTTCCTGTCCTGCTTCTTTGTGGCCTTGTTGAATTCCAGGGCTTGGAAGAGCCGAGCAGGAAGCCCAGCTGTTTCTTACAGCTCCCAAAGCCCTGGAAACCAAGGGAAGGACAGGGACGTGTGGTTCATACACTCTGAAGTAACTGAGCTTTGATTCCTGACCTGCAAGTACCCCACAGTGGGGATGTGTGAATAGAGAGTGTGTTTGGAATGAAACCAGGTGGTCATCTTAACGTGCAGGGCAAACAGGAGTAACAGGGTGCTTTGCCTTTGGGTTTTTCTCCAGTTTATTGCCAGGGAATTAATTCTCCTTGCAGATCTTTGAGAGATCATTTGCTGTGTAGAGTGTACAGAGGGCAGGGCTGTACATCAGCAAAGTCTTCATTTCCCTCAGCTTGTATCAGATACCATCAGATGGTATTGAAAAAGGCAGCTGCAAGGGCTTGTGGGTTTTCCTGGCTCCTGTGTTTGGAGTCTAAACATCACCTTGTGAGGTGAAACAGTTTGCTTGCAGGGTCATCTGTATCCTGGAAGGTATTTTTGCCTATTCTGGGATGTCTTTGTCATTTTATCTATTTTATTTTGACTATGATGTAATACTTGAAGTTCATCAGACTCGTGTGGGATATATTTAGTGTTCTTATTCTGAGTAGGGCATTGCTTAGAATGGCACTACTAATTAACTGATATTTGCTTTTCTTATAACACATGATGTGTATGGCATGGAATAGCCCTGTGGCTGATTCAGGTCAGCTGTCCAAGCCGTGTCCCCCCCCCCAGCTTCATTGTTGGTGGGGACTTCATGGTCATTGCTTCACATTAACTAATTAACTAATTCACAAAATTCACCTCATAGCTGTGGTTTTCTCTTCTTGATTTTGAAATCCCGTCTCTTTCACCACTTTTGTGAAGTCAATGCCCTTTAAATGCCAGGTATCAGTAGGAAATGCAAGCCATAATTCCAAAGTATTAGCCAGTAGTTATTTGCAGACAGTAACATCATTATTGGGGTCTAACCACGGAGTGCATGTTGTGATCACAATTAGCTGAAGCACCTGCCTGGATTTGATGACTGTTGTGATTAAATCCTCCAAAACAAATGCTCTTTAAAATATATGATTAGATCAATATTAATGTATTTAAGACTATTATTGTATTTAATTCCAGAATGCAGGGTTAGTTCATTTTAGGGAATAACATAATGCAGATGCAATTTTCTAAATGTGCTTTTAACAAAAAAAGCTTTGTATCTTTTCTCATAGCTTTTACGTTGAGGTACAGAATGAGTTTTTGGGGGTGTTCATTACAAGCAAATACATTTTACATAAGATCTGGAGAGCACAATGTACAAGATTTAAGGGAAATATATCACATTTCAAATGTATAAATGTACCTGCCAAAGGGTACATTCTGCAGGTCATCTCCACTGAACATAAATATTCTAGATTTCCAAGTATTATATGGAAATGTCACTGTTAGATGCAGTTTTATTGGCCAGTGTTGATCTGTGGAATAAAAAGGTGCCTGTGCAACACCAGTTCTTTCACACTGGTCTGTGTGGAGCAGCAGCAATTTACTCTGTTTCCTTGGAATTCTGTGCAGAAATACCTTGGAATGTAGGTTTTGCAGAAGATTTATGGATCATTTTCCACAGGCAGGGAGTGCTGTGTTGCTCAGTCCTGCTAATAAATGATTGTACACTGTTAAAACCAGACTAAAGCTCTGTGAGGAGCAGCTCAGGGAGCGGCTGGGATGAGCTGGGGGATTTCTCAGAGTCCTTCCCTGCCTGTTTTTCACAGCTCTGTAAACACAAACCTTTGGGGCTTTGAAATTTTGTTTTGGAAGGAAGAACAGAAAACTCAGAAATAAGGGAGTTTTTTGGAAATGTGTTTCATTCTCTGCCCTGCAGATCTAAATTATTAATGGTCACCTCCTTCACTGGGTTTTGTTCTGTCTTTTACAGGTCTGTTCACAAACTTAGATAAAACCACTTTTTCCCCTAATTACCAAAAAGTTTGCCATTCTGTTTGTTGTGAACTCAAATATATGATTATTTCTAAGGTACAGACTGTATTCAATATTGGTAACAGTGAATCCCATGATAAATGCATTTGGTTTTTTTTCTGTGACCCTAAAAATCTGCAGCATCTGTTGCTCAAAAGAAGGTGTTGCAGGCACAGTTGTGTGGGGTTTTAGAAATTACTGATGGTAAAGATCTATATGTTGTTTGTGCCTGTGTGTTTATACTGATAGGAATCCCATGAAATTTGTTCACCGAAATTAAATTGAAAAAAACCACCTATTTTTTTAATATAGTCAGTAATTTCATAGGAAAACAAGCCTTAGTGTTCTGTCCTGTCCTCATGAGATATTTGACTAATAACGAAGATGGATTTTAAATTTTTCCATACCAGGATTAACAAATGTCTTGAATTCATTAATTATTTTATTTTATATGAAGCCACATTTCTTTTAAAAAAAAAATAGGACTATCTGATTGTCTTTAAAATAAAATCAAGACTCTCTTCCCCACCTTTGAGCCTCTAAATGAGACTTGTATTATAATAATTCAGCAAATATGAGGTACTTTTTCTAAAAGACACAAAACACCCAGTTAGTTCTGTTTTTCTCTGTTCTCCATAGCAAATCACTGACAGGTTTTGCTAGGGCTCTTTTAATTATATCTAAATTATACCTGTCTTCTGTCTGGAGGGGGGAAAAAAAAAAAAAGAAAGTAGGAAGTTGGTGGGAAAATGAGAGGAATTTTAATGGAAATTGGATTTATCTTCTGTGAAATTTTGTGACATCACAGTCACCTGTGTGCAACAGGAGGAACTGGAGTCTCCTCTTTAACTTGCAGCTTCCTCATTTATTGTCCTGTCTGGAGCTGTTCATTGATGGGGTGTAGGAGAACAATAACTGGGTTTGTGAATTCCACCCTCGAGCCCGTTCTGGGTCCCACAGGCACAGAGAGGACGTTTAAACCACATTAGAAATGTGAGATAATGGCTTTGCCTGGCTTTAAAAGGACAGCTTCCCGAAGACTGGAGATTTCCAGATAAACACTACAAAGAGTCTGCTGTCCCAGGGTGTGAGAGGAGCGTTTCAGGTTCTTGCCCGAGCGCTGAATGAATCGTTGCCAAGGTGGCTCATGATTGTTAGAACAGGATCACAGTGCCCTAAGCTGCTTTTATTCCTGGTGGGAATAAACAGCAGCATTGCAGGTTCTTAATTGCTTGTCAGCCTTAGAGAGCAAAGTAATAACAATTAAAAAAACACCAAATGAACAAAAAAACCTTTTTAAAAATTTGACCTACGTGGGTTTTGAGGTGGTCTCGATAATTGCATAGTTTGAGTCAGTTTGACCCACAGATGAACAGGGTGTGTTTTCTCTGTTTCAGGCTGGTACCGAGGTGTTTCCATTAAGAAGCCCAACGTCAAGGTAAGCGTGGATACATTTGTTCATCTAGTGGGAAATTAAATCTCTTTTGCTCTTGCAACCCAGTAAACTTTTCATTTTCCTTACCCTTAAGATTTTACTGTTCTTAACTTTTTTCCTGTGGGAGGACTGGATTCATTTTCTAAATTGAGACAGTGATACTCATTAGTCACTCAGAGGAGCAGAAACCTTCCTGACATATAATGTGGAATTTTTTTTCAACATTTATGAATCTCACCTGGTTTGATCCTTTCCACCCTTCTCTACTAAGAAAAGCATAGGTGGGTGATCTTGAATTGCTTTAATCCAGGATTTTTAAAGAACATATTTAATAATTTGCATCATTATTCTAAGGCAACTTTGAAAAAAGTCCAGTGGCAAAGGATACGTTGTAAAGTTTGTTCTTTTTTTCAGATTTGACCTTTTAACATCACTGTATTTGGTTATTTTCCAATTTTTCCGGTGATATCCTTGTTTTGCTCTTGGAGAACTCTTTTGACTGTTCTGACATGATTTTTTTGTTTTGTGGCTGCATCTACGTTTTTATAAATGTATGTATCCCAACAGGCAAACAGCTGCCTCTATACAAGCATCATTTCGTTGTCTTTTGGTTTAAGTATTGCTTGCATTTAAAGAGAGAAGAGTACCAGATTTCTCATGTTTGCCTGCATTATGGAAGATAATATTGCCTGTGTTATATTTTCCTGACTGTAATACTCCCTTAATGAAAAGCCTACAGTCCCTGTGTGTGTTTTGGTACATCCTCTGTTTGTGTATATGTTCAGATTTGACAGGAGAGCCCTTCAAACCTCCCCTGGTTTCTTGGGTAACCCCAGGATCACAGAAAGAAGCAGCATTAACTGCAGGTGAACAAGCAAGAAGCTGAAATAGCATTTCTCCCTTTTCCAGATTTTGGAGTGACTGAAAGCATTCACACTTAACTTTTTTCCTGCATAAACCGTTCCTTTTAGACCCATTCTTCTTCCTTCTGCAATTTTAGAATCTTGCCTATGAAAATGAAGGAGTTTTTTTCCTAGCATTTGGAATCATCTTTACTTAGGATTCCTTTCAACCTCCCCATGAAATGTTTTCTTCCGAAACTGTGCAGTTCTAAAGCTCTAAAAATTGAAAGCCCCCACTTGACTGCTGACACTTTTGTCAGTCTGTGTCATGGTTTTTTTTGTTGGTTTTTTTTTTGTGTTTTTTTTTTTTTTAATACCTCAGAGCATGTTTCCCATGTAACAGTGCTTCCAGCACTCCAGGAGCTTTTGGGAATGCACAGCACCAAGCTTGAATTTTTGTAAGGTGTTTTTACTGAACAGACTTGCAGAACTTCTTTATTAAAAAATTGATCTTCCTACATGGCGGTTTGATCCAGTGTGCTGTCCTGCTCTGAGAGGGACTGAAATGATCAATTGTGACTAATCTGAATATTGACTTCTGACTGACTGGCAGCTTTGACACATTGTTAGGGTTGTTTGGGTTGTTATGACTGGTGCATTGGCAATTATTTATTGTGGCTTTAGGTTATCAGTGCTAAAAACTGCAAGTGTATTTTTCTAACTTAGAGAATTTTTTGTCTTGCAGGGGATTTTTCCTGCCAACTATATTCACTTGAAAAAGGCAATTGTCAGTAACAGAGGGTGAGTTTTTTCTTTCTTTCTTTCTGAGAAGCTACAGTGGTTTTTATCTAGAAGGGAATCAAAGAAATAATTATTGAAACTTGTGGAGAGGTTTAGTTCATTGTATCTCTTTTTTTGTGTATGAGGGTTTGAAAGCTCAATGTAATTCTGCAAAGTTTGGGGTGGTTTTTTTGTTTTTAATATAGCAAGAATCAGATCTGGTTACTCCTGTTCACTTTGGCCCATAAAATTGTAACTTCAGAGGTATCACCTGAAACACAGGCATTTAAAGAACTCTGCTTATATTTTTCATTTCTACTTGTTTTCTCACTGGCAACATTCTGTATGTTCCTGTTTGTAATGGAGGCACAGTAAGTTGGCAGCCCATCTTGTTCATCAGCAGATTTTCAGGGAGACATCACTGACAGGGTATCTCTCGTTACTCTGAACCTTTTCAAAAGGATCCAGCCCTCCACACCCATCCAAAAAAGGAGTGGAGTACCCTCTGCTGAAAATATTTTACCTTCCCTGTCTTTGTTTGTAGCTCATGTGTTGCTGGTGGTAGATTATTTTGAGTTAATGTGAATATGGTGGTGGTAATGCCATGTCAGAGACGTGACTGAGTGTGGGCTGTGGAACCTGCAGAGTTTGCCCTGAGATTGACTGGGGCTCCTGAAATCAATATCTTGTGTCTTCACTGCTGCTTTTCCTTGCATATTCCACATTAAGGCTGCTGTGGGGAGATTTCTAAGTGCAGTGTTTCAGACAGTGACCCCAGGCAACAAATTAAATAGGGAAGATAAAACTTATTAAATGACATTTAGTGAAGTACCTGTACAAAAACAGGTGACTTCTGATGGTCTTGAATTGTATGTTTATCCCCAAAGGGATTAGTAAAGATTGTAAGGGCAGCTGTAATACTGATGCTTCATCATTTTTGAGTGTAATAAAATGATATATATTGCATAGAATAACTACTCTTAACATATATTCTCCTTAGGGGGAAGACCCTGTAATCTGTAGTTAATTAGTGCTTGATGTTGGCTCAGAATTTGTAAAGGGCAACCAGTTCAGGATATCCAGATATTTACTAGGAAAGCCAATGTGCTTTTTAAAAAGGAGTGTGAGCTCCTGGTGTACCAGTGGATACAGCAGGATGTAGTGCAGCCCTGAACCAGGGGGCATGGTTAATTCATGCTTGGTAAAAAATTCTGCCCCTCTATTTAAGAATATTAAAAAGCCCTTCTGATAAGAAAGGTTAACAGATAGCAGGTATGTTGGGTAGTTTATGATATTGGCTGACATGAACTGGAGGAGGGAAAGGATTGGACTGGCTTGTAGAAGGGACACAAACTGTGAACGACCCCACTTTGCAGGCAAGTTTATTTAACGTGCTGCAGTAATGAAAACTGTCCCCACTGACCATGATGAAAATGAAATTGTGCATTTTGAACAAGTAACCAGGAAATGCTTCACACAAGCCTATTCTTGTGGAATGTGGTGGAGGAACAGTTGACATGAGCCTGGGAGTGCCTCAGTGTTACAACAGACAAAATGATCCTCCTAAGATATTCTTCTCTGTGTTGAACAAATTCAGGTTCTAGCATTTTACAAATTACTATGCTGACATTTATTTCTTTTCCTGCCCTTTCCAAGTTACCTTTCCTAATTTCCCCCCCTCTTTTTCTGCAGGCAATATGAAACAGTTGTTCCACTTGAAGATTCTGTTGTGACTGAGGTCACAGCGACACTGCAGGAATGGGCCGTGCTCTGGAAGCAGCTCTATGTGGTAAGAACTGTGCTCTTACTGTGCCTCTCAGATGCTGTTCAGTCCCTCAGGGAACAATCAGAATCAATGTGGGAATGATTGGGTGCACTGTACTTGTGAGGGTGTGCCACCTGTGCATACCACATGCGGCGAATCAGGGGAGATTCACGTGGGCTGCCTTGGACGTTTTCAGTGGTTCTCAAATTCTGAAAGCTTTATTGTTTAAAAACCCCCTGATTTTAAAGTGTTATTAAATATGTAAGAAATAATATAATAGACTGCTTCTCTAAGTCCCATCAAAGACTTCAAAGAATTATTCAGCACAGTTTGTGAGTATTTGTTTTGGTGTCTAGAGTCTGAAAGGGGAAGAACTTGCTGTGGGGAGTTTTGTACAATTGTTCCTCCATATATTAAAATTAAACACTAAGATAAGTGTATTGAGCTTTATACTCACCTATTTTATGTGATGTCTCCTGCTTTCATCCTTGCTCTTGTCTTACACTTTAATGGCCAAATCCCATGACACAGCAGATAAAAATCTTGCACATTTGAAGATATTATTTTTCCTGGGTTTTATTTTCTCTTTTTAGCTTAGTAATTGCAAGCCCTAACTGTAGGATTAGGATCAAGAACTGTAGGTGGTACAAACCTGAATTTCCTTTCTCTCATTCCCTTAGAGAAATCTCTCTACACAGATCTGCAGCACCTTTATTTCCTCATGTAAACCTGAAGTGACGGGAGCTGGATATCTAGGAATTAAAACCAGGAAAGATCCAGTTGGATGAGTCTGGTGTATCTCCAGCATAACCAGCTGGTCTGTTCTGCCTTCACAAAGCAATCAACCCCTGTGAAATCAGTTTTGCTTTTGTTGCTCCCAGTTCTGCTGTCCCTGAAGGCATTTCCTTGGCAGGTGACATCTAATGGAGGGAGGCCACGACACGCATCGTTATGCCACCCTTTGCACTTGTACTCCTCCTTTTTCCATTGCAAGTAGTGTTTTCTTCCTGTAACATTTCCCCCCTCTCCCCAGTGTCAGCTGAAGATGACAACAATAATACTGGCAGTGGGATTGAATTGGAGAAAGGGGAATCATTTTACCTACAAATGAGTTACACTTCCTTTCTACTAATGCATTTCTTCTTTATTGTTAACTCTAGTTCCTCGAGGGGAAGGAGAGAGAAAGCTTTACTATAAACTTCCATTTAGTGGTTTTCCTTTCTGGGACTGCTTTCTGGTTTAGCTCATTATATTTCTTATAACACTGCACAAAACATTATTGCATTCTTAAATAACAGGGGAAAGAATTTACTGTTCTCGTAGAACTTTGGAAGGAGACATCTGCTCCATGACAAGAAGAAATTGGCAGAGCTTCTCAGCAGAAAATGCATTGTTTTGTGGTGTGGGGTTGTTTCTTCCAAAAATTAAAAAAAAAAAAAAATTCTAATATAGAAATAATCACAGAATTGTTTAGATTGGGTGGGACTTCTTGAGATCATCAGCTGCCTTCTGAGGTAGGGTCAGCTAGACCAGAGTAGCAGGACTGCACCAGTGAGGTTTTGAGTTCCATGTGAATGGAGATTCCACAACTTCCCCAGGGCCAAGTGTCAGTGTTTGATCAGCTTCAGTGATTTCTTCTGCTCAAGGCCACTGATACAGTAGCACAGACCTTCTGATGTCAAGAACAACCTGCCCCCTTGTGAAGGGGGTAAAAGACATTTGTCCCATGTATGGGCTGGAAAGTGGAAGCCTGAGGAGATGCCCCAAGGAGCACGAGTGGCTGTGGCAGAGCTGGGATTAGGCTCCAGTGTAATTGGTGTTCAGGGTGGAAGCTGTGCTGTAAGGCCATATCTTAAAACATATTAAGGGACTAAATGGAAATACTTGTTGGATTAGCACCAGCGGACATTTTTGTTGTTCTCAAACCGTAATGAGAATCCTCTAAGAAGTGTAATTAATGTTATTTATCATGCTGCTGTGCCTCGTCAGCTTGGCCGAAAAGTTCCTTGTTGTAGGGCAAGTTCAAACTCTGGCTGTTCCACAGATGATTTCAGTAGGTCAGTGCCTGTAAGGGGTACCAGCAGTGCTGCCAGACAGCATGTGCAGCATCTCTCATCATCTCTGAATAGGCTGAAATGTTCACCTCGTGGTTTTGGGTGAACTGCTTACCTGGATTATGGTTTGAAAGACTCAAGTTTGTTTCAATTAAAAATTCCAATCAGTCGCCTTCATTGTATTGCTGAGCTCCACTGTAGGGTTTGTGTTTGTCTTTCATTAAACAATAGGAGCTGGGATGTAATAGCCAGGAAGACTGGAGTGATTAAACGCTGCCTGGAGAGGGATTCCGTGTGGTTCCAAGATAAGGTAGCTCAGCTGACAGAAAATGGGAGGGAGGAGGAGAACAGTGAGGAATGGAAGGGTGAAGGGAAGCACAGCTTTGAGACAGTTGTAGAAAATTAGTTGGTGTAAAATATTGGGAATCTTCTTCATTTCCTTCTGTCCACAGAGAGTCTGTGCTAGTACCGGGAATAATCTGAGCGTGGGGAAGCTTGGAGGGCTTTGAGTTATAGGAGTTGTACAGCAATTGCAGTTTAGATGTCTGCGAAACAGATATTAGAAAGATCAGCCTGAGTTCACTGTACTACACAGAGGGCTGTGATAGTCTTGTAATTTTTGCTATCAAGGTGAAAGCAGAGCGATGGTCTGAGAGAAAAAGGCATTTGTCTGTAATGAGTTCTTAGAGAAAGGGCTGTGCCTGAAATGAATCTGGAATGGAAAGATGTATATTGTGTTCTTTGCTTTACTGTAGTGTCACATTAAGGTCTGAGTGGTTGCATTCTGATCATATAACACTTTAAATGGTAACAAAACAACAGGTAGTTTGAAAATGGCAGAGGTTTTTCTCAAATTGGAAAGGGATACAAATAATACTGATATGGAAGATACCGGAATTCGTTATTTATGTTGCATATTTTTTCTAATGATAACCTTGTCAGAAATTCTAGGCCTGCCTAAAAATAATATTTTGGGTTTTTTCCAATTGAGCAATCATAAATAGAACTTAAATATTTAATACTTTTAAAGGAGTAAAGATGATATGACTTCTGTGGTTCTGGGGACAGACTTCTTAGGAGTGCCTGTAGCAACAGGATAAGTTAGGGGTTTAAACTGTAGAAGAGGGGAGATTCAGGCTAGATATAAGGAAGAAAACTTCTACAAATTGGTGAGGCCCTTGCAGAGGTTGCCCAGAGTAGCTGTGGCTGCCCCATCCCTGGAAGTGTCCAAGGCCAGGTTGGATGGGGCTTGGAGCAAACAGGTCTAATGGAAGGTGTCCCTGCCCATGGCAGGGGGGTTGGACTAGATGAGCTCCAGAGGTCCCTTCCAAGCCGGGCTGTTTGTGATTCTAGGATAAAGCACATTTTCCCCCTGTTTGAGTATGTAATCTGTGTGCAGGTACAGTGTCATGACACTGGAAAATGAAGAGAAGTTCTGATCTGCCTGTGTCCAGGCTGCTGAGAGAGCACTGGAACAATAAGATTAATAACTCCTTTCTGTCAAAAAAAGGCCACTGTTTTATTTAACCCACTTGGTTTGGCTTTCCCTACTTGCACTGCCGTTGTACAGGTGGTGAGGAGGGAGTTCACAGGATCTGAGTGTTCAAAATGTGTGCTGTGTGACCACATTCCCCTGAGCTGCTCAGGCTGTGGGTGGAGTTGTGATCAGCACAGCTGACCAGCTGTGTGTGTGTCCACACTTACCCCTGTATTTGTGTGCTGTCAGTAACTGCACAGACCCAGTGTCCCCTGGAATTGCTCTGCCTGCCTCTAATACTCTGTATTGTTCTTTAGATTAATTTGGACAAGGGAACCGTGTCACTTTGTGGGAAGCCTAAGAAATGGAAAGGAAGGTTCTGCTTATTGTTTCCCAGTGCTGCAAAGGCAACAAGCAAAGGATGCCAGTGATTCCCTTCCCCAATGCTGTACTTAATTTGGAGTGGAGGAGGAAAGGAAAGAAAAGAAAGATTACTGGTGTAGCACTGTAAGCAGCTGAGCCTGTTCTCGTGCTGCTCCAGAGGGACACAGAAGAGAGAGCAGAAAAGCAAGAACAAACCTTGGGGAGACTTTGGTGTAGGCACGGAGGTGGATAAAGATGCAAAATTGCATGTTACAGTGAAATGTGTGTGCTCAACCCTCGTGTAGTTCCCCAGACCAGTGTATTGACTTCTGTTGAGGCAGCAGAATAACACCAGTAAGGTTGTTAACTTTCTCTCTTACCCTGTATGTGTTGATAAGATTTGTTATTTTTATACTACTTCTAAATAAAGGATCTGCAAGTTCCCTGTAAGCTTTTGTTAATTAGGTCACACAAGACTCCTGTGAGTTGTTAAGTCAGCTAAAGAGATCACTGGAACTCACTGCTGGTGCATAGTAGCTATTTTAACTGGAAGAAAAATTCCTCAGAGTTTCAGATGTGATGTGAGGACTATTTCTGTTGAGAGATCAGATGACTGTGAAGAGACCAAACGTAATTGCCCAACTTAGAATTTGGTCAGATCAATAATGTTAATTTGCTACTTTTATGCAGAGGGGAGCGAGGGACGTGGGGAGTGACTTCTCCTCTAGTTTCAGGAGTTGGACCTAATGGTGTTGGGAATAGATGGAATTTTTGCCAGCTCAGTGTGAAAACGATTTCCCATTGGCTCCTTTTAAATTTCCTGAGGGATCCTATAAAGGAATAGAGGGGGTAACAGGACTTGGGGCAATTGCAGCTGTGTGATTTGGGTGTTTTAGTGTGTCCCTAAAATGGAAACATTAAAAGTTAAAACTCATCTTGAAAAATGCCATTCACTGAATCACCAAGGTAGTTTACTCTTGTGAGTATTTTGGGACTTTTTTGTTTACTGAGATGCCTTTTGCTCCATATCTGATGAAACATGACGGCTTTCTAAAATATGTAGCCAGTGTGGTATGATCTAAAATTGATATGCTGCATCTGAGGTCTGCAGCAGAAGGTCTCCCTTGAAGGAACAGAATTCCTTCAAGTCAAGGCTGAGCAGATTTCCTACACACTTAACAGTTCTGTGCAAGCAAACTCCTGGAAAGATGAAGTGTTTGTGCCGAGACGTAAGCACAGAAATAGTATTGCACATCCACGTGGCCCTCCTCCCTTTCTCTGAGGCATTTTCAAGGTTACCTGCAAATAGAAAACTCCTTTAGGGTGATCTTTCAGGTTTGTGAAAGAGACATTTTAAAAGAATCTGAGGAGCTTGTCTGGCCCCAGTTGACATTGAGAGACTCAGAGTTATCATTGTACAAGACAGGACTCTGGATAATAATGTTGGGCAGTATTATGGGTATTTTTATATCTTTCTATGTTTGGAGTGAAGGATGAACCTTCATGGAGTGGCCAGAGCTCGGGCAGGAGTTTGAGTTTGAGGCAGCTGATAGTCTTGTTAAGTGCTGCACAGATTATAGGGGAAACTAAGAGTGAATATTTCCTCTTTCAGTAGCATCTGCTTCATCAGTTTGTCAAAGGGAAGAGTGCACTGAGAAATCATCTGTTTGCTTAGCAACTGAGTTGGAGTCTTTTAGCAGATCTGTTATTTGATTACCAGAAAATACTTGAAGATTTTTTCTTGATTGGGTTGTGAGGGGTGTGTGCAGAATGATTTGCACAGTGATGAACACCTCAGTGTTATATGCATAAGGTGGATACCTTTATAATTTGATATGTTTAGTCATGGCAGGGGAAGCTGGAGATAAATCATGGAATGTCCCAGGTTGGAGAGGACTTTGGAAAATCATCTTGTCCAACCTTTTGTCAGAAGGGGATTGTAGATGAGGCTGTTTAGCACCTTGTCCTAACCTAGTGAATGGTGGTTCTTACTGGAAAAACCTTTATTCTTATGTTGAGGTGAAAACTCTCCTGGTGCAACTCCTACCCATTGCCCTTGTCTCCTCCATGTGTGTCCTGGTGAACAGGGAGCTCCACCCTCTCTGTGAGGATGTACTAGTGCTGGAATACGGGGCTGAGGTCCCCCTGAGCTGCCTCCTCTAGGGAGAAAGGACCCAACTCCTTTAGTCTTTCCTCCCAGGGCAGGACCTGCAGCCCTTTGATCATTGTCGTGTCCCTCCTTTGGACTTGCCCTGGTCTGTCCCATCTTCCTTGAATTGTTGGGGCCGGAATAAAGACCACAGAATATAAAAGTGTCACAGTGGGATTCGTGTCTGCTCATTATCTTAGACAGGTCGAAGTTTTTGTGAGTAAAATCTTAGGATTCTATGCTGCTTAGAGGCGTTGTCTGTGGTAGGTTGAGTAGAAGCCCTTCTCGTGCTTTGTCAGATTGAGACTTGCATTTACAGAAGTTTATTAGCTGTGGTTTCTTGGAGCTCTTTAGTGGATGTCATGACCTCTCTCTACATTTCTTCCTTGGTAGAACAGCCCTCTTGTAGAAAATACACTTTAATATTTATTAGGTCACTGCCATTAAATACTGTTTATGTCAGTACATTTTCCCTTAACACTGACTTCCTGAAGTTCAGTTCAAGTGCTTCATATTTTAAGGTTATAAGGGGTTGCCATAGTTATTATTTTTCCCTTCCCTAATTTTAAGAGATTTAATGCAGTCAGTCTCTCAAAGTGATTTGTGCAAGTGTGAGAGCTTTAGGAATTAAAAGTAGGCATAAGTTTTTAGGAGAGTAAAATAAGATTATTTTGTAAGCAAATCTCAATACCATTAAAATCTGAAAAATTGTGATAATTGATTTGAAAATTACTTTCCTTTGAAGACCACAGAACTTAATGGCTACTCTATTGGGTTTAAGGAACAATATAACAAGGAGCAATATATACATTACATTTGCTGCCACATACAGATTTATGGCATCATTTAAGATTATTAGGACCAACTAGACAGTCTTTATGTATTTTCAAACGAACAAAAGGTTGACTATAAAACAAAAACTACAGAGTATTAATCAAACTGTCTGGGAGGAATATATGTTTTGAGTTACTATGGAGATGGATAGATTTTTTTAATAGATTTTCAAAGTAGAGACAGAATTAAATGTAAGTCACTTTCTGGTGTCCTTGGCAAGCCCTGCTGTGACAAACTACATGCAGGGTGTTTTTATAATCTTGTTTTGTAGGAAAATGTTGTTTAGTCATTGATATGGGAGATCATAATATGCTCTTTATATTTTGGTAAATAGAACTGAGTATTTGTCTTACTGCTGAGTGACATTTATAGCAAATTGTGTGGAGATTTGGAGGGTTTTTTTGAGATTAAATTTTTGAAGTATTAGCTAGTTTGTAGTTCACAAAGAGCTCCTTCCTTTTAGAACAATATCCACTCTACTGTGTGCTGCAGACAGTGTCACAGTACACGTGTAAAGTGCACGTGGGAAATTAAAACATGAGATTTTGCTTTTATTGAATGCTGGTATAAGATGAGATCAAGGTAAGGAGCTTTTAATCCGAAAATCCAAACGGGAGTTTCTTCATCTGCCACTGGAGAGACTCACCCGAGTTGTTCCAAATCTGATGTTGTTACAGAATTGCATTTGAAATAGAGGCAATTGGTAGTGTGGTTTGAGTTTTACAAAGATGTATTTTGAGGAAACATGGCAGTTTGTTTTGGCTTTGTTTTGGTTTGTTTTTAAGAACAGAAAATTAAGAAAGGAGGGGGGAAGGGCTCAGGGAGCCTGGCAATCTGGCTTTTTGGAGTGAGTGAACAAGTTTGTGTGTGTGGATAGAGCTTAGGAGGGAAAAGACTGATCATCCCTAGTGGGTATTTATTGGAACTAAAACAACAGTTTGGATTTAATTTCATAGAAGACAGTTATTTCTTTTATTTTAGTAGAAAAGCAAAGAACATCTGTCCTTTTGGCAGCCTGTGTGGCACTGTGGTCCATGTGCTATCAAGAAGTGTCCTTTGGTCTTCCCTGATTTTTGTTACTTTCTGTGGCTTCTGTTCTTAAGACAGAGAGAGGAAAAGGTAACTGCACATACAATAATGATAATTACTAATACTGATTGTAATTTTAATGTATATGTCACAAAATTATATAGGTTTTCTAAGGGAAGTAGGCAAGAAAGTTTCTCTGGTGGGAGGGGTAGAAAGTCATTGTTATGTGAACAGTGGAGTAAATCCTTGTGAGTGGAGTGCCAGAGCACACAGTGGCTGCAGCAGTGGACAGCCAGCACCTGGCCTGCCTGATTTGATTACTCGGCATTGTTGCATTTGGCTGGAGAGGAGGCAGTGGTTGATTTTTGTGTCTGTCTAAAGAGGAACAAAAATGCGTCTTAATTTAAAACCTCAGCGTTAAGCCTGGCAAGTGGATAGATAACCAGTTTTACAGGAGGTATTAAGGTGAACTAAATCATTTCATATTATTAAAGACCTGATTCTCCTTTCTTGCTTCAGCTTCCAGCCATGTGAGTGTGAGTATACTGTGGGGATTATTGGTAAATCAAAGCTGTTCTAAAAGAAGCAGGGTTGCAAAGGCAGTGGTAATGAAAATGTGAGCAGCTGTTCATTAGTTGGTCAAAAGAAAGAGAGGTTCTCGTGTGGTCATGCAATCAGAAACTATTGTAAGGCACAGATACAGGAGCCAGGGCTAATTTCAGTTATTGTTTATCCTCATTTTCTTGAGTGCTTGACTTTGTCTTTGAGCAATTTTCTCATAACAGGATTTTTGTGACTGTTGGAATGAAAAGGGAGAAAATGAATAGAAATTGTATCTTTGGAAACTACTCATAATTTCTTAAGTTGTTGTTGTTACGTCTTAGCTTTGAGCTAATGGCGATTGTGGCCTTTGAAGAAATGTGTTCTCCTTTCAAAAATTCTGTTGTCTGTTTCCAGAAGTTTTATTGCTTAATAGAAGTTACCATGCTGTGTGTTAGCAATAAAGATTGCTTAAAATAGAAGGAATACTAAGAAAGAAAAGTAGAGAAATTGGGAGAGGCTTCTGTGAGAGAACTGGGATTCAGCTTCTCCCTTTTTTTGTGTGTGTTCATCTTCCTGTAACTCTCATGGTGGTTTTGTTTAATTTTGAATATAGAAGCAGAACCTTGTGCTAGCTGGTTGTTCGTAGATACAGCTTTGGGTTTGATCATAAATGTTGATTAAATATGAATAAATACTTATTGCCCAAGTTTGATTTTGAAGTCTTTAGTTACCATCAGTGCTGTCCCTCTACTGTTCAGTGACAGCTTCTTCAAGTAACAAAGGTGCTCTGTGATTGTATGTTCTCCCCTGCAAATAGCATATTGCCCTTGAGGGGAAAAAAAAATAAATCTATCAGATGATCTGAGGAGTTAACTCCAAAAGATAAGTGTATTTAGGGCACCCCAACAGCTTGTAAAACAAATACTCATTTCTTTTTTACTGCCAGTGCTCAGTGCCACTAATAGGTCAAGATCCAGGGTGTTCAGATGAGATCCAATAGGTATTGCACAACAAACTGCTGCAGAAATAATGGAAAACATAAATCCTGTGTAGGATGATATTATTTTCTGATAATAGCCCTGATATACTTGTAGCTCCTTGTCAGTGGTCTCTGGTTGATGCTGCTGCAACACAAACACCTGCTGGCAGTGCCAAGGGCACGGCAGGGGCTGAAGGTGCCCGAGCAGTGCCCAGCCCAACACTGATCTCATCTCATTGCTCATGAAAGGGGCATTTCAGGTCCACCCTTTTGCTCAAGGTCTCCTCCTCAGCAGCTGAGGTTGTGTCTGTCCGTGTGACTTGGCACAAAGCTCCCTGGGCTCACAGAACTGGAGTAATTCTTTCTTTTCACTGTGTTTTGCTGAGCTGGGTGTGAATTTTCCAGCGTCCCAGAGCTGGAAGGATTCCTCATAAATCTGGGAGATGCTGAGCCCCAAGTTCTTTATCTGAGGCGCGTGTTTGTCTCAGTGAAATGACAGTAGTTCAAAGACCTTTCCAGAGCAGGGGAAACAATGATGTCCTTTATGTTCTGTGCTGTTCAGGCACTGGCTGTTTGATCTAAATTAACTTACACTTGATGAAGCAGATTTCAGTTTATTCTTCCCGATATGTCCTTGGAGCTGATGGGGAATTTGGGAACGCTCTGTGTGCAGGGGCAGGCATTTGGAAATGGAGCTGAGCCTGCATCCTGTCACACAGAGAGGGGACTCGGTGCCTCTCTGGACTCACCACACTGATGTGAGCTGGCTGCTGAGGGAGGCAGTTTGTCCTGCCCTGGGAGCATTCCCAGCCCATCCCTTGGGGAAGCAGGGAGCGGTGAGGGCAGTGTGGGGATGGAGCAGCCACTGTCCCTGGGCACTCACTGGGAGGCTCCAGGGGAGTCTGAGCTTCTCCTGGGTTTGATCCAGTGCTCAGTGCCCACTGATAGAACCGTTCACTGATGTTTACCACAGGTGCAGGTTTATAATTATTGTATTACTGTCTTTATTTGATTTGAGAGTGGTACTCTAAAGTTTGTTTTATGAATTAGCTTAAGCTCAGTGTATTTTGTACAGGTGAATATAGAGGTGTTCAAGTCCTGTTAGTGATCCCCTGCTCTTGCATTTCCACATCTTCCATTACTGACAGCACTTCATGATTTTTATTTCTGAGTCAGGGTAGGCCAGTAAAGGATTGAAGGCCGTCATTTTAATTTGCGAATCCATCTGTATCTTTCTCTGTGGTTTTTCCCAACAGCCTCAGAAGTTGAGGTAATAGTTAATGAGGTGTGTCTGTTCTGTATGTGGCCTGGCAGGCTCAGCCACCTTGCAGACTGCACTGAGTGACCAGTTTTACAGGGTAAAGTGGTAACGTTTTTGGTATCAGAATTTTTGGTTTGACCTGAATAGCTCAAGTTTAATTTGAAGTGCAGGGGGGCAGTTACCTTCCCCAGGGAGATGAACTGCTGCAGATCCCTGCAGGGGAGGTTTGTGCCCAGTGCCTCCTGCCTGTAAATGTTTTTACTGATACTGTCAAATGGGCTTGCTATTTTCTCATTAAAGGGACATGCTTGGAAACCTCCTTAGACAGGATTTAATGAACTCCTAAAATGTAGCATAGATTAGTGGCTCATAATACTTACTGAAGAAAGTTAACTTACTTTCTGGTAAACAGAGAAAGAGCAGCAGCAGAGGTTTCTTTTAATCTTTCTGACTGTGTGTTCACTAACGAAAAGGAAGCTGTAAAGAAACAGGTGTGTGGCAGGTTTTCATGATAAAGGTAATGGAGTTAATGAAATTACTGTGAATAACATTAATTATAGAATAGTTGGCAGAATGGAAGAGAGGGAAGGGGAAAGTAGGGTCTTACCCACTGTGGGTTTTTTTTTTTTTTTTTGTAACAACCAAATAACTTTATTGGATATGGGTATTATTAGTATCTTTATTTCATTTAAATGTATGTGGTGATGGAAACTTTAGATCTTGGAAGTTACTGGGCATGTGCTGGATCTTTAGAGAGATGCAGTATATCTTTAATATTTCAAAAATATAATTAAAAAAAAAGAAACCAATCTGTCACTTCGAATAGGGAGGAGCATCTTACGTAACCCTGTGCTTTTTCAGCAGCCATCAAACCCTGTCATCCTTCCCCTGCTCACAGAGGCCTGTGCAGTGTGGCAGCTCCGTTCAGACCTGGCACAGCTCTGCTCTGGAGACCAGCCCTGAGCCTGGCAGAGCTCAGAGCGATTATTCAATGGGCCTCAGATGTTAAACAGACAAAGCCCCCACCCTCAACGCTGCCAGACTTTGAGCTGTACTTTCATACAGGGAGCTCGGCTACCCCATTTCTTCCATCTAACTCCTCTCCCATCATCTGTCCCTTTTTGTCTTCTTCCTTTGCAGGATCCCAGTCTGAGCTTCTCTTTAACTCTTCATCTCCCTTTCCCTGGTTCCCTGCCAGTTACTTCCCAGTCAATCCCACTCATGCATGTGCTAGTCTCTGTTTTGAGGAAACCTTATGTTTCCTTCCGTTTCCTGAATTTTATTGGGTACTTCTTGCGTCCCTGAATTCCTGAATTGCTTTTGTTTAACTGTTACTCAAAGCGTTGTGAAAAGGGCCAAGTAGAATTAGTGTTGCCTTCAATTCTGCTGCAGTTAAAAAGCCCTCTGGGCGATTGATTCAGCTGACAAGAAGTGATAGGCAGGGATGGCTCAGCTATTGCTGGCACAGGCAGTAAGGACAGTGAAACGTGGATCTCCAGCTGCCTTTCAAAAGAGCAAAATATTGTGACCAATCCAGTGCTAAGCAAATACAAACCCAGTGCTAAGTTCTGTGCCAGTTTTTGTCTGGCCCTGGTGTCACAGAACGGAAGCAGAGTGGCAGTTTGTTTTTGGGGAGCTAGCAGCATCACTGACAGGTTTAGAGTCGGGAGGATGATTTTAATGAGCCAGTTAGGCTTGTTGTTGGATTTTTGGTGTCATATTCTGAAGTAGCTGCTGAGTGTTCTGTCTCGGATCTGACAATAATTGCCAGGCACGTCAGCTCTCACTGTGATACTGGTGCTGTCATCTTGTAAATCTACATTAGAAACACATCTAAATGCAAGTATTCCATTTAACAGTTACTCTGTTAACAGCACGGTATTCTAGGAGGAACATAATTGTGATTTGGTATTTCTCTTGAAACTGCTGCATTTCTGTGTTAGATAAAGAGCAGAATGGTAGTATTAAAATAGTTGCAGGAAGAGGAAAGACAGACATTGTGTACTTCCCTTATTTTAGAATTCTCCTGTGTGAAGAAATCTAAAATAAATATTTTCTAGTTGTCACTTTTATTTATCCTAGAGAAGCCATATCCTGTTTTAAGATACAATTTTTTAACACCTTTAACACATTCCACTACTATCTTCCAAGGGTTTGTTGTTTGTTTTTTTTTTTCTTGTCAGTAGATCTGGGAAATGCATAACTAGGTAGCTCACAGGCTTTGCCAAAAAAAGCCAGAATTTTCTTACCCATGGACAGTTAGCTGAAACATTTATACTTTGTGCTGAAACATTTATGCTTTGTGCTTAAAATTGACACATTCTTTGACTTTCTGATGCAAAGGGTGGTAACTCTCCCAGCTGCTGTTTGAGAACATTACTGTGCAGGGATACCACTGTTTTTCCAGTGGAGTGCTGCCATTTCATTAGAGGAGATCAGAAAGCTGTACCTTATGGATCACCTTTTTTCAAGGTCCTCAAGTTGCCTGGCCAGGGCCTTCTGATGAGTTGAATAATCTAAACAATCACCTTTCCTTTCCTGCTTCCTTCTACCCCTCTGCCCTGTTGTGTTGAATCTCTTGAACAGTTCCAAGTCAGCGTAACCAAAAAGTTAATTTTCTTGGACATAAGTGACTGTGTAGAGGGAAGAATTGTAATGTTATGGCTCCTGCCATAGGAGGGCCTGCAGTGCAACTTCATCCGTATTGTGGAGCAAAAGGTAATTCAGACAGGAATTTCTGGTGGATTAAACTGGCTGTGCTGCCCCAGTGCTGTGCTTCAGTGTAATAACTGAGTGGTTACTTGTAAATAGAGTTTTCTTATTATTGATAATCTAATGGCAGGGTTATTATACCAGTTACTGCAAACTCTTCTGTTGTGGAACTTGGTTATTGCTGTGCCTGCTGTCTCTGTCACAGAGTTTTGGCTTGAAAAGCAGAGCAGAACCAGGCAAAGGATATTTTTATGGCTCACAGGGAGTTTCACTGCTGTGTCTTCAGCTTTACGTGCACGGAATCATGGAATCTCATGGACTGGAAGGAACTTCTGGGGGTCTCCAGTACAACCTCCTCCTCAAAGGAGAACCTGTTAGAGCTGGTGGCTGAGAATCTTATCTGGTTGAGTTTTGAATAATTGAGAAGATCCTCTCTTGGAAAAACTCATCTTGATTTTGACCACCCACAAGGGAAAAAAGATTTTCCTTTGATCTAACTGGAATTTCCAGTGTCCGTTGTTATTATTTCTATTCTGGGGGATCTCAGAGAAGAATCTGGATCCATCTTTTCTAACTGTTCCATCTGGCAGTTGTACACAGCAAATAAAGGCTCCAGATGTCTCATGACTACTGAATAGAAGGGAAGAATTGCCTCCCCTGCCCTCTTGGTGATGCAGCCTCGTGTCTGTGTCTGGTCTTTGCTGCAAGAACAGCACTGCTGGCTCCTGTTCATCTTCCTTGCGTGGTTGTCTGCCATAAAGCTGCTGCCTGCCCTTGTTGTATAAGGTTATTCTAGCCCAGAGGAGGAGAACTTTGTATTTGCTTTGGAATAACTTTGTGAGGTCCTTGTTGGTCTGTTTTCCAACCTGTTGAGGAAGCTCCTCTGAGCAGCCCCCAGTGTGGTGACACCATTGCACCCAATATCCAAATTGTTAATTAGGATGTTGGCACGCTGAGGGCCACGAGGAACCAGCCACAAATTGATCCATGAGCTGTTGATGATGCTCTTTGGGCCTGGCAGTCCAGCCAGATTTCCACCCACCTCACAGTCCATTCCTGCAGGCCCTGTCTCACTGACATGGCTGGTGGTGTGTGTGGTAGATGTCCCCTGGCTGTCCCTGGCCAGTCATCTTTTCTGACTTTAGATCTTAAAGCTCCATGCTCAGGGTCCCCTGTCTGAGAGTCCTCACCTTCCCTTCTGAAACTGTCAGCTGTGTCAGAGGTAGAAATGGTGCACATCCTTAAATCTGATTGCAGGTTGGATTGTTCAGTTAACAATAGATGTAGGACTTCTGCAGACATTAACTAATCCTCCCTTGATGCTCTGATTAAAGAAATTACCAGTGCAAAATTAAATGTCTAGCATTTACTAAATGGTTTAAAAACAGATGAATTGATTACAAAGCAGTGGAAAATGGAGAATTTTTATTCAGTGCTGCTTCTTGTAACAGAACCTGCAGGGATCTGTTCTGGTCTGTTTGTTATTCACTAATCTCATAATAGGAATCAAAAAAAAAAAATTGGTGCAGTCACATAAAAATTGCTGATGATGCAGAAAGAGAAAATTAAATAAAGATTAGTTCAGAACCTTTATAGCTTTTGTCAGATATTTGGCTTCTTTAAGCAGCATCTACTCTAATACATCCAAATATAGCAAGGCCCCACAGATGGTGTTTGTGTCCTGAGGTGCAGGGACACCTCACGTGATGGAACATTATTATGGCAAACCCACTGAACATCAGCCTTGATTTTGAGAGCTAAGAGGATAAGAAGTCTTGCCTTCGTAGACAGGGGACGTCTGGGGGGCAGAGGAGGAGAATAATTGAAAATGTATCTGTATTGATTGCTGGGCAGTTGCTCCTCACTCTGCAGTGTCCTGTTCAGAGTAGATGGGGAACAGCCAGGAGGATTCAGAGGTGCCAACAGCGAGGAGTCATCGGAGGGGGAGGCTGGAATGGGAGGAGAGGACCTGGAGTGGATCTTCAGGTTACTTAATGCCCCTGACTCCTTTACAGCAGATTAATTTCCAGCTATGATATTTTCAACGTGTGCTTGTGTTGCCTGTTTTAAAATAAAAATTGTTTGCAACAATGGATGTTTTGCAGCCTCTCAGAAATTTGGTTCTTTTGGCCTGTATGGTACAGACTTTTTTTCTAAAGACCATACTAAATCTTCCTTGCTGCTTGTTATTTCTTATCCTACTCTCCATGAACAAGGATAGGAGCTTATTCCATTTCTTTCTTGCAAGTTTTTGATTTAAATTATTTTCCTAATTCCTGTCATTTCTAGACTGAAAAGTCAGAGTCAAACCCAGTCTTTAAAATATATCATGTGTGCTGGGTATTCTCATTATTGCTTGAAAGAATTACCTGTTTATCCACACCTTCCCAGTGTATAATAGATAATAATAGAGAGATAAGTAAATAAATAAAAGTGAGAATAATGTCCCAGCAGAAGCCTGACAAATAGAGAGTGAAGAAATCCCTTTGTACATTTGTGCAGACAAACTGCAGAAGCTGAGTGAGGAGTCAGGCTCTTTATGGCTTATAAATGGGTACATGGAGGAGGGTTTCAGGTACACGATTGATAATTGAGGTAATCTGTCAGCAATCTGTCACTTCTGTCAAAAAAAACCCCAGAACAAAACCCAGTATTTGCAAACCAAAGCCATGCGAGTTTGGAATAGAAATGAAGCCACTTTTTAATAATTAGGGTAATTAGCAATAAATTAATCACGGAAAGCAGTTGTTTCTTTATTACTGATATCTTTAAAACAAGACTGGATTGTATTTTAAATGATTTGTTGCCACATTATCTTAGAGGAAGTATGTTGCAGCAATCTGTGAGCTGGTTTCTATGGCCCCGCAGGAAGTCACACTAGATAATCACAATAATCCTTTATAGTCTTGGAATTGATGAATCTTTAAATCTGTTTAGTCAGGACCAGCTGTGTTGAAAAACAGCATTACCAAAATACAAAAAAATATGCTAACAAGTAGTGGATGTGCTGCACTGATGTGTTCTATAGCCTTTCAGGCAAGAGAATTGTATGCAAAAGGCTCGTGTTTTTTTAGGAGTCTTACCCTAGTGATGCCTTTCAGAGATGATATGCTAATTCTTGTACCCCTTTAAACATATTCTTTGTGGCTTTTGATGACTTATCTCCTTGGTGAGGACATGCTTTCAGCTATTTATATATAAACTGGGGAAAAGATTGACATTCAATACCTTTTTTTTTTTTTTTTTTTTTTTTTGGCTTACTTACGTTTCAAACACTGTAGAGAAGAGCAGATATTTTGGATATGTGTGAGTGGGAGATCACCACAAATGGTTCAGTTGCTGTGTGAAGGTGCAGGGGTGACTCAGTAGCCGATCCTTTTGCTTTCGACACGAGTGGTGTGGCAGTTCCACATCAGCTGGAGGGCCCTGCACTGCCAGATGTGCTGGGTTACAGGCAGCAGATAATGCTGACATAATGCTGGCCTGTCATTTATTAGCTGCAGTTTTTAACCATTGTCCCTGTGCAGTGATATTTTTTTTCCTTTCCTCTTGGCTTTTGTCTGTGGAGTGTCCTAAGCTCCAGTGAAAACACCAAACTTCTACCTTAGGAGGTGACCCTGTTTAAAATAGATGGAAAAAAGCTCAGGAGCTGCCTACACTTCCACGCTAACAGGAAGGCTTTGATATGGCTTTTTAGAATAATGAGATGCCCAGGGTAGAAAAAGATGTTTTTGTTCTGATGTTTTGGGATCTTTGTTTGAAATCCGTGGTTTTAACAGCTGCCAGCCACAGGTCCATTACAAATATTTGCACTGTTATTGTCACATACGTGGGACAGACATTTTTAAATTGAAGAGGCTGAAATCAATTCTTTATCCTGGGAGTTGTACCTGTTTTCTTTAAGCTTTTTATTTGCAGTTCTGCCTCTCATCTCTTAACTATTTCACTTTTTTATTTACCAAAATCTTGAATATTTTATAGAACAAGAAAAAGCAAGTATTTGAAAACAGGCTTTATTTATAATTTACATCCTATTTGCTGCATTCTACTTTCCTTTTTTTGTGCTTTTTGTTGAACTGCTAAACTATAATCTCTGTTTTCAGTCCCTCAGTATTATGGGGTGGCTATCAGCTCAGTGCCAGAGTTTAAGGTTACTCAGCCTCATGAGTGCTTTCTTAGGGTGAAGTAGCTTAGCTTGCATTTGAGTCAGTTATTATTTTACCAGTATTTTCCCTGAGGCCATGTGTGGAGCTGCATTTATTGTCAAGGCAGAAGAAATTACTTGTTTATGTAAGTCTCACTTTGATGGATCAGACTCTTCTCAAGGATATTTCTGGCTGTTCTGAAGCTCAAACCATCTCATCAGAGTATCTGAGTCGATCCCACCCTGCACTTCCATTTGTTAGGAGCTGTCTGGAGGCATCTCCCCTAAGACAGGGAGATCTCTGCAGCTCAGCAGAGCCACCTGCGAGCTCCAGGAATGTCCATATTGGCAGGGTTCCCACGTAAACCAACCTGGGCTCTCACGGGCTTTGTGTCCACGATCTGCAGCTGAGACAGTGACCAGTGCTGGTCATTGCCACAACTCATGGCTTGGTCATCAGGAAGGAGCACTAAACCCAGACTGGGACACCTAAGAGAGAGGACAGTTATGGATCCAGTGACCTGCCCTTTGTTTCTCCTCCTGTCGTGCTCCAAAGTAGGAGCATCATGAGTGGTTTGCAGATCCAAGAGCTGTGGCTCCTGCTTTTTTTTTTTGCCTTTTTTTTTTTTGTAATAGTGGTGGGAGGCAGATCTCATGTCTGAGACACTAAAGAGCATTACTGTTAAAAGCGTTGATACATCAACGTGAGTTTGCATAAATTGAAATAACTTAAAGAGCCATAAAGAATCATTACTGTGAGTAATGAGAAAATCCTTTTCATTTTCTCACAATTTTATATTTTGTCTCTGGTGTGTGAATAAAAATAATTGCATTATAATGTACAACAGAAACAGAAAATTTGGAAACCTTAAGCTTTTTAAGCTCGAAGATAATTTGGGTGACCAGCTTACCTCCCGAAAAGTGCTGATCTTACAAGTAAGGTGGACATAATTTCAGTTCATCTTGGTCTTAATCTGAGAAAACAGTTGTGTTGTTTCCTGAGCTCTTCCAAGTGGTTGTTTTATATAGACAAAACAAAGGCTTCCAGGAGGGATCCGAGTTCTGCTGAACATCCGTGTGGGGAAGTGGATCAGTTCTCATTTAAACTGCGAGGTAAATGGGTAAATGGGCTGTCATTTCTCCTTTGAGGGATTTTCTTCTGCTGGACAGTGGTCTCAGGTTTTGGAAACCCATCTGCTTTTTTCCTTAGAACTGTTCCTTTGAAACTGAAATCATCTCTTTTAGAGGAAAGAAATTTGCTGGAACCTATCTCTGAGAAGCACAGTGGAGATGTTTTTGCAGCTGAACGATATTTAAATGTCTTGACTGTTTTGAATTTACATGAGGAGTTTGTAGTTGGAAAAGCACCGAAATCCATTGAGCAGTTTTCTTTGGGGATCCACAGAAACGCTGCAGGACAAACGGTGGCACCATGCCCAGGATCATTAATTACCAAATGTGCTAATCAAGCCAGTTTGCAAATAATGGGCTGTGTTCTATACTTTGTTGGACTGATAGGGTGTGTTTTGCTTGTAGTTTTCTTTCTTAACACTTTTAGTGCCCCTAATGCAACTTTAAGATGGCTTTTGGCAAAATCTTCTCTACGATAATGAACTTGTGTTGCATGACCTGCAAGAGGATCCTGCCAGAGACAGGAACTGATGGACACATTTAAGCTGACACGTGCTGACCCAGTCCTACAGACTCGGGGACTTCTTTTGAGGGTTTTTTTTGTCTCTCTCTGCTGAGCCTGTCAGGTCCAAAGCAGTAACACTCCTTCCAGGCCACTGCCATGTCTGAATGAGAATATTAATTTTGTGCCCTGTGGGACACTCTGTGAGAGAAGCTGGGGAAAGGGTGAAAGGATCAGGTTATACCCTTGAACTCCACTGGATGTGAAGTTCCCTGTTAAGAATGTAAATAGCATCAGAAGAGCAGATGTTTGATTTAAATGCAGTGGAAATGCTTTAGGGAGAGAGTATTTTTCGACTTTAGAATTTGGCACAGCTAAACTATTCCTCTGACGGAACTTATGTACTATAATCAGTTTGAATTTCTTGATATACATATATTTGTCATGCAAGTTGTAACTTAGTGTGACTATTATTAATTAGTGAAAATATTAATTATATATTCATATGACATCAGTAAATATATTGTGTTTATTCAAAATGGAAATCAAAGCATTTAACTCTAACACTGATGTGAAAGGTAATATAGTTTCTCTGTCCTGCAGAAAATAACCTTAAAACACTGATTTAGGAGCAAGGTTATATTGTATTTGCAAAAGAATATAACCATTTAGTAATGGGTAGGAAGCTTACTTTTGAATGTTTTTAGGTCTTTTGCATTTGACTGGTGGTAAAAAGTCTACTAAAATATGAAATACAGAGGCTTCCACACTAACTCAGTAATGCTTCAGTTTCTTTCAGAGTAAAATGTTTTCATTTATTACTGCTCTGACACATAAATACCACCAGTTAGTATTGAATGCGGTGTCTTCCTCAAATCCTCCAGGTGTGTATGTTTATCAGGTGAAGGCCATGCAGCTTCCCCTGGCCCAGAATATCAGGAGAATTGGCTTCTGCTGGCACTCACAGTGGTTCAGCAGGAGGTTCAAAGTGCTCCTCTTTCAGCCAGATTTACCAACAGTCCAGGCTTTGTGGGACCAGAACTTCTGGGGGAAAAACAAATACACTTGCTCTGTTTCAAGACCATCAGTTCTCCCTCTGGAAGGCCATACAATTCAGCAAATGTATTTTGGGATGTAAAGGGCCATTATGAGCGTGGGTTTTGTGCAAACAGGGACACGAGTCTGCGAGAAGAATGGAGGGTGATGATGTGAGCAGGGAACAGTCAGCACCAATTTTAGTTCTGCTTATTAAAGCTCCTTCACTGCTGCAACTCGTATTTACAAACAAGGGCAGGGTGGGGACATGAAGGTCAAAGGCACCCTTGGCTGCAGTGACCTGGAGATGGGAGAGCTCAGGGTCCTGAGGGGAGGGAGCAGGACAAAAAGCAGGATCACAACCTGAGAAAAAGATCACAGTGGGGAAAAGAAGCTTCTTTCACGTTTTTGGGCTCTTTTCTTAATGTAATGTCCTTCAGGAGTTTGACTTCACACAGTTATCCTTCTGAAGAATTATGGTAAAGCAAAATGTGTTGCCTTGTTCTTGTGTCCCTTTAACAGTTATACGTCATGATGAAGCCATTCAAAAATGGGGGTAATCATCCTTAATTAAGCAGTGAAAGCCTTGCATGTGTATTTCTTTTTCCTCAGAATGGAAAATAAAACTTTCCCTAAATTGTATGTGCTTACATTTAAGAACGTGTAAGACGTTTTTACTCTTGTGTTCTTAGAACATGAAAACAAACAAGTACATTTAATATCCAAAGGATTTAGAACTGGCTTCAGTAAATGTAATGTGGATTGAAAATGGGTGTTAATGTCACTTGTTTTGCAGTATTACAGAAATGAAGAATTAAACCTCTGCGTTTATCCTCTTCAATTCCATTTCCTTAAGCTTTGTTAAAAGTTTATTAGGGTGTTAGGAAATGAGGTTAATGTTGCTGTTGCTCCTAAAGATTGAACTTCAGTTGAATTTCAACAAAGCAATGGAAAGCTGCATTTTCTGCCACAATCTTGCTATGCAGATTTTTCCAGCCCTCAGCTACCCTCAGTGGCAGCCAGAATAGGGATGGGTTGGAGACAGAGGGTCACTTTTGAGTATTCACCCACATTTTTCCTCTTCTCACAGTGATTATCCCACAGAGCCCTTTCTTATTTTTCCTGAAGAAAACCAATCTCCTTTTATTGCATTCTCTTTTTTTTCTGTTAACCAAAAAAGCTAAACAAGACTAATTTAGACCCAGAATTCCTGTCCTGTTCTGGCCAAGATGCATTTCCTGATGATGGTGGTACAGAAGATAAGAGTAACAAAAACATGTGAATGCTGATAACACAAAGTCAGACACACAGATTCTGTCGGGTTTGTTTAAAATTTAAAAACTTGAGTATCTGAAGTTGTAAATAAGGAAGAGATCTGGGAGTCAAGATGCACATATTTATTGCTAGTGAGTGTAATAACTTGTACTTGGCAGAACTGATTTTTAGAGTGGAGAAGTTGTTTGGACAGTAATTCATTACTATAAATAAAAGTAGGTCCTGAATTGCATCTGTAAGTTAGATATTTAAGTTCTGAGAGGTGATACAAACAAATAGGAGAAAACCTCTCTTCTTGAAGAAGAGCAATAGCTTGGTACTAACCCTTCATAAACACTTTTTTCTTCATAACGTTGCGTGGAGAGCTCTGAACTGAGATGGGTTGATTTAGGGGGTTCAGAGCATTGTGTAACAGGTTTAAATGTTACCCGCTGCCCTTCACAGACAGTGATGGAGATGTTGGGAAAGGGAACAGCCCTTTCCAGGGCAGATAGCTTTGACAGCACTGTCAGCCTTGTCCTGGGTTGTGTTCTCCTGTAAGTGTTGGCATTGCTGCAGCGTTCCCTGGGCTCCTCTCCCTGTGGTGTTAATAGCTGGGAAGGGCTGTTGGGTGTTCATTTGGTTTGCAGCAAATAGAAGGTATCACCAGTCTTCTGGACATGTTGACAGATAGCTTTGATTTAAATACACCATTTCTGCTTTGGAGCAGATCGAATGATTGTTGTTTTCTGTTTATCGTAAAGGATTTTTAAGTAATTGCATTTAATTTTTTAATGTGCAACCCAGTGAAGTTCTGAAATGATTTTGGAGGCAGTCCAGTTGTTTTGCTGCACAAAGTTTCTGGTAAAGCATATGAAATGCTCCTGAGTAGAGGGGGAGGTTTCCACAAGCTCTGCACAGATGAAATTTGTACTACATTTCAGAGGAGTGGGGGAATAACGAGGGGGAGGAGTTGGCATATGCACTGCTGCTGAGAGGTGCTGTGTGCGAGGGGCTTCTGTGCCATTCAGGGCTTTGTATCCCAGGCTTCATTCTTTTGAGAATTTACCTTTATTTTGCAACTCAGGCAAAGCCACAATTCTTGTACTTTCTCCTTGGTTTGTTGCCAAGAGTGCAAAGAACCTTTTCGTGAAAGTTACTGGTATAAATTCAAAATATCTTTCAGCTCAGAGCCCAAGGATTTGACTCTTGGAAGAAGCAAAAGGACATAGTTTATCTAGAAAAAAGTGACTGCATTTCTCAGTTGTGGTATATGGTAATTTAGAGATGTCATTTAATCTAATACAGAGGGAAAGCTTGTAGCAACATCTCTGCTTATCTTGTACAGGCTTTGTTTTGCTGGTTTGCTCTGCTCTTGCTTTCTTTATTGATGTTACATCATTCTTTTTACTGCTGAAGTTTCTCCTTTGTCACATGTCAGTGTTTTAAGCTATTTTACACATTTTCATTGGCGAAAGTCTGAAGAACTTATTTTTTCTGTCACTCTAATTTACTCTGCTTTAATACACAATATAAATTGAAATGCCCTCTTGTGAATACAGTAGAGAATCAATTTAAATAGATTTTTATTGCAGTAAATAATTTCTTTTTGAAGCTAACAGCTATGAATATTCATAGGAGAAAATAAACACTACTCATGATAATGCATCCTTATGAATACATTGAGAACTAATAAATAGAGACTTTCAGGGTAGAAGAATGGAAATAAACCAAATTTGAGGTGCCCTCCTTTCTCAGTCTGTTGCTTGATTGAAAGACTAATGTTTTTGATTGGACTTGATGATCTTAGAGGTCTTTTCCAACCTTAGCATTTCTACGATCCAGTGATTCTATGAATATTCAGTGGTGTTCTGTCAGAGAAGGGTGAGCTCAAACCCAAACTCTTGTGAGAACTCCAGGATGGCACCTCAAACGTAGTTTGTAGTTTTAATTAGGAGAAGTTGTAATTTATTAACTTCATTCTTGCTTGATGAAACTTTCCTCTGTTGTCTGCATTTTTTAAACTGTTATTAAAGTCCATTTTATTTCTGGAATCAAACAGGAACAGAGGTCTAGGCACCCATGGAGAACAGAAGAATACGTGCAAGTATTAGTTGTGTTCCCAAATTGCCTTTTCTAGGGGCTTTTTCTGGGTGCCAGTCACGATACTTGTGTACAGTGCTTATCTTCCACACAGATTTTACTTCAGTTCCTTTCCCTGTTCCTGAGATATCCTTGTATTGACCTGTATAGTCTGACTTTTATTCGTCAACAGGCACTTGATGAATACTCTCTAATTTGATAGCAGGTGTTTAAGGTTTGCATGGTAATTATATTACAGATTTTGAGTAAGATTAAACTATAAATATTGCACAAATCTATAAATTCCAACAGTTTTACTATAAAGTAATTTGCTTAATTAAAAAATCCAGACAAAACTGAGAAGAAAGGCAGGGGTTTTGTGTTTTCTAGCTTTAATATTTCCTTTCATGTGCTGATGGTGCTTGCAGGCTTTAATATCTAATGTAGATACCAAAATCCGTAACAAGGAACCTGGGAAAAGCTCCTCACTTGCTTTTATAAGGAAAATAATTTTTTGTGCCCCCCTCCCCTATTACAGCCTAAGGCAATCTTATAGGAAATGTCTTAAGGGACCGCCCTTGAGGGAGGCAAAATCCTGACTTTACAGTAGCGTTAAACGAAGTCCTGGTAACAAAACAAATATAAATAGGTCGGCTTCTGTAATATACCAGCCTTTCATATATTCTCGTGTTACGTAGCATTTATTTAGAGGAGAATGGCAAAGGCAGCCTTAGCGTTTCAAAGGCACCATGAGCATCAGAACAGTTTCAGGGGTGCTCCAACCCCCCTGTGCCAGGGCTGGGCCCGGGCTGGGCACTGAGGGCTCTGAGGGCACAGAGCGGTTCCAGCCGGTCCCACAGGAGGGCATGGAGCGGTTCCAGCCGGTCCCACAGGAGGGCACAGAGCGGTTCCAGCCGGTCCCACAGGGCACAGAGCGGTTCCAGCCGGTCCCACAGGGCACAGAGCGGTTCCAGCCGGTCCCTCAGGGCACAGAGCGGTTCCAGCCGGTCCCACGGGAGGGCACAGAGCGGTTCCAGCCGGTCCCACAGGAGGGCACAGAGCGGTTCCAGCCGGTCCCTCAGGGCACAGAGCGGTTCCAGCCGGTCCCACAGGAGGGCACAGAGCGGTTCCAGCCGGTCCCTCAGGGCACCCTCGAACCCCTGAGTGCCTTGGGGTGAGCCAGCAGAGCAGGGACAGCGAACACCCCGCAGGCCGTGGGGGGTGAGGGGGAGAAGCAGCCCCAGGAACACCGGAGCAGGTATCCATGCTGGGATCCACATAGGCAGAACCCGTGGAACAGGGAAAAGTGGGAGGAGGAAGGAGGAGCCGGGAGGAGCTGGCTGTGGACCGGCCCCCATTGCTCTCCTGAAGGGTGGGGGAGTTGTAAGTAAAGGAAAAAAGTTGGTCTTGGGAAGAGAGGTGGGTTGGGGACGAGGGGTTTTAGGGTTTGGGGTTTTTTATTTTCTCGCCACCCAATTCTGTTTTAATTGGCAATAAATAAACTCCCCCAAGTGAGGTCTGTTTTGCCAGGGTGGTCATTGGTAAGCGGGCTCCCTGTGTTCATTGCAACCCACAAAAATTTGATCCCACCCCCCAACCTGACCTGTTGAAGAGGAGGATGGAGGGAGCGGCTGGTGGGGCCTGGCAGAGGGGGAAGGCCCACACCAAACCACCTTTTGGCTTTTGAACTCCTCAGAGTTGTTATGGAGCCATGAAAAGAAAAAAAAATGCTAGAATTCCTCTTTCTGATGCACAGGTGCACGTGTGAAGGTCATCAAGCACTGATTAGTGTGACTTGTTAGTTATAACAGATCAAAGAAATGCAGAAAAGGTTTTTATGTCTGGGGATGGTAAAATAAGGCAGTAACACATGTTAGAGCACTTGGGCTGCTTGTGAGAAGAGTCCCCGATTCATTAAGGCCATCCAGGTTCTTCGTCTGTGACACATCTTAATTATTGCCATAAAAGTTCTGCACAAACACTTGCTTTTATATTCCGGATGCAAAACATTTGCCAAATATGTTTGTAAGTGCACACAGCAGATTGCTCTGGATGGACTGATAAAGTGCTCGTTGCTTGGGAGTTTGTGATAAAGCCAGATGAAAAGTGAGAGGTTAGAGGTGGTATGAAAATGTGCTGTAAAACAGAACAAATGCTTACATATCAGACCGACTTGCGTATTTTTTATTTAACTATTGAAAAGATGATAAAGTTGCAGGTTTGTTTATGGTGCTACTCTAATTAAAATTGAAGTATTTTAATACTTAAAATTAGGGCTTTTCTTCTGGAAATATGCTGTCCAGCGTCATCTGTTTGACTTTAATCTTTTCACAGGGGTGGGAATCCTGAATAAGCTTTGCTTTGTGTTGAATTTTGAAGTGTTTGTTGGAGTTTTTTTGGCTTGAAAGAGAGAAGGCAGAGGAAAGCCATTAAAATATGTGTATCTCCTTCCTTCCTTCTCACCTAAATGGAGCTTATTAGTCACTGGACTCATATAGTGTGAGGAGGGATGTTATAAACTGTTTTTTTGACTGCTTCAAACTCTGTGCCTCCTGCAAGCCTGGAATTAAGCCACTTTCAACTCTGTTCTAGCTCTCCTTGCTCTCTCACAAGTGTTTTCCTTCACTTTCATGGATCTTACATCTTCGATTGTTCGTAACTCCTTCCTTGAGACCACAGCTACAGCTTCCTGGGCTTTGCACTTTCCCTTCCTCCCCTCCGTGCAGGGCCCTTGTATCTGCTGGAAGGACACCCTGTGTTTAGCTCTGTCTGCCACTCCTTGTGCACTCTGCTTCAAGCAGGTGAAATACTTGCATTCTGTAATCTCATTTATTTATATTTAACGTAAGTGCTTCTGATACCTCTGTGAAAATAATGTTTAAACACAGCCGTAGAAGATACAGTAATTTAACCAGCACAGTGGTCTGCACATGAATGCATGGAGAACCTTGAACCAGCATTACAAGAGTGAGAAAGTGGCTCTTAGCAGACTTATTTGGGAAACCTGAATATGATGATTTCTGAGCTGATTCTCATGATAATTTCATTGCCAGATGCTTTATTGTTCGTGTGTACCTAATTTGCGTATTTAATATTCCCAAACTTGTTTTTCTTCATCTTGTGTTAGAAAAAGATACAACCTTTTCTTGTTCCCATAAATAGCATATAGAAATGGATTTTTCCCATACCTACTGTCATCTTCAGCTTGTATAGCATTTACTTTTGACCACATTGAGGGATAAAACAGAATCTAGTAATTTTATACTTTTCAGCTATTCATGATAATCTTCGTCACTGAAGTTTTTCAGCCCTGGAAATGTATCTGTTTCTGTTGGACCTGTGTCTGTTTTCCTTTTTTTCCAAGCAGGACCAAAACCAGTATTGATGCACAGTTGAAAGATGGTGCATCTTTTCATCTGAAAATTGTTTGATAAGAGCAGCAGATGAATCCACTTCCTTCAGCAAAACAGATGTGTAATCAGGTTCAGAGAAATTAAAAAATAGCTTATCAAAAGGGATTGCATTGATGTTTGTTTTCCTAAGTCATGCAAATCTAGTGGTCTTACAGGAAAACAAACTCAAGTAGGTGGAAGTTCTTTTTTCATCTCATCTTTGCTATTTTTGGTAAAACAAGTCAACAACACTTGCTCTAATAATGTGTTGCAATAGAAACCACTTATGTTTCTCTTTGTGGATGTTCCTCCATCAGACCCAGGCTTGCTAAATGCAGGTGTCTTTACTTGTAGAGCTTTTAGAAACCACTCCTGCACGAGCAGAGCTGTGAGCAAGGCAGTGCCAGCTTGTGAAGGCTCAGTGTCAGCCCATCTAGTCTTTGTTTCCCCAAGTGACACTCAAACATTTCAGGCCTTTCAGAGCAGTGGGAATGGAGCTCAGTTGTTTAAAGAACATCCAGCTGCAACAGGGGATCTCGTTTTTCCTCCTGGGATTCCCATTCATTGCACATTGGCTGTTTTGTGCAGTGAGGAGTCGTGACTGTGTAAGCACAGGTGTGACCCAGCAGATAGTGGAGTGGTTTGGACACACGTCCTCATCTTAGGGATGGCCTTGGTTCTTGGCCCCAGACTTGCCTTTTTGTGGACTTCCCATGTAGTTATTTTCTGCTGGGGAAAAAAAAAGTATTTCCACTTCTGTCTGGTTTTGGGGGGTTTGGTTGGGTGGGTTTTGGGGAAGGTTTTTTTTCCATAATTGAATAATATTAGTTCTTTTGGAAAGAATTGCAGTGTTAGTTGTTTATTTTTGGTGTGTTTGTGTGTTTTCTTTTGTTTTGTTTGATTTTAAAAATTTGTTTTATTTTCTTTACTGATGGTGCTGGTGTGGAGTTTTTTTATTGTCTGTCGTGATTTTTCTCTTTGAAAGTAGTTTTACTGGTGGATTTTGTCATTAATTGCTTTAGTCCCTTTTAGAGTGCAGATAATGAATATTCATATCCCTCCTCAACATAAATACCTGAGTAAATGTTAGTAATTGGAATATCAAAAATATTAAGAATGTTTTTTTTTTTGTTGTTGGGGTGACTAATTGATGCTGACTGTTCAGAACTATTCAGTTCACTGCTGACAGAAACCAAGCCTTTTCACCTCTCCATCACTGTAAATCTTTTGGAATTTATTGTATGTTTGGAATGAGCAATCCCTGCTGTGTATAATGAATCCTCTTCTTTACAGCATTAGGTTCCATCAGAAAATGGACCTCTTAGCAGATTGAGCCTAAACCTTAGGGATAAGAAGTTATTCAGTTTAAATAGCACCAGTTGACACTACTCTTTGATGTAAATATTTTAAAGCATGTAAAAACTGGCTTGATGTTCCTTTAGGGCAGTTCAGTGAAAATGTGATAACCTATTAATCTCCTTCTCTCTCTTTCTTTTGTTCTTTCTCACACTCCTTCCCTTTCCAAACTTACTGACTTCCCTCCCTGCCTGTTTCCTCCTCTCTCCCTGCTCCCCTGTGCTCCCCAAACGTGCCTGTACAGAAGCATAAGGTGGATCTGTTCTACAAGCTGCGCCATGTGATGAACGAGCTCATCGACCTGCGCAGGCAGCTGCTCTCGGGGCACCTGACGCAGGATCAGGTGCGAGAGGTCAAGAGGCACCTCACGGTGAGGCTGGACTGGGGCAATGAGTAAGTACTGCTGCCACCTGCTTGTTCTTATTCCTTTTAAGTGCCTTTCCTTAACAAAAACCCCCAACACGTTTTATTTCCATGGATGGGATTGTTTGAAAATGGAATATAAGTTTTTGCAGTGAGTTTGTTGCACAGTTCTGCTGTTGCTGTAAAAGGGGCTGTTTACTGGTAGGCCTTGTCTAAAGCTCTTTGCACTTTTAAAAGGATTAGGTCACTTTACTTACCGTGTATCAGTCTAGGAAATGTTAGAGAGGATGTGTTCAGAGCTACTAAACCCACATTTTTTTCCACTGAAAAAGTATTTTAATGGTTGGTGCAAGAAGCAGAGAATCTCTCAATTAACTGGGACATTGGAGCTGAGGTGTGATATTTGGACTTTTTATATAATGACATTTCTCAGAGGTTTAGACTCTCCTTTGGCAGTTCTGTGGGGAATTTGTGGAGGGTTTTTTTTAAAGCCAAAGACAACTGCAACACATTCACATAGAAATGGTAATAAAATGCCATTAGACAAAAACTGGCCCTTGGCCAGCATAGTTTGTTCTGAGATGTGTATCAGACAGGTAAGCTGTGCACGACACAGGTATGACTCTCACTCTCAGGCATACAGTGACTCCTTTTCCACCAGGAGTGGGATTGGCCCTAATGAGCGTGTGGGAGTGGGGAGGGGTTGGTGACTAAGGAAGAAAATCCAGTATTTTTCACTAAGCTCTGTTGGACTGTGTTCCTGAGTCACCTCCTCAATCTACTCTGAGGCACACCTGAGGTTTAGTGAGCCCCCAGGTTACATTTCATGTCTCTCTTGTTGAAGGAAAGCTCTGAAGGATATGAATAGGTTGCATCATCATTGCTCTGCAGTGCAGAGTTCGATATTTTCCATTCTCATTCCCAGTAGAATAAATGGGAACCAAGAGACTGTTTTTGAAGATTACACCTGCCTGGTTTTGCTCGGAGTTTACGGATGAAATCAGCAACAGGAAGCAGCAAAAACGTTGTAAGAAATAGGCTGAGCAGACAGCAGTGCAGCAATGAAGAGGGTGGGTTGTCTTATGAGGCAGCTATAGACTTTCTTAATGTAAAATCACTAAATAGGAAGATCATTAACCACTGTAAGTTAAATCTAATGGTTGACAGTTTTGGAGAAGCATCAGTGAAATCAGTAAATATAAGTGTGTTCATGATTATATTCATCTGCTCAGGATGCTTGTGTGGGAAAAGAACAGGTACTGAACTCCCTAGAGAGAAAGGTACATGATATCAGAGACACCTGCAGTATTTAAGTTAAAATGTCTGGGAATTTGAAGGTGTATCTGCAACATTGCTCTTTTCCATAGAATTTCTGGGAGAGTTCTTCCACTTTCTTCTATCTCCCCTCTCTGAGTTTTACCATAAAACTTATAACCCCCTGTCTCAATCTGCTAAAAAACCTGAGGATTTTCATATATATGTTCACATAGTACGGACCTTTCTCCAATATTGTAATAATGTTCCTTGCTTATTCTGTCACAATGGAGATTTGCAAATCAAATAAATGAAGAACATTGTTGTTGACGTGCATTATTGTTGACTGAGGAGGTTGAACACCTGCAGTTGGAGCAGGGCTGTAATTATTCGAGGTAGAACCACCTCTCAAGAGATATCCCCTGACCAAGCAGCTTTCAGGAAACAGGTAATCTTACACATCTAGCATGTCATGTTTGCTAAGTTAGTGAAAAGCTTCTTTCACCCTGACATTGGTCATTACTCGATTATATTATTTGGGCAGGAGTGATGTAAACGTGCAAGTCACACTCACTGTCACCACCAGTGAGGGGTTGATTTTCAGTTTGTTGAACTGGTGTGGTTTTCCCCTAAATACACTGGCAGTGTTTCTGGAAGTCATCTCTTTTATCTAAGAGAAATAAAATGAATAAAAGGCTTTGGTACACTGAGAGAAGGAATATAAGGAAAATTAAAGTGGTGAAAGATCAAGGTGAAGTGGACATTTTTGGAGCAAAGGGAATGAGATCATGCACACTGCAGAGATGTGATGAGCTCTTCCAATCTGTTCTTCAAAACTGGATGTTCATCTTAAAGACTTTTTTTTTTTTTTTTCTGTCTTTAGGCATAGTTCTGCAAGGTTCTTCCAGGAAGAGTTGTTAGGACTTGTGGTTTTATGAATTCTAAATGCTGTAGGGTTTGTATTGTAAATAAACAAACATACTATAAATTAGAATCATTCTTCAAAATTGCCATTAAGCCCAGATTGATTTTTTTTCAATACCTTTCAGTATTGAAAAGGTCTGTAATTTTGTCAGTTAGTTTGTTTTTGTCATTTGGTGTTGGTTTTTTGTTTTGTTTTGGGTTTCTTTTGTCATTTGGTTTGTTTTCATATCGCTTGAGAGAAAGGAATTTTAGGTGGTAGATTTCTAAATTACTTTTTTAAATTACTTTTCTCCCACAGAAAGGCAAATTCTAAAGACTTCTATGTAGAAAAGGAAGAATGTGTAAATGTCAGTGGAAGTATCCCAGGCATGTGCTACCAAGAGGTGAATGATGGGTTTGGGGATATTTTGTAGGTATAGTTGGGAAATCTTTTTGAAAGGCGGTTCAGTGCGAAGGCAGAATAAAAGGGCACAAGAATTTGCTTGTAAAAGGAAGTATTGTGGAGAGAGGAACTGTCAAATAAACAAAGCAGCACATTATGTAATTTTTATGCATGCTATGTTTTAGAGAAATACTGCTTGGCAGCTGCTGCCCCCAGTATTTGATAATAGAGAGTGAAAGTGGGCCACTGACTGTCGTTGCTGTTTCAAGCATTATGTTGTCAGTCCTGCAGAGACTAAAACATAATTGATACAAATTCAGTGTACAGAGCTGAACTTCCACCTGCACAGTAAATGGCAGCGTGTTGGTACCACAGCAGGGACACCCTTATTTGCAGGGAGCAAGTATTGTGCAGGATTAACATAGAATTAGAGAATGAGAATCTTCTGGGCTGAAAATCCACGGTGTTAAGGGATTTGACTAAAAATAGGATATGAGATAAGTTTCACAGGGATGCTGCTGCAGTTGTGTTGAACATCATTAAGTAGAAGATAATACGTTTGTCATGTATTGAGTAATGAGTCCAACCACTGTTTGACCTCAGGTCTCCAGAGAGTTGAAATGATGCAAATACAACCCTGGCAGGCTGGGATTGGCTCTACCAGCTTTTCCTGAAGAACTTTCTTAGAGCTTTGGAACTGCCCTGGAACTGTATTGCAGGGACAAGTGGGTTTGGGAATGTTAGCAGGAAATTATTATTTCATATCTGTGTGTTGAGGACAAATTCCTTTATCAACGTGCTTTAGGGGTGGATGTGTATGTACACATGTGAATGTCAGGGCATTTTGGAGGTTTTTTGGATATTCAGATTCAAAAAAAATTCTGTGAATGAATTTGATAAGCATTAACATCTTTTAAAAGAAACTGTGCAGTGATCTCTGCTTTTACCTGTCACCAATTTTATAAGTACACTCAAATGGCAGCTGCACTTAAGGGTTACCCAGTGCATTCTTATTTTACTCTTTTTCATTTGGTAAATAGATACAGTCATTTTCCTCTTTGCAGCTGCAGTTTTCAGATGCTCGTCCTGAGCCACAGATAAGTTGTGTTTGATAGGTTTAATCAAAACAAAACGTGCAGAAGGTGTAAAACCACAACGGGGCATTAGAATCTGGAAATCAGTATTTGACATGAAACTGCACTGAAGAAGGAAAACCCTCCCTTTTTTTTTTCCCATTGAAAATGTAATTGATTTTGGCAAAGAACTACGAACGTGGAAACTGCAGTTTGTCAGTAGGATATTTTGATGACTGTGCAGTAGTGTCTGACAGTTGTTTGCCAGCAAGTGAACCAGGGCCGAGCTGTACTTTTGAGATGTGATGGTTTAGGGGTATAAATAAAGGAGGAAAGTTGGATTAGACAAAGTTTCAAAAAGAAGTGAGGAGTTTGGAAACTTCTGGGTAAAATGTTTCAGCTGCTGTGGTGAGCAAAGGTAAGGGAGCTCCTCCTACCAACCTCTGGTTCTGCCTTGCTGTTGTTTTAAACCAACTGCTCAGAGAGAGACGCTCTGTTGCCTGGAGCCTCGTGCTTATTGCTCCACACAATTACTCTGCAGTACCAGAGAGGTTTGTGCCAATAAAATTTTTCATTTGCCATCAGGAACAAGTCTGTGCAGAATGTTTCCCTCTCTGATTACAAAATTAAATTGACTTCTGCTTTTCTTCTGTAGTTAGTGACAGAAGGAGTGCAAAGGTGGTTCGTGAGGACATCTCTTCTGTATATTTTTTTCTCTAAGACTGTTAAGAATTTCAGTATAAAATATCCATAAGTGAAGAGTCAGTAACATAAGACAAAAGCAGGAAAATGGTTAATTCATGTGTCTCTTTAATTTGCTCCTAGTGTGTGTGTGTGTGTAAAGTAGATTTTTATTGTAATGCTCAGAACTCTTTGTGCCTCAGAACCTGGTGATCCGTGGAGTGAAACCTGGGTTTTGTCACCTTTAAGGATGTCATGTTCTGCAGTCTACAGTTCTTAATTAATTGTTATCAGGTTTTCATTTATTTGTCTGGATGAAAAATATTATTCTGTCTGCTGCTCACCTGCAGCTGTGACCTGAACTGCTGCCTTTATTGCTGATTCCTCAACTAGTTGTTTTTTTTTGCACTGGGATGCTTTTTTTATAGTTTATGTATTTGATTGGAGCCAACATATTCCATTCAGAGTAATTAAAAGATTTTTGTGTGCGTGCTACAAATACAGATTAAAGTCCTTGTTATTGTATTTATTATTTAGCAAAAATGCAAAGTTTACACAGTGATGAAGTTGGGGGTTAAGTTGTACGAACACCAGGAATATCAAAGTGGCTTCCCAAGGCTGGGGGTGTGTTTGCACATTTGAACAGGGCTGCTAATGGAACTTTTTCATTATTTGGTGAAGGAACTTACTCAAATACTGCAGCAGAAACCAGAGTACAGGCTTTATTTGCCTGCTGCTTTTCCGTGTTTGAAATTCCCTTGTTTTGGGTACTGCACCAACATACTGGGCAAACACCTCACCCTGCAGTAATTGCTGGAGCTCCACTGAGAGCAGGGAACAAAAAGGAACACGTTCACAGTGGGGTTTGATTGATAATTTTATTTAGAAGAGTTATCTGTTTATTAAATCACAATTGCCGTGAGACTGAACTAGGCTGATGTTTCCCTGTCCCTGCTCTGGGTAAGCACAGGTAGCAGGTCCCAGGGAACACTGATGGGTGACACTCACTCTGCTCCTCCCTTCTCTTTTGCAGACACTTGGGCCTGGATTTAGTTCCTCGGAAGGACTTTGAGGTTGTGGATTCAGATCAGATCAGTGTTTCCGATCTTTATAAAATGGTAAGAAATCCGTGGGAGATGCCTCTGAGTTTTGACTGTGGGAGGGAAAGAGGGAAAGTTTTTATTCTTTACTCTTACATGTTTTCTTCAATGGTGCTGGAGCTGAAAGTCTTCTTCATTTGCACCCTGACCACCAGAACAGTCAGTGGTTTTGGTAGGCTCAATTTAGTGAGAATGAAGCAACTTTCTGTTGGAAATGTCATGCTTGGATACATTTATATTCCAATTTACAAAGTAACATGGTGTGAAAACTGGTGAAGGTTTCTCTGAGTCCAGTATATCCAATGGGAGAGCTGGTGTTTGATTCTTTCAGGAGATTTGGGAATGAAGAATTAAGTGAAAAGTCTACTTTTAGGAGTTGCAGAGATAATAAACACCTTTGCCCTGTTACAAAGGTTTTTGATCTCACAGAAAAGGGGAGGGAGATCAGTGAATATTTAAATTTAAGCAAAACTAATCCTTGAATATTAAATCTCTGTTGTGTGGCAGTGCCCTTTAGAAAACCCATGGGGTACATTTGAATATTTGGGTTTTCAGGTGAGGTACTTTAATTCCTTTATTGGAGTAAATTCCAAATTCTGTCGTTATTACAGTCCTGTTAGTACATGGTGAAGTTACAGTTGTTTTGGAAATGTGAATTGTGCCATTGATGAACTGTAAAGTCACTGATGCATTTTACAACTTAACTGTGTTTGATTTCTTTGTTAATAGGAATAATACAGATAATTTGGTTTTGACTGTGTAAATAGAGAAACAGCATGTAAAATTCAGGACAATGAATGAAAACCCTTCCTCAGATGCTATTTGATCTAAAAAAGCCCCAAAACAACACAAACAAAACCCCTCAGCAGTTGTTTTATACAACTTCTGAGCTTAATGTCTGCCAAAGAAACTAGTGGCTTTTCTACATAATTACTGTTATAGTGCCACTCACTTCTAGTAAACTTTTAATTTTCTGTTTTAAAATGGATCTGACTTTTGGCTGTGTAAAATTAGGGAGTGATAGGTCCATGTCTAGGTGGAGTTTTTTGATATGCAAGATGTACTCCTCCCTAAAACAAAGGCATCTTTTTTAAGCAGGTTGGTGCTGTTACTGGTTGGGATTATTTGCACCATTCAACAGTGGATTTCATGGGAAAAAAGTATGGATTGTTACTTAAGCAATATGGAAGTGCATCACTCTGCAGTGCTGATTTTAATGTTTGTTCCTCATGTGCCGTAGTTTGAGGAGAGTTTGGTGCTATCACAGCAGAGTTCTCCCTCAGTACAGCATGGAAATAACTTGGTACCAAATTCAGCCAGTGAGGACTCGGAGAATGCGAGATGATTGGTTTATTACTCAGTTCTTCGTTCTGCACGTTTTTTTACTCTGAATACTTGGGGTACTGCAAATAACCAGTTTTTATTATCAGAGCAGTCTGATTATGTCACTCAAGTCCTGAAGAGAATGTCCCCAGCACATTGTGCTGCTCCATTCTGGGCTGGTCTCAGGACCCAACCATCAGTCACTTCACACTTCACTCTTACTGCACTTTGTAGATTCAAGAAGACAGTGCTGTCTGATCGTGTCTGCATCATGTCAGGAGGCGATTTCAGGAACCAAAGCAGCTGAAAAACTGTTGGTTTTTTAACACAAAATTCATTAGAAATTGATGGAAGGGAATATTGGTAATTTTAGGTAGTTTAAGGGGTATAGTTTGAGATGGTTTGGGGATTGTTTTTGTTATATAACAAAAGCGCAGGGAGAGAATCCTCCTTACTCCTGGCAAAATACTTGAAGGATACTCCAGTGAGCAACGAGGTTTTACATTGTAAATTTGCAGGAGTAGCTGGGAGAGCCAAATTACTTTCTCCAGTTTGCAGGGTTGTAGAATGTTAAATGTAACAAGGGGAACAGTCTCGTGTTAGCAGAGCAGTGGAGGGGGTGACACACCAGACTCTCCTCTCTGTGGCAGTTTGTTGTCAGGCATTTTGTACTGACTCATTAGACTTAGCATTGCTCTCCTTGGTAAATTTTCAGTCTTCAAATGTGAGCATGTTTTTTAGCTCTCCTGTTTCATGGCTGAGCATATGTGTGAGTGCTGGATGATCCTGTGTTCCCCTCTTTGTCAGAACTGTTGTTCTTTGAGGCCTTGTCCCTCCCGTTTCTCCAGGTTGCTTGTTCTGGAGCAGCGTGCTGCGTTCGTCAGGAGTCGTTGCTTTGCTCTTGAAGGAAAAAAAATTGCCCTTTTCTTATGACAGTGTTTGTGATTTTTACCAATACGACAGAACCCTTTAAAACTTCATGTTACTTTTGAAATGGTGGGAGAAGATGTTCTCGGGATTGTGCCACAGAGCTCAGTGCTGGAGTTGCCGCTAGACTGAAGGTGTCATTTAGGAACACCGAGTGCTGCAGAATGTCAGAAACACTTGGATGGCACTTCTTAGTGAAAGGGTTACAAGACACAAATTGTTGTGTCAAAAGTGGAAGTTGTTTCAAAAAGTGGAAATGTTCAAAGCTGGCGATTAAATAGGTTTTTTATAAATGTATTGGTTTGGGTATGTGTCTCGGGGAGGTGCATGAAAGGCACAGCTGTTGGCTCTGTAACTGCTACAGCTCGGCTGTTTCTTCCAACTATATGAAAGAAATACCCTGAGTTTACCAGAGTTCCTAAGAAATAAAGTTCCTCAGTAAATAGTTTCAAATTAATGCTGCCATCGCTTCATAACTGCTTATTTTTTATTCAAATGAAAAATGTGATTAGTAAGAAGGAACAGTTATAAAACTCAATAATTCAGTTGCTCAGAACTCTTACTAGAAAAGGAAACCAGCTGGACACAAACTGTGCAGGAAAGCACATGAAATCTCTTTGTGTTTCTTTTTTGGTGGTTGTTTGTTTAGCAGAGCAGATTCTCAGAGAACAGGTTTGTGTACATTTGGTTGTAAACCCCAGGAAGAAGTCAGATGAGAATATGAAGATAAAAGGCAGTTTGAGACTGACTTGGCAGTGATGAGATTCACTTACCAAGCATTGTCAGGAAAGGGAGGATGAAAAACAACACTAGAAACTCATATTGGTAGATAAGATATCCTGAGAAAGAAGTTTGGTGGGGAAAGAGAATTCATATCTGTTTCAGTACAAAGGTGCTTACTAAGAGGCCAAGTTGGATAAATTGAGAATTCTTTGTTGCCTTCAGTCATTAAAGTGAAAGGGAAATGGAGATTACCAAGAGCAAGAATAGAAGAACAGAACTGTAGAAAAGTAGAGTAGCACAGATGGGTAAATAGAAACATTAGAAAGGCAATGCACAAATTCAAATGTAACAAGCAAATATGGTCAATTGTATCAAGAAATGGTTTTATATAAATTATATAGTAATTGAGAAACTAAAGAAATGCTTTGTACTGAGGGAAACAGGTTGGCACACAGTGCAGTACAGTACTGTGGCATTTCATGCCCTTGCCCTGCTGAATTCTGATCAGGTGGTCACTTGATGAAGTAATTATCAGTTCCGGGGGATTTAGGATATATACATTTCACTTGGGATGTCTAGAGAAGCCACATCAGACATGTTAGTGAGAATCATTGGAGAGATGGGTAAGGTTCCAGAATACAGGCAAAGGGCAAGCAAACTTAACACCTGAAAGAAAGGTGTTGGAGGAGGAGAAGATAGTAGTTATCTGCCTGTAAAACATGCTGGGGAAAAAAACACATTAATTATTTGCAACAGGAAGGTGAGTAATAGTGAGCATGAACTTCTTCAAAATAATCAATTTTTATAAGTTACAATGCACTTCCAGAAAAAAAATAAGTCTAGTGGATAGAGGAAAAGCAGCTGATGCCATATTTCAATTTTCATAAAGGTTTAAAATGTTTTAACTGGAATTCTCCTAAAGTCATTAGTTTTAGATGAAATTACTGTAAACACAGAGCTAATTAGAAAACCCATGCTCAAAAAAAAAAAAAAAAAGTGGTTGTCAGTAATTTGATTAAATAGGAGGAGGGATGAATCAGCTGAATTTCTTGTGGTCATCCTCCATTTTGTGGTGCTTCATGTTTAATTAAGGACTAGATGCTGAAATAAGGAGTCTGCTTTCTAAATATGTAACTTGCACAAAGCTGGAATTTTGACTCTTTTGTGGGACTAAAGGATCAGAATTCCAAATAATGTAGAGAAATTAAAGAAATTATACAAAAAGTGTAGTATACAAGTGAGAGTCGTCAATGCGAGTCTGAACTTTTGCAGTTGGTTGTTCTCTCTGAAGTACAGGCTGGGACACTGCAAGCTTGGATGGTTTTGTAGAGAAGATTTGACTATTATAATGGAGTCAAAAGCTGAATTATTAATCTTTTCATCCTAATGATGGATAAGGCAAAAATCAGTGGTTTGAGGCTACAATAGCAAGGAATCAGTTTAAGCATCAGAAAGCATTTTGATAAGGAAAGATATGATGAACGTCTTATCTGTTCGAGTTTGCACAATTTAACCAGGCAACTCCCTCTTGGGAAAAATAAAAGTAAAACTGATTTTTTTTTTTTTCTAGAAGGAAGATGGATAATTTCTTAACAGTCCTATTTTTATATCACCTTGTTAGGCTGTTCAGGTTGGAAGGGACCTCAGGGGAGATCTAGTCCAGCTTCCTGCTCTCAGTGCAAAGTCAGTGTTGAATTCAGACCAGGCTGCTCGGAGCTTTGTCCTGTTGGATCCCGATATTCTTCGAGGAAAGAGATTGGGTCCCTGCTCTAAAGCTTGGCTGTCTTGATGGGGTTATTTTCTTCCATGTTGGAAAGTTGGGATATCCTGTGTTGTAGCTGATGACCACAGTGTTTTGGCTGCTGTGAAGGTCTGTAAAGAACCTGTCTCAACTTGATGGTAACTTCATAGTTACAGCAAAGCTGCCCTCAGGTCACCTACAGAGCTTCCCTTCTCCAGACTCAGATTGCTGTTCACTCCATCCTTCTCACACACCCTGCCCTCCAGCTCCCTGCTGCTCCCCTGTCTGTCCTTGCTGAGCACAGGGCAATGTTTCAGCTGGAGTTGAGAGAATGCTGAGTAAAATGTTACCCCAGTGACACTGGGCACATTCCTGGTAACAGAAGCAGTAAATTGTTGGAGGTCCTTGCTGCCAGAGTTTGCCTTGCTTCAGTAGGACCCTGCAGTCAGTCTGCTGCCCCCAGTCTGAGAGCATCTGGGAGCTGATGAGCTGCAGGGGTCGCAGGGCAGGCCTCTAAAGAATTCACACCATCAGCCACCACCTTTTGGAGCTGACAGTCCAACTGTTTGTTGGGGTTTTGCTGAGCAGGGGATAGACAACAGCCATCAGTCCTCCCTTCATCTTCTGATCAGGTCATTTCACACCAGAGGAATCACTTGATCCTTTATGATTTACCCTTGGTAAATCCATGTTGGCTGCTTTCGGTCACCCTCCCATCCAAGTACCCAAAACTGGCTTCCAAGAGAGCATGTTCCCTTTGGGCACTTTGCTGAGCTGTAACAGAAACTCAGTCAGTGATTGTATATTGATAGTGTGGTCCTGAAGCAAAAAAGCAGAGAGTTAGTTGAAATCTAATCTTTTGATTGTGGAAAAATATAAAACCTGATTATGTTTTTGGCCACTTATTGTTACAGATTTAGCTCAGTGGTCACTCTGTAAGGAGCTGTGTTCACTGAGGAACCTGGAGCTCTTCAGACACCTCTCATATTTATGGTGAATGAGTTTCTCACCCACTTTCTTACTTGGATTTCAAGATGAATTTTAGTCAAAAGAAGCCAGGACAGGATACCTGGAGCAGCTTAAATAACTGGTCTTTTCTTTGCCAGCTGATTCTGAGTGGTTGCAGGTGACAGAAGATTCAATAAGCAACTCAGCCACCTAAACTTAGAGGGTTTTTTGGCATTCAGAAGCTGATGCAGTAGTTAGACAAACAGTGGAGCAGGAGACCATTTTTTCTTTTACTGACAGTGTGAAAGGGGACTTTTCTGTAACTGTGAATGTAAACAGATGTCAAAATACGCCATTTAGAATCATAGAGTTGTTTGGGTTGGAAGAGACCTTTAAGATGGTTGAGCTCAACCATGAACCCGGCACTGCCACCAAACCATGTCCCCGTGTCTACACAGCTTTGTGTCCCTCCAGGGATAGGGACTCCACCACTGCCCTGGGCAGCCTCTTGCAATGCTTGGCAATGCTTTGTGGGGAAATTTCCCCTGATATCCAATCTAGTGGTGAGGGGACCAAAACTGAGCCCGGGATTTGAGGTGTGGCCTCACTGGTGTTGGATCCAGGGCCCTTTTTGGCAGCCAATCTGCTCCTTATGCTACACAGTGTCAGTGTTTGGTCAGAATGAGATGTTGGGTTTGTAATAGAAGGGGAGAGAGATGGGGCAAATGAAGAGAATGTTTAATAAGGTGTGGTAGTGTCAATGGTGATATTTCAGCTTAAAATGCTAATGTTGAGATGATGGGAAGGGAACGGGCATGGCAGAATCATTAATGATATGGTTTTTTAAAGCTCTCTGAAACCTTTTCAATTTAGATTAGTATTTAAATCTGCCTTTGGAGATTAAATGGGTTCAGTGAGTCTTGCAGTCCATTTTCTGATTATAACATCTCCTTCTAGCATAAAAGGCTTCAAATACAGCATCATCCTCTGAGTTCCCCTTTGGACATGTAGCTCATTATACTGATGCTTCTTTACAGGTGTTGGTCAGCTGAAACTGCAGAGGAGTCTTCAGCCATTTATCAGGATTTCATCTTCTGATTAGAGCAAAAGATTTAAACAAAATCTAAAATCCATCTTTCATTCTAGCTGTCTGGGTTTTTTTAACAAATGCAACTTTTCATTGACAGCCTAGTGGTAGATGAGGATTAGTGGTGAGGTATCTCCCTGTTTACCAGCAGAACACATAGATTATACAGTATAGGGTGATGAACTCTTGAGAAATGCTGTTACACTGTTGGAAATTCTTTCTAGCTTGTGACAGCCATTTCCTTTAAAAGTGAAGGTAAACACCCCTGTAAATTGAAGTAGTTAGGCTAAGAAATGGCTTAACTGAGAAAAGCCCTTAGGAAAGCTGGGGATGATACGCTGTGAAAAAAGGCTGTGTAAAGTTCGTAGTAATTTTAAAAGTCATACTTTACAATTACTTCTAATGCTACACAAATATAAATATTTCTTACTTTCAAAAAGGTTTAAATTGTACTACTTTGTGTCTCCACAGCATTTGTCAAGTAGACACAGTGTCCAGCAGAGCACGTCACAGGTAAATACCACCCACATTGGAATTTTTTATTGTCTTTAAGTATATGTAAAGGTATAATGGAGATTATTGGGTGAGTCCCTACCTGCAGAACACTTCCTCAGAAGATCCTCAAATACTTAAGTCACTGAGGTCCTTCTCTAATTCCATTTAGGTCTTTTTTCTTTGGCTCTGACCGTTGTTAAAAGATCATCTTGTGTAGTGAGATCCAAAGCTTGCCTCTGCCCACCTGACTCTGCTTTCTCCCTGCTGACACGTGGCTTGGTGGCCTCTGCCTCACACCCCCTTTCTGCAGTCATGGAATCCAGTCCTGGTCCTGGGAACTGCCTTGGAGCTGTGCAGAGATCTGTGCTTCCACAGCTGCCTGTCCTTAAAAGAATGAGGATTTACTTGGGTTTAATTGAAAATCCAGAACAAAATTCCTTTTAAACCAGTACAAATCTTGAGTTGGAAGTCTGGAAACTTTGAGGTTTTCTTTGTTGATGTGTACCTGCCTATACATTCAGAGGAGACAAGCCTAGTGAGCTTAGGATAATCATGCCACTTGTTTATTAAGATCAGCATAAATAGATGTAAAGGGGTATAAAACTAAAAGCATAAATTTGTTTCTGATGATCCCCCCTTGTTCCTTGGGAGAAGAAACCGCCCCCCACCTGGCTCCCCCCTCCTGTCACAGAGTTGTGGAGAGTGAGAAGGTCCCCCCTGAGCCTCTTTTTCTCCAGGCTGAGTCCCCCCAGCTCCCTCAGCCACTTCTCATCACACTTGGGATCCAGACCCTTCCCCAGCTCCATTCCCTTCCCTGGACACCCTCCAGCCCCTCAATGTCCTTCTTGAAGTGAAGGGCCCAAAACTGAACCCAGGATTTGAGGTGTGACCTCACCAGTGCCCAGCACAAGGGCATGGTCACTGCCCTCATCCTCTGGCCACATAAATTACCTCTGTAAATGAATTGCAGCTGCTAAAAAGAAATAATGGAATAAATGTTATCCTTAAAAATGCTTTGAAGGACATCTGCTTTAATGAAAATTCCACTGAAGTCTATCTACTTTAAATGGAAATCATCAGGAACCACCCTAGCACATCTTATTATAGTTCATTTTCACTACCAGAATAAAGCCAAAATCTGAGAAATAGGGTTGACTTGGTTTACTTGATAAAACCAGATTTCAAATGCATAAACCATTTATTTCGTATCTACTTGGTTATCATGGTTTCTCAAACTATTGAAATTATAAGTGGAAAAAACAGAGGAAGAAAACTTCATCTAGCACATATCTGAGGCAGAATATATTTGAGATTAAATTTAGGTGGAGAAAGGAGAGTGGAGTCTCAGTTAAAATGATGGAGTTGGTCCTGTGTCCTTTGTTTGTGGAGAACCACAGATGATTTGCCCTGGTTCTGGCAGGTGGACACGATCCGTCAGCGCCACGGGGAAGCCTGTCGCATGCCAGTGCCTCACCACTTCTTCCTCAGCCTGAAGAGCTTCACCTACAACACAATTGGAGAGGACACAGATGTCTTTTTCTCTTTGTACGATGTCCGAGAAGGCAAACAGATCAGGTAAGAACTGAAAAGTTTCCTAGAGAAAAAGTTATATATGATGGATATACATTGGAGAAACAACCTGTGGTCTGTAGCTGTGGCACAGCTGAAGGGACAGAGCTGGGAAATCATAACTTGCCAGCCCTGCAATGCACAGAGGGGAATATCAGTAACAGTGGTGTTTGCATGTGAAATGTAGGGAAGCACTAAAGGCACAGGATGGCTGGATTTTGTTGGGGTTTCTGGCTTTGCCTCCCCACGTTACTGAGGGTCTTGGTGTCCTGTAGCTGCCTTCTCAGGGCTGTTGCTTAAGCATCACCAATAAAGGCCGGGCCAGGCTGTAGGATGGGTTTGAGAGCACTGCTGTGTGCCTGGTGATGAATGGAGACCCTGTAACTCTGCTCCACTCCTTGCCTTACAGGCCTGTCACAAAAAAAGCTGATTTCATCACTCTGCTGCCATCAATATAAACTATTCACATTCATCCCCTGTGTCTGTGCTCTCAGCACATGGAGCTGATTGGTGCCAGTGTTCACAACTGTGAGATGGGCTGGGTTTCTCCTTTACAACTGTGTGTTTTGAAAACTGCAGAATACGTACAAGAGTATTGCAGCATTTGTGTTGTTTCTTGGAAGTTTAGTAAGTGTGCCTTGGCCTGAAGTACAGCGTGTCTGTGGAGTGTTCTGAGTTTTGGTTAAGGCATGTCCTGCCAGTCAGCACAAACCATATTTGCTGCCGTAGTCAAAACTCTCCCGGTTCACAGCAAATTGGATTTAGAGTTGTTCCAAAGTGAGGGAAGAGCCACAAAATGTTCTTTCCTCTCTTCAGAAGAACATTAGTATGTGAGTAATGCTTATCCAGGAAAGGTCAGAGCAGAGTGATAACAGCTTTGTAGCTCTTCAGAGTACAGCCCACTGTAAAACTGGTCTGTATTGGGAAGCCCTGATGACTTGATTACATCTCATGGAAATGTCTGCCACCGTTTAGTTAAGCAGTTTACAGGTTGTTCCATAGAATATGGCAAGAATGCCCAGCCTGGTAGAACATGGTGCTTATTTTACCCCTCAAGTGAGAAACACTTGTTTTGATCACAGAATATCCTGAATTGGAAGGGACTCTCAAGGATCATTAATGTTCGACTCCTGGCCCTGCACAGACACCCCAACAATCCCACCCTGCTGAGAGCGTTGTCCAAACACTCCTTGAGCTCTGGCAGCCTTGGTGCTGTGCCCACTGCCCTGGGGAGATTGTTCAGTGCCAACCACCCTCTGGGGGAAGCTTTTCCTGAGATCCAACCTCAACTTCTCCTGACACAACTCCAGGCCGTCCCCTGGGTCCTGTCCCTGAGAGCAGAGTTGGGAGCTGTCCCTCTGTTCCCCTCGGGGGATGTTGAAGCCTGCAAGGTCTCCCCTCAGTCTCCCTCAGGCTGATCAGCCCAAGTGCCCTCATCCCCTCCTGGTGGCTCCTCAGAATCCTCCTCATCCTCAGCTCTGCTTTGGACACTCTGCAGTGGCTGTACTTGAGGAGTTCATGCCTATGATTCCTCTATTAAGAGAATTACCAGAAAATAGCTGTTAAAAGAGAAAGGTGAAATTGGCAAACCAAATCAAAAAAATGTACTGAATTTATCAGTTTCTACCACAGAGCAGTAAAATAACAAATTATTTAGATGAGGAAAGCTGCAGGGAAGAGGAAGGGGCAAGTGGACAAGCTGCTGCCAGCAGAAATTGCTTTGAAAGGAGATAAATTGTCTTGGGCTGCATTTGCATAGTATGTAAACATTGAATGGTAAGCTTTAAGAAGGGGTTTTTGCCTGTGATAAAAAAAATAAAATAATAGTTATAATGAGAAAAAGCACAAAGAGTGGTTCAGGCATATTTAAATCTATATAGTAATGCTTTGATGTGCAAACAGTTGTTATTATTTAGCTCTTGGTATTAAGCACCAGTGATCTGCTGCAGTGAAAACAGCATAATTTTTACATTTTCCAACATCCCAGGGAGTGCTGGGGAAGAAATGTGTAATGAGGCTGAGCTCTGTTTTACAGAAGAAACCAGAAAACAGACAAACACATTGCTACAAATTTAGAATGATGTTTTTATATCTACTTGAAAAGATTTTCTTTCCTCTCAGGATATAGTACATTAAGGTAAAAAAAAAAAGCAAACAGGTAAAGCTTCTGCTCACTGCATTCTAAATAAAAGGGACAAATTCACTTCTGAAACGGTTTTGAGGTTGATAAATTGCTTACCCAAACAGCTCCTGCTGGAGGCTGAGTGGCTTTCAGCGTTACTGCTTTGGACATGTGCTGGATTACAAACCTCCCTGAACCTGCTGGGGGGAAGAGTTATTTCCCACTTCGTTAAGGGAGGAATTGGTGACATTTGCGCTGTTTGTCAAGGGCTGGACTAACAGCGGGTGCTGGTTGTGGATTAGCAATCAGAAGGTTGAAGCTGCAGCAGAAATACAGTTTGAGGTGGTTCTCAGGTTCTGAATACAAATATGTTCCGGTGTTTAATGGTTTGTGCTGTCAGAAGAAGGAGGAGGGGACAAAGGGTGACAGTGGGGAGCTCTGGACAGCAGGAACAACAATGCTGCTGTGAGAGGGGTGAGATCTAGAGGTAAACACAAGGAAAAACTTACTTGATTTTTAGTCTGAGAGAAATATAAATATTCACTTGAATATGCACTTGTGAGTGCGTAGAACTTAATGGCTCAGGTCAAAAGGGATTCAGGTTTTTTGTCTTTTTTTAAGTGTTTGGGATTTCCCTCCCACCCCAAGAAGTCCCATATTCTTATGTACAAAAGCCATTAGTCTGGCAACAGTATGAAAAAAGGAGAAACTGAGGAAATCTCATGAACAGGGTGGGGAAGAGACAAACTTGTAGGAAAAAAAAATACAATTAGCAAAAGACATCAAGGACCAAAAAAAAAAAGAATAGTTCTATAATGCTTTACCAGCAAAAAAAATAATTTACAAAATCATGAATAACTGAACAGATTAAAGGGGACTTTAAGCCATGAGCAGATGTTTCCAAGATAACTGGAGTATTTAATGGCTGTTTTGCCTCAATCCCCCTAAGAAGGTCAGCAAATGCGAAAAGTTGGGGAACAAATAAACTACTTGTTAGCACTGAGAAGCCACAAGATGATAAGTAAAAGTCAACATAGATTTGTCAAGCACAAATCACCTCAGAGCCAACTAATTTTGTTCTGTTATATGGGAATGCACCTCCTGCCTCAACAGAAGAGAAGCATTAAATTTGATGTGGTACGGAGGGACATACGGGCTGGATGAAACTGCTCTAAAAGAGCTGGAGACTGGTAGAAAAAGTGATGCAGGGCAGTTATTTATGCTGGGTGGATGCAGAATATATTATATATATTTAAATTTTTGGTCGTTTTTTCAGCATGATTTTGAGGGGTGGAAATGAACTGAATTCAGTAAAGCAGTGAGGTTTAGCTTCCTATGCAAACAGTAGCTCTTTTTTTCCTAGGAAATGCATGGAATTATGCAGAGCTTAAAAAATTGCACATTGCAAAGCACAGTAGCAGGTTTTGTCTGAAAACAGACTGGAAAAGTCCCCTAAATATCAGAGAATCACAGAATGGCCTGGGCTGGAAGGGGCCTTTAAGCTCCTCTCGTTCCACCCCCTGCCATGGGCAGGGACACCTTCTACCAGCTCAGGTTGCTCCAAGCCCCATCCAACCTGACCTTGGACACTTCCAGAGATGGGGCAGCCACAGCTACTCTGGGCAACCTGTGCCAGTGCATCACCACTGTTAAAATTTCTTCCTGATTTCTTTCCAATCTAAACCTACTGTCTCATTTTTAAGCCATTCCCCCTTGTCCTGTCACTCCAGGCCCTTTTAAATAGTCTCTCTCCCTCCTTCTTTAGGCTCCCTTCAGGTACTGGGGGGGCTGCAATCAGGTCACTTCAAGAGAAATATTCCCTTCTCCAAGCTGAGCAGTCCCAATTCTCTCAGCCCTTTGAGTGTGGAAAAAGATAAATAAATTTTAGTCTTATTAAAGTTCATGTTTAAACATGTAAATGTGTTTTCTTCTGTCTGCATGTTAAACCAGTTACCCTGCTGTACACCACTGGGATTTAAAAGTTCCTTGTTGTCTAGAAATGTCCTCAATTATGGAGAGTGAATAGAACAGAAAAGAAATTCTGATGTGATTGAGGTTGAAAGTCTGGGGCCTAATCAGGAATTATGCATGGAAAAATGGTGTTGTGCACATTCCTGCTTGTGACTCCCCCACCTGCCTCCTCCTCCTCCTCCTCCTTGCTGTGCCATTTCCATGCCCATTCTGGTAGAGCCTCCTTGTGACTGGAGGTTTGGGAAGATGTGCTGAGTGCCCGGGGTGGTGTTGATGGGGTTGACAGAGAAAGTCCTCGTGGGTGTTTCTCATCTTGAGCCTTTTTGTTGAGGGACCAAATGTTCCCTGTGGTGCCTGTGCAAGGCATGTGTTTGCTGATGGTCCCCTCCCATTAATACACAGTGTTGGGAGGAGACCTCACCATCTTTCAGCTGGTCTGGCCAGTCCAAGTCTCCCCTGCCTGGGGGTTTTGTGTGTGTGCTTGTTCTTCTCCCCGTGGTGCCTTTTCTTGCTGTCATTTTATCTCAATATGACAGTCTGGGTACTCAGGATGGTCCCTTCTGGTGTGTGGACAGTCAAACAGAGGCAGCAGTTGAGCCACCTGGGGGAAATAAGGAATAGCCTGGGTGTGCAGGGATTAGAAAGGGAAAGCTCAGCTGGCTTTGAACGTGGAGAGGGAGAGCAGGATCCACCCCCAGGCACACAGAGCCTCAGTGCACTGGCAGCAAATGGACACAGAACGTGGCCCAGATGTCAGCAGGGCACTGTGTGGGGTGGCACGAGGGAAAGCTGACTGAGAACTGCTGCTTTAACTCATTAATATGTTGAACTAAGTGGCTGGTTTAACTAATGACTATTTGCAGCTTGAGCAATTGTGGTAGTAGCAGCAGTAGGTAACTATAGATATTTTTAGATGTGGATCCAGTGGAGATTGACAACTCAGAGGTTACAATGGTAATGAAACACTTCATTTTATGTCATTTATGTCACTGATGTTGTGGGTTTGTAACGTGCACACTGAAAAAGGCACTGGAGGTACATTCTTTGGTTTGCATTGTGTAGTGCTCAGAAGTTTGGTTGGTCCTGATCTGCCTTGTAATCAGCTTTTTGCTTACAAGGCTTACAAGATCATGTCTATTCAATGAACACCACAGTGTGCATTATATTTTCTGCTTTATATCTTCTATTTTTATTAACATTTATTATTCCATTCTAATTCCAGTATCTAGGTAACTCTTTTTGCAGTGTCTTCGTGAAATTATTTTTGGGTTTTTTTTTACTTTGCTTTTGGAAACCAGTATTCCATAGCAGATTTGCAGTATGGTGCATTCTTTTGCTTCAGTTAATGTCTAACAAAGTTTCCCAGAAGCAATCACATTAAGAAATTAAATGAAATTAAGAAATTCTGTATGGATAGGTGGCTGTTACTCAGTTTTAGAACCGCCTTCTCTTCTACCCTATGCTACTGTAGAGCTTCTCTGTATGGTGCTCCCAGCACCTCTTGGTAAGAGCTTGATACAGTTTATTGTGAGAAATATGAAGTGTACAGGGTGTGTGAAGAGCCTGCATTGTGGCCATGCAGCCTACAGCTGGAAAATAAATGTACCTGCAAATGCAGAGCCAGATACTTCTGTTTGATTACTTCCCAACTGGACCCTTAAGACTCTTAAAACATGGGAAATTTTGAGGAATCACTGATGATGATCAGGTTTTAAAGGTGTATATAAATCCAGGTACTGATAACCCATTTCTTGTAGAGCTCAGTGAAATGAGGGGAAAGATGCTGCACAGGGACTGACCTTGAAACTTGGGCTGGTCCTTGTCTGTGCAGATTGCCACACTGCTCCTGGAGGGGTCTCATTTCCACAGTGCCTCACTGAGTGCTCTGGTACACAGCACAATATTCTACCCACTGAGTTTTAGCATATTTCCTTTTTCTGTAAAAAATTCTGTTTCTCCAGGGCCTAATCAAATAGTTATCTAAGCTTGTCACCTTCCAATATTTTTTTTCTTGTTTGGTTCTCTCAAACCGTTCCTTTCATTTCCTTTTGCAGGCCTTCATTAATAATTCACTGTTAAGTTAAATTTATTTTGTTTTCTTCAGATCTTTATTTTTTCTCTTTGCTGTCAGTATAAGAGAAACATCCACATGGAATTAGTATAAATTCTTCCTCTGATTATAATTTAAAATAATTTTATCTCAAAAACAAAATGCTTGGTTTTTTAAAAGGGAAGAGAAAGAAAAAAGAGAGTAATGGAATTAAAATCATTCAAGAGAGTAAATTTGTGGGAGTGTGAAGCACTGCAATGAGTGCAGGAAAGGCACAGTAACAGTGTAGTAATAATCTGGGTTGTTATTAGCTTGGACTGATTAGCATTTCACACCTTTTTTCTTTTTTTTTAATCTCTACTAAACTGTGCCTTTGGGCTGTATCTCAATGGCATTGTGCTGTAGAACTGCAGCCTTGCACAGTGAGCACAGACCATGTAGTTACCAGCCTTTTTCCTTATTATTTAAGAGATAAACGCAGACGTGACCGGGGGGATGGCCCACACCGTCAGGGTGGGAGTTGCTGACATGGGATGTTTGCCCTCACCCAAAACGCCTGTCCAGAATTTGGTCTTGAGATGCTGTGTGCTGCCAGAATATACTTCCTTCTTTTACACTGTGAGCTGATATCCTCATATGCATCATAAGCCTAAATCATTGGCACTGTAAGGTAGGGAAAGACACAGCAAATGCTCAGACAAAAACCAGTCAAAAGGTATGGGGGGAAAAACAAGGAATTCCAAAATACGTGTTTTTCTAAGCCAGACATCTGCCTCAGCCTCTCCCTCCTTAAAACAAGCAAATAAACCCAAAGATACATTAACATAAATGGTGTGTGGTCTGTGTTATATACTAGACAAGATGGAATTATTATAATGATCCCATCTGCTCTTAAAATTAATCTGTTAGATAGAAGTCTCTCCTACTGTATTCTGTCAGCTGGTGGTTTCCCAGCAGCATCATAATGGAAGCTGATCTTGACTGGGGATTGCAATTAGGAAAAGATATATTGACAGAGTATTTTCCTTCTGAAGATTCTACCAAGAATTCCAAATCTCCTCCTGTTCCTCTCTGTCTGGGGCAGTAAGACACAGAGCAGAGAAATGTATCTACTCTGAAGCAGAACTTTATCCTTCAGTGGTTAATGTATAACTGCTTGGAGCTTTTCTGATGCAAATCAGCATTTATTGGTTTAGTTGCATTATGGAGAAAGTGCTTGTTGCTGTAAGAAGTGGAATGTTCTGAAGTTGATGAAGCAGGTTTGTTGCCTCACTCTTTCTTCACACTGCTCGGATCCTTCACCTCAGAGTCCGTGGAGGTATCAGCGAGGTTAACATGTAGCCCCTAATAAAACAGCTCATTCTGTTCCATTGAGGTGCCTTTTCACATTCTTTCCCTCCCCACTGAAGGATAAAATGTCAATCCCTTTTCTCTCAGCAGATGGCAAGGTAAAACACGTGCAGAAATGTGAGAAAACTGGGCCCCACAGTGACTGCAGAACACTAGAGCTGTAGGAGCCTGTCTTCTACCCAGCTGGCCAGCACTGCAATACAGAGCTAGGGGTTAGTCATTTGGAAGCATCTATTTCTGTGTTAAAATGGAGAAGCCACGGTCAAAGTGAGGAAAAAAAACCCCTGTAATGCTGTTGCTAATAGCTGATCCGGAAAGATGTTTCATGTGGAAATGTACTGGGTTTGTGGGTGGGTGTTGGGGAGAATGTGAGCAGTACAGTCTGTCCCAAATCTTCTGTCTTAAGAATTTAGCACCATTGACAAAGCAGTTCTCAAGAGAGAAACATGATTTGGAAACATAATTATGGACTGAAAAAAACGCTCTTGATGAACATCATGGTAGTTGGATTCAGTTACTCTGTACTCATCTAACATGAAATCATCTGCCCCTGTTTTTCAAGGCTGAGTCAATAAATGTTCAGTGGCAGTGTTCTGCTGTTAGTGCTGTTCTGCAGTGGGGTGTGGTGATAACTGCCAGAGGCAGTGTAGGCAGTGATTTCCGGTTTGTAACTCATCTCTGGGTCTTGAGATACTTTCCAACCAAATTCTTTTTCCTCTTAAAGGACAAATATGTAAAAAGTTTAAGATGTTAAAGGTGAAAAAATACTGGAGAACAACGTCATCATCAATTTAAGAGTCTCCTTGGCCTTGTCAACAGGTTATCTCCCAGGGCATGATCAAACTGGCTTTGGGTTGAGCAGTGTGAGTGTGTTAGAGGAGGAGGAGTTTCCTCAATCTGCTGCTCATTTGTGCAGTCTGGTCCTGTAGAAGTCACGATACTGCATTGGGGAGGGAGACTGTAAACAGTAAATGTTTGTGACAGTGTTTAGATAGAATAGAATGAAATGCACCACTTAAAAACACCAGAGTTAGAAATGATGAATTTGTAGGGGATTTGATTTTCACTCTCTCTGTAGTAGGAGTTGTCTCTGACATGGTATTCCCAATTCAGACGTCAGAATACAAATCTGTACCAAGTTGCTGAAGGTTACATTGACAAATTTGACAGGGATCCTTCATCTCTGTTTGTATTTGATGGTGGTCATTAGCTCCGTGGTTCTCATCATCGTTTAGTCCTACTTTCTTCACTTCTAAACTCTCAATAGGAATGTGTACCGGCTGCTCAGAATTGTTACCAGGAACAGCGTGGCTAAAATTACATCAGAGAATCAGAGAATCAGCTGGGTTGGAAACACCTCCGAGATCATTGAGTCCAACCCTTGATCCAACCCTGCTGTGGTTCCCAGCCCATGGCACTGATGCCACATCCAGTCTCATCTTAAACACCTCCAGGGACGGTGAATCTACCCCCTCCCTGGGCAGCCCATTCCAATGGCTGATTTCTCTCTCTGGAAAAAATTTCTTCCTAAACCTTTCTTGGCAGAGCTTAAGACTGAACTCTCTTGTCCTACTGCTGGTTCCTGGGAGAAGAGATCAACCCCCACCTGGCTACACCCTCCTGTCAGGGAATTGTGGAGAGTGCTGAGGTCACCCCTGAGCCTCCTCTTCTCCAGGCTGAGCCCCCCCAGCTCCCTCAGCCCCTCCTTGTAGCACTTGTGCTCCGGTCCCTTCCCCAGCCTCGCTGCTCTTCTCTGCCCCTGCTCCAGCCCCTCCATGTCCTTCCTGAGCTGAGGGGCCCAGAGTTGGACACAGCACTCCAGGTGAGGCCTCACCAGTGCCGAGTCCAGGGGCAGAATCCCTTCCCTGGTGCTGCAGCCACTGTTCCTGAGCCAGGCCGGGATCCATTGGTCTGCTTGGCCACCTGGGCACACTCTGGCTCAGTATGCTCATCGTGCTTACACATCACCTTGAATCATTTTCTTGTAACAGTTCCTGATGTAGACAATTACCATCACATTTCAAACACTGAGCAAACTTTAGGAAATGTGATGGCAAATTGTCAACAAGTCCTGTCTTAGTGAGGGTTTGAGTTCCCCTCAAAGCTCTGATGTGCAGGATCAGGATCCTTAATGGGACAACTCCAACCCAGAGCTGCAGGACTCGCACACATCCCAGATGCTGCCTGGGGAGAGGGAGATTCAGCAGCTGAGAATGGAGAGGGGCAGGTGGAGAATAAACAGGAATATCAGCACTCATAAGGTCAGAAGAAGGGAAGACAGGACCACTGGGTAGATGAGTCTGCTTGGAGTTGAATAACTGCAAAAGAAATTGTTACTTAATGTGGAAAGATCCACATTAAAACCTGTGCCAGACAAGCCTGACTGTTCTCTCCCAGGGTATGAAACTGACCTGGAGATGCTTTTTTCTGTATTGCTTCTCTCTCAGGTAATGGCTCTGGGAGTGCTGTGACAGCGTGTGGGTATTTATCCCCAGTTAATTGCTTTAAAATATTATCATGCTCCACTATTGCCAGTTGCTATATAAGGAAGCAGAAAATTATATTTTACTTTTATTGTGCAATTATGTGCTAAATTTTCCTTTTGTTATGTTTTTAATAGCATAGCTATTTTAAAATAAAAAAGTTCTCTCATTCACTGTCAGTATAATGATTTGTCTGCTGGGAAAAAATAACTTTGTATTGCTCAGAATTATTTCTTTAATATTCAGAGAATTTTCCTAGGGATTAGGCTTACCAACTCAGGAGTTTTTTCTTCTGCTTAGTCACAAAAAGAAAATCTTTTTAATTTTTACCTTTTCCAGCAATCTGATCTGTTGGAATAGCTAATCCTCCATCAGTTCCTCCTGTGCTTTGGTTTAATGTGTCCTTAGTATTTCAAGGAAAGCATTTCTGAGTTTTGTGCAATAGATAATTCATAGCAATAGTAACAGTAGTAGCATCAGTTTTTCATCCTGCTCAAGATGAATTTCCTCAAAAACTTAAGTGAACACTAAAGGAGTATTGTTATCAGAGCAGTGCCTTGTTCTGGTCACTCCAGATAACATGGAAAATACGTGGGTCTCTGAAGTTTGCTGCACACACAGCTGGGGACAAAGAGTCTTTCTGACAGAGTGTGTATGAAAATAGAAGTTTGATCATCGTTGGAGACTTAAATCCTATGGAGTATTTTATGGGGAGTCTTTTGTGTGTAGATTTTTAGAATAGGGTGCAGGAGGGTAACATGTAATTTTCTCTACCAGTTACTTCAGCTGACTTTCATTCCCTAGATGGCTCTGAAATCTGCATTTACTGGTTTGCCTTTTTATCCCCTGTCCTGTTAATAGGATGTGGAAAAGAAACAGTCACTATCTGTATTTGTATATGAAAATTCCTGTAAGAGATGCAAGTGGTTTTATTGGAGATGTTAATTCTTTCCTATAAAATTACTATTTTTTCCATTTCCTATAAAATTACTAACACGAAGCCATTGTAAAAAAGGAGCTTTTACAAAAATCCATCTTACCTTGGAACTCTCACCACCATCACCCTCCTTCCCCCAAAAGAGGGATCAATAGGCAGGGACACAGAATTTTTTACAGGGGTGTTCTGATTTTTCTTGTTGTTAACAGGAAGAAATCAATTACTTGCAGGCAATTGAACTGCTTCTTCCCTTTTCCTGCCCAGAAGGAATGACCATGTGTCGTGAACACCTACAGCTGGAAGAGATTTTTTGTCTGGAATGGCAAATACATATCGTTAAAATGTCTCAGTGAACTCCACAGCTCAGGGAAAGCACTTAGGGGTAATTTTCTGTCTGTAGGAAGGCCCAGTGTAAGGATTACTATTCATTATTCTTGAGCTCTTTCTGTGGCAGAATTCCCTGGAAAAGCCCAGTTCTGTGTCCCTGAGAGAATTGTCAGGTGCAAAGCCAAGTGCTGGGGATATGTGGGTTGTGGAGCCAGAATTAAATACGACAGCTGCTGTATTAGCCCCTCAGAACCATCAGATCATCCCAGGTTGGAGATGGTGATAAAATACTTACTCTACAAAATACCTGTCATCCAACATTAGAAGTCTTCTCTACAAAGCTTTTCTCTCCTGCCACCTGGCAGGTCAGTCTGCTCTGCCTTTCATTAGTTAAAATCACGGTCATTGGCAGGCACTGAGGAGTCTCAACAGATGACTCAGGTCTCTCTTTTTTTTTTTTTGGAAAACAGAAACCTTTTCTTGCTAATTGAGAGGATTCCACTAAGGAACACAAACATGAACCTTTCATGATGGGAATAACAGAAAAACCCTAATGACAGTGTCAAATGTTGGAGTGTGGCAGAGTCAGGAGAACCCAAGGAGAACATAAGTGGTTCTTGGCTACCTTTCTCCTGCAAGGTCCAATAATGCTTTAACTTGTGGTGGTTTTCCCTTCAGTGTGGTAGAGAGAAATGACAGGTAGTTATTTTCACTATTTTCTGTTTCTATGGAAACCCAGTGTTTGCAGTAACAGCCTTACTGTAAGCTCTGTAATCCTCCCCCGGGGCTTCCAGCCAATGTGGTAATTTAATAATTCATGAGCATTAAGCCCGAATTTGCAGGGAAGCAAACTGTGTTGCTTGGAGCCGTTTTCTCAGGGCCAGATTCATTTCCCTCACAGATTTTGTGTTCTTTTCTCTAAGATGTCTTTATAAAATACACTCCACAAACCAAAGCAGTGTACTTTGCATCACTTGTTTGTGGAACCGAGGTTACTGCAGATCTGCTGCATGAGGCAGCTCGGGAAAGAACTCCCCTCCCTCCCCCCAAAAAAAGAAAAAGGGGGAAAAAACAAACACACTCCATGAGCACTTGCCTGAAAAGGAAGATTTTTAAATAGTCCATGAGTCATTGTTGAGACACTGAGCAAACTGAAAGTTCAGCAGAGGTGATCCCTATGTCTCCGGGGCTCGGCAGTGACCGCTGTGGATGATGGATTGCTCAAACACTGCTGTGCCCTGGGATCCAGAACACACTGTTGGTTTACACTGTAAATGGGAATGGAGTTCCTCACAGACTCAGTATCATTCTGTACATATGCTTTGGCTTGCTCTCACACTCGCACTGAGGATGAAGACTCATTCTGTGGAGCTCTGGGAGATTTTATTATTAGGTCATTCTTACAGCAGCTGTAAGGACCTAGATTTTTTCCAAGAGGATGAGCAAAAATTAGCACCTCTAAAAGATGATCATGATAAACCTGAAAAGCTTTTTACAGGGGTTACTCCTACTGCTTAAATTATCGTTCAAGAGAAAAATCAACCTGGTATTTATGAAAACGACTGAAACACTGATATACATGCATGCTTTCCTCCTGAACGTGAGGCCATGTTCATGAAATAGAAGTTCAGAAGCTTGTGTCCTGTTTAGAGCGTTTCTACAGGTGTTCTCAGAAGCATCAGGCTGTGATTCTGTCCTGGAGCGAGCATTTCCATCCCTAAGCATAGCAGTGTTCTTACAGTGACAAACATGAGAGAGATTGTGGCAAATGGAATGAAAATAATCTTTTTCTGAGTCTTGTGTAAAGTTGTACAGGCAAATACAAGAAGCCTCACTGTTGGTAGTGTTACCTGCCTTGCAGGATGCTCCGTGACTGCAAAGCCGTGGCAGCACAGCCGGGTTTTCTCTCTGGCTCCACACAGGCTGTTGGACAACAGTAATTGCTTCCTGGAAAACTGGCTAATACTGCTGCCCTGGGGCTTGAAAACTTGTGCTGTGCTGGGTCAGGGCACTTGCTCTGTGATACAGGAACAGCTTCCCAAATTAATCCATGCAAATATTAGTTTGTCCACACTGGAAGGTTTAGACATTGTAGTTCAGTTTTCTCTTTCCCTCCCACCAAACCCCAGGGATCTCCTCTACGGTGTTTCTCTCCTAACTGACGAATATTTTGAAACAAGCTCCCTTTTGCAGCTTCAGGAAAATGCTTTGATCATGTGGCAGTAATTCCTAAGGTAATTCCATTCACCTGGTCAGCACCCTGCCCTCGTAGAGCCTGTCCCTCTCCGTGGCAGGCAGGATGCAGCGTTTCCTGGCACTGCTGAAGGGAACTGCCCAGAGCGTGGCATGCACAGCACGACTGGGACATTCTGAAGGCAAACCTTGGCAAGGTTTCCACTGCCGTAGAGGGTGATGAGCTCATCCCAATCTCCATCCTGAATGACCTGGGCTTGCAGTTTGTAGACTTTATTCTTGAGGTTAACCCGGTACAAAAAATGGTGCTTTTACGGTAACATCTTAAAATGTTTATGATGCTCAAAGGCCTACTCAAATTTTGTTCTAGAATTATTATCAGGCATATTAGCATTCATTAAAAGAAGATACCAGATATTTTTTTTTTTTTTTGCAGCTGGAGGAGAGGAGAAATTAAATAGTATTGTGCTTGTCACCATTTCTTAACTGGCAGGACTGAAAGGAGGTGAACTGTGCTGGCTGTGCAGGTCTTTGTAGCTTATTCCTGCCAGCTTCTCTGACAGCATGTTCAGATTTTTATTTTGTATGCAGGTCGAGTTTTTTACCTGGGAGACACTGAAAGAAGATCAAAGTCTAAAATACAAGTTGTTATATGATCTTTTCCTCTTCCAGATGACCCTTTTCCCTGTGCACTTCTGTATGTGTCATGGGACCAATATGTGTTCTAAAATAACCTGTATTCTTAGAAGGGATTGGCCAAATGCTGGGTTCTGAAAACCCAACTAAATACAGCTTTTGAGAAAGGATTGAGGTATTTGTAATAATATTGGGGGTTTTTTCCAATGTCCCCCTAGTTTTCTCTGGAAATAGGAAGCACTGAGGAAAAGAAGAAAAATGAGGGAACATATTTATACCATTTCCCTTTCAGTGGCATATTGGAATAGGGAGGGTGAAGGTGGTGTTTATTTCTGGGAGAAATGTCTGCTGAACCATTATTTAAGGTAAGGGGAGGGTACAAGATACGAAGTTTCTGCTTAGGGAGATTGAAGCCCTAATGTGTTGCTGTTCATGCTTCAGAAAACCAATCTCCTGTACTTTGTTAAAGAATTAATTTTTTTTTTAATCTGTTCTTTATCACCAGTTTCCAATTCAAACAGAAAATTGATCTGCAGATTCTCTCCAGGCTACCACTGCTTTGGCATTATCCATCTATTAATGCTGTGCCTACATTCATAAGTTGATGCTCAGTCAGGATTTTTGCCTTTCAGCACCCCCCAGTAATTAAACCTGTCCATGAGTTAGTGCAAGGGCTCACCAATCCATCCCAAGCTCTTTGCCAGGCCTGTCCTTTAGTTGTCATCTTTGCACGTGATGCAAAAAATCCCAACAACAAAAACTCCCTGTGGGCAAAATGCCACTCCTGCTCACCCAACAGTAAATTTTGTCCCTGTTTGCCTCCTCTTTCACGCTGAAAACGTAACGTCCCAAACCATTGATGGCTTCCTTCCTTTTTGCAGAGACAGATGCCAGTTCAGGATGGTGCTGCTTTTCAGGCAGTTCAGGGCAGCCAAGAAGTGAGACACTACACTCCTTTCATTTTCCCTTCTTTTCAAGTGAATGAACAAGAAGCTGTTTGACTCTGCTCGTCAGGGCAGTGGCTCCCAGATTTGAGCAGCGTTAGCAATTACTAATCATGAGAGTGATTGTAAACCCAGCCTTGCTGCTGCACAAGAGGTGGTTTCACTGTGCTGTGAGTTAGCACAGGAGGAGATGGTGCAATTAGAGTAATTGAGGGTTGCTTACAGCACATGGGAGCAAAGGAATAAATAAGCTTTTGTTTAAGATGCTGCTACTACTGTGGCATGTCTTAGGTCTGAACCCAGTGAGGTAAAATGTTAATTCTTTTCCACTGTATGATGTGTTTATCTCTGATTTTATGCAAGAGAACTGATTTTGGTGTATATCTAGAATAGCTGAAAATTAATATTTATTGGGTTGTTGGCTTTTGGGGTTTGTTTTTTTGTTTGTCTGGTTGGTTTGGGTTTTGGGGGTTTTTTGATAGTAGGAGAATTTCATCTTGGCACCTCCCCATACTTTAATTACACCACTCATTCGGCATTTATAACTGCTGGGGGTTTTTTAATTAATTTCCATATAGAGTTTATTCCCATTTGCTATTCCAGTCTCACTAAACTGGACTTTAATGCTGTGCATGCTCTTGTCCTTGTGCAGAAGAAAAGCTTGAGGAAGAGGCACACTGAAGATTGAACCCTTTCAAAGGACATAGCTCCCAAAATAAGAAATTAAATTACTGAATTCCCATTAAGTTTCTTGACCCTAAGTGTGTGTCTTTTTGTCTAAAAAGAGAGCTTTAGTGACAGATGGAGGCAGTGGATCTTCAGGTCACTGAAAACAGGGTTATTCTTCCAGATTTGCTTTGACATAGAAATGAATTTGCAGTTGTAAACTGGAAGCAGGTGAGTAACTGTAACTGGTTCATAACATGGGCCAGCAGCGCTAACACCTTCCAGTCCCATTCCAGGGATACAAACATCAGCAGCACAGGGAGATCCTAGTGCAATACTCAGAGGAATTTCTGTAAACTGTCCTTGATCAGAGATTAGAGAAATGCCAGAGATGGGGAACAAAACTGCAGGTTTGGGAGAAATGACCTGCCAGGAAAGGCAGAGCTGGAGGTGCTTGGACAGATGACTCTCCGTGTTCCCCTGGTATCAAATGCTGTGGATGACTCAAAGCCCCCTTAGTTATTTAGTCATACAAGCTCAAGAGGACTCAAGGGAGGACTGGAAATTAAAGGAAGGAGTTTAAAGGTTGTTCCTGAGGTGGTGCTGGAATAAGGGAACAGTTGATCAACAGGCAGGTGGCAAAGATGGTGACCTGCTTCATTTCTTGAAAAGCACTGGAATATGGGGACAGGAACCAGATTTTTTCTATTGCTCTAACAAGGAAAAGATGAACTGCAAACTTTAAAATATTTCCACCTATTAATGGGATGAAACCCTGCGAGTGAGTCTCCAGAATATCCCTCTTTGGGTGTTCTGAAAGCAGACCAAGCAATACAACATTTGGTAATGAATGAAATATATGTGTGTGTATATATATATATATATATATATATGTATATATATATATATAGACACCTCATCTCACAGGCTTGGCACTCCCTTCTCTGCCATTGTCTGAGGGACAGCCTGCACAGGATTTTGTGACAGACAGTATTGTATTCAGCTTCTGCGTGAAAAGGAAATGCTCATTAGGGCTGAAATAATTAAAGAAAAACCTGTATTGAAAGTTCAGAAGTGTATTTTACTGGAAATCTACAATAGAATATGTGATGTTGTTATTGAATTATGTACTGGGTAGATAGAGGTAACTGTGAAGAAGTAAAATTGTTGTTGTAATGTACTGAAGTTGTAATATTGCCCTGCTCTCCACTTAACACATCACAAAATTCTTTCTAGAAGATTTGACTATACCACGTCATTAAAGCATTTGCTTAAACATTCTTAACTTACTGATTGACATGTCAAAGCAGTTGTAGGTTGAGAATCATCAAATATCTGTTTCTGTTGACTTTCTTTGGGGCTTTTCAGCAATCTCTGAGGTTATAAATATTGGCGGCAAATTAATCAAGTTTAGAACTGACTGGGGTTGTGGGATACATGGAGATTGGGGTAACAGTGAATGACAGGGAGAGAGGAGCAGCCAGAGAGGATGGCCTGGATTGCTGAGCGTGACAGACTCACTCAAACAATCATGCACAGGTTATAACGAGGTGTGTGAGTCGTGCAGAGCCATCCCAGCAGAAGCAACAATTCTGAAAATAGGTCAGCATTTACAAGGGACAGGTTGCAAGAGCTGTAGTAAAAAGGCCAATTTGTGATGTGTGATACATTCCAGTCAGGACGAGCAGGGACTTGGCTTTGTGTGTGTGGAACACACAGATGTGTGTGTTGGTATTTGTGGTGTGGGTGGTGCCAGTACCAGGCTGTTACAATCCTACATTTTTAGAACTCTTCATGAAATGCTGTTGAAAAATTGCACCATGTGTAAGTTCTGTAAAACATTCCCAGCACTTTTTCTTGAGTTTCTTAACAGTGTTAAGTTGCTTACTTGTTTGGGGGCTGTCACTGTTACCCTGTAAGAAATGAGCTTTTCTAAAGGGCTCTTTAACACAGAGAAGAAAGTAACAAAAAGCAGTGGCTGCACACTGAAATCAGGCTTTTCTGAGCTGATGATGATCCTCGTGGATTAACTGTAGGGGTGAGTGGCCTTTGGGAACAAACTACCAAAGTGTGTACACTGTGTTTTCATATTTTTCAGGCCAACAGTACTGGAAAATGTCAGATAAAGGTTAATGGAGTTGATACAGTCATGCTGGATAGAACTGAAAGGATCTGTGAGATAATGGAACTGTAGCTGGAAGATCTAATGACATGCACTCTTTTTATTTCTGTGAAAATCTAGGATAAAAGTTCTGGTCTAGAAAATCTAGGAAGAAAATACGTGGTGTGGTCTTGCACACTTGTGAAAAAATTACTCCTCAGACTTTTTTTTGCACTTAAATTCTCTGCCTTAAGAAATAATATGAATGTCCATGTTCTGCCACCCATAGTAAGGATTGCTCATTTTGCAGTCTGGCTGTACATGCTGCTTTTATTCATAGAAGGGCTGATTAATTTGATTGATAAGAGTTGTATCAATTGAATCCTAATGTATTTGAATTAGGATATTGCCTCTGTAAATACTGTGTGTTAGAGGAGATTGCTTAATCGGTATTCTTGTTACTTTTAGTTCTGAGTGGATTTTAATGAACTCAGTTTTACCAAAGGCCCTCGGCAAGTTTGCCTTAGCCTTTGCCTGGAGGAGTTGTAATGTGCTCAGATTCTGTGCTGCTTATGTTCACATTAAAATAATGTTATTGCATCATGAATATGCATCGACACAATGTTTTCACAAGCAGAGTATGTGCTGTTAAAAGTCTTCTGTGTTATTCCCTGTAATCTGAGGAAGATCAGGCAGTGCTGTTTCATATACATTGACATTATAACAACCACTGCTGCTTTTTTTTTAAAAAAACCCCTTACCTACCTGCATTGTTCTGTTGAAGTGTGTACCTGAAGCACTTATATTTTTTAATGTTGTTTGTTTTTCAGTGAGAGGTTTATGGTGAGGTTAAACAAGAATGGCGGCCCCAGGAACCCGGAGAAGATCGATCGGATGTGCGCGCTGTTCACAGTACGTGTCTGTCCCTTCCTTTGCCCTTCCAGGACTGTGCTTGGAGATCACTCACCCTGAGGGGGTGGAAACAATTCTTCCCTTCCAGTATACTGAGCAGAACACAAGCTGTTTCTAAGTTTTGTTATGGTTGTGGCTAAATGTTAACATAGAAAATGAATGTCCTTCTAAATTATTTTTATGGCTTAGTAAATAGTCTGAAGTGCTTCCTTTGAAGTGCATCTTTTCCTGCTCATAGTGTGAAATTTTTAATATTTTTGTTGCATGTGCTGTACTCTTAGATATCAGAGTACAGGAAGATGCTGTAGTGTCCTGAACAAAAACCAAAGCACTGTTTTCAGAATCCAAGTCAGGCAAACAACTCCAACAGCACACAGAGGAAACCTGAACATTCTCCAGGCAGACTTTTGTCACAGCCCACTGGAGTGTCCGTGTAGCAGCCCCAGGTGGGTGGTGCAGGACACTCCCAGGTAGGGAGCAGAGGGTGTAGATGGGACAGAGGGACCAGGATGTGCTGCAGAAACAGCAGCCAAGTTGAGCTGTGGGGAATTGGTTGGAATAAAGGGAACACTGTGACATCCAGAGTTCCCACAGCAGGTCTGTGCGAACAGCTACCCCATCCTGAGGCACAGCAGATACCACCAAGTGCACCAGCAGTCTTTGACTTTCTGTGCCAGAAAGGCTGAAGAAGTAACACCTGCCTGGTTCCTACCAGATGATTCCTCATTTGGGAATGAAACAGCCAACTAAGATTTTTCTCCTTTTGATTCTTCAGACTGACACCTCACCTAACTGCCTTCTTGTTCCATGCTGGTTATACTGAAATGGAGTCATGGACTCACAGAATGGTTCAGGTTGGAAGAGACCTTAAAGATTATCCAGTTCCAATCCCCTGCCGTGGGCAGGGACACCTTTTACCAGAGCATGTTGCTCAAAGCTCCATCCAGTCTGGCCTTGAGCACCTTCAGGGATGGGGCATCCACAGCTTCTCTGGACAACTCATACCAGGGCCCCAACCCTCAGAGTGCAGAATTTTTTCCTGATATCTAGTCTAGCCCTGCCATCTGTCAGTGTGAGGCCATTACCCTGCGTCCTGTCCCCACATGCCCTCGTCAGAAGTCCCTTCTACACTGGTCTTAAGTTATGTTTAAATTCCCTCAGAATTCCCTCTGAATCATATGTCAGACCATGATTTTTTCTGCCGCTTTTTCTCAGATATGAAAATTTAGAGACGTTGAAGCTTAACAGCCCCTGACAGAGTAACTGTGAGGAACATCAGATCCCAAGTGTGAGCAACACCTTCCATCATGTCTCACCTTTAGCTCGTGCACGTGCTGGAAACTCTGTGCCTGAAGTATTTTTACCTTCAGTGAAGAAAAAATATGGTGGAGAGCTTAGGTATAAGCTTTGGTTCTGGTGGTGGAACCCTCTTAAGGTCAGGCAGGATTGGACACTGAAACAGGTTCCCAGCACTGTTCCTTTTTGTCCTTTAAGAAAATAGTGGAATTTCTCCTCTTAAGGAACAGTGTATCCAGCCAAATGTGTAAGGATGCTCAGTTCTGCCTCCATGGATGTAGGAGATGTGGGTCAGTCCAAAAATAGCACTGACGTGGCTGCTGACAGCAGTACAGCTCAGGTTTAGGAAGTGCTCCAGCTGGTTAAACATCAGCAGAGGTGACAGTCTCTCAGTGTTTCCGTGGTTGGTAACTCAACACCAGGAGTGGCCAAGGAGCAAGCTCCAGCTCTGGTGTCTGGTCCTTATGGAATATCCCTAAGGAATATTCCCACAAGGCAGGGTAGGATGCTCTGCATCGAGTTTGACACTTTCAGGCCTCTGAGGTTCCTCATTCTGGAAAAGATTTTCACCATCAAACTTCCCCATCTACACCAATGCCACGTGACTTTGGCTCAACTTTCTGGAACAACCGTCCTGCTTCACTCTGTGGTGAACAGTTTGGAGCAATTTTGCTCTGGTGACCTTCAAACCAGCCTTTACACACTTTAAAAACTGTTGATATCCTGCAGCCAGGGACGCAGTCCGGGGACTGACCTGCTGCATATTATGACAAAGAGTCTGCAAAAGGCCAGTGTGGAGCGTTGCAGACAGTGCCACTCTGCAGCTCCTCTCCTGACCAGAGATCACTCCCAGGGAGCTGCTGTACAAAAATACCAGAGCTGCTGCAGTATCACTTCTCTGAGGTGCTCAGACTCCATCCCTCTGTCTGGTGTAGGTGCTTAGACCCTCACTCTGCTGGAACATTTACTCTACATAACAGGAATTATAATTGGAAAAATTATCTGTGCAGAAAAAGGCACGCTTCTGATACAGTGGTTTTCATCAGTGTATTCAAAGGACTTTTCAAAGTCTGCAGGAAAAGAGCAATAAATAATTGCTTTTTGAATAGCTGTTTTATCTCCAATAGTTCTGTCTTATCTAATTCCTTAATTAGGAAATGCTCCCAAGATAAGATGATTCTGTGATTATCAGGTTTGTGTTCATCTTGACTCTAAATCTCTTTATTTATTTCCTTACCCTCCCTCACCACACTGCAGTATCTTTCAAAAACTCATCTTTCCCAGAGGCAAGAAGCCCAATCTCAGAGATTTCAAGGGATCCCTGTCTTTTCCTGCTCTGTTACTTCCAGGGGTTCAGCTGTCTCCCTGTGTGTGATGTCAGAATCACTCAGGCTCTGGTTTTACATCTGCTGTCATATCACAGCGAAGGTGAGAAGCTGCTGGCTCTGCAGATCAAAGCTCACTCAAACCTCAGCCTGTGCACACTTCAGAAACGTTCCTGGCTCTGAACTGAAACATAACTACACAGTATAAGCTTGTTATTTTTGTTAAATACCTTATTTTCTCTACCCTGTGAGGTTGGCAGCTGAATTAAATAACTAATTAGTGGCAGACAGGTGTCCTTGATTCCAGTGGTTTGGAGGTGGTTGTGATGGTGTTTGGATTTTTTTAACATACAACTAGACACTTTTATAAACTAGCATTAAAAGAACTAACCATTATTAGAGAGTAACTCTTTTCCATACCCAATACTAGAGGGAAGATTTAGGAATGATTTTCTAAAAAGCCATTCAGTTAGAATTGTAACTATTTTATTTATGAACCAATATCATTTAAGAAGCAGCTGAGAAGGAAATACCCACCCTGTGGAAGGAGTCCTAAAAATGCCTTTCTGTTTTCTTTTATGTGGCACAAAAGTAAACAGTAAATGTAGTTTGTGAGGACAGACTTGTCCTAAGTCATGTGCATGCATTCTCTGCAGAGGAATTAGCTGAAAACCTCCTTGCAGGGACTGGGGCTTTTGCTTGTTTGGTCCATGCCACAATAAGAACTTCTTGCCTTGGAAAAAGCCTCTGCTGCACAAACTCGAATACGAGGCCATCTGGGCCCACATTTCTTGTCTCTTGACTGTGCCACAGTGTATTTTTTTTAAAGTGTGAACCCATCAATATGTTCATGCCCTGCCATTTTCTGATGTTTTGACAGCTGCCCTTTAAAAAAATTAGTTCTTTAAATTGCTCTTAATTAGAACTGGTAATCTGATAGTATAATAAAATCCTCCCTGTCAAAGCAGAGATATTTTCAGGAATCTATTGCTCTCTAGAGCATTAAGCACTCCCTCCAAGTTTTTTTGCTCTTTGAAATGTCTTGTCAGGCACTATTGAGATTAAAACTGTGTCAAATCCCCTCTTAGTGTGGAACTTCATGTCTCCAAGACATGTAAGATAAAGGCTACCATATGCTGCCACACTGGTATGTTGGGTGATGGAGAAAGCCTAGAAAGCGTGTTCCCTTATTGGTGCAGCAGCAGCAGAAAACTTGCAGAGAAAATGCTAAGGATGACTTTTATAGCTTGATTTTTTGGCTCAGGAGAGACACGATCTGCTCTTTACAGGATCCTAAACAGTGTATTTGCAGCTCCCTGCATATGCTGCCCTGGGAAACACAGTGCTGCTTTTGAACAGAGGGAGGAGGGACAGCCACCAATTTATTACTGGCCTGCTGGAATTTAGCAACATTGCATGATTGGAAAGGGGTTGAAACTTGTCCTTAGAATGAATTCTCTTTGTGCCTGGTCCTCAGTCAGTGTGCCCAGATTTTATTGTGCTGCATGTCACTGTAATCTGGGGGTGCATTGCCATCATAATCTCAGGTGTTGGGATTTGGTTTCTCAAGTCAAACAGGAAAGAAATTTGCTGTGTGACTTAAAGTTTATGTTTTAGCTTTCAGCAAAATACAGTTTTTAATTCCAAATAGGTTCAGGAATAGCAGAACTTAGTTGTCCACAGTTTAAATTTCCTCCCCACCTTTGTATAAAAATTCCACTTACTCCCTTTTACTCCTCTTAGCTGAGGAGTTTCTTTAAGCAAAACCACAAGGGTTTATCTTAGATTATTGCAGTTAATTTTTATAAAAGCAGTATGTGACAGTAAGGGGACAGCACTCCATAGAGTGGAGAAAGGGGCAGCACCTGCTGCTGTAGAGCACAAGGAGCTTATTTTCATCAGTCCAAACCATGGATGAATATTCTCACAGTACATACAGTATCTGTTCAAAATCTTCTTGTCTGGGAGGTTAGTAGCATAAGGAAAACTAGTTAAGCAATGCTGATGGTTTCAGGAACAAATGTTTCTAAGTTCTTTCCTGTAATTTTAATAAAAGGCAGAGAAATGTCTCTGAAGTTGGTATTTGTAAATAAAGTTATCAGTGAAAACTACAACATGCCAAGGAAATTGCAGTTGATTTTAACATGTTAGTGCAAAATGTTGCAGTAATGAATTATTGAAAAGTGTTATCTGTGTTTTGTTCATCTATTTCTTTATCATTAAATGTTTCTCAGGGTCAATAATATTTACTTGTCCTCATTAACTCCAGCTTTCCCTTTGCTCTTTTCCTGTTCTTTGGGCTTTTCTTCAAGCTCCCTTTCCGAAGCTTTGACCTGTTTTTCTGTAAGAGGGAATTTGAGAGTTTTCATCCACATAACACAGTAACAGGCACTGATGCTGGAAGTGCAACATGTTCCTTTTAATGTCTGTGTTTTTTCCAATCTTTCAGGATCTCAGCAGCAAGGACATGAAGAGAGACTTGTACATAGTTGCCCATGTAATCCGAATAGGTACAGTATGATTTAGTGCTTCAAACATATCATTAACAATGCCTCTAGAGCGGATTTAAATGTATGTTTTAATTAACTGCCTTTATAATGATTTAACCACTAAGAAAACTCAGTCTGATTAACATGCAGACCATATGGAGCTAAGTGTTAGAGAGTTACCGGTGACTGTTTAACAGTGATGGTTTTTTCTTAGTCTGAAACAAAATACTTGACTGAACAGCACATTTGGGGAGAAAGCCTAAAAAGGTTTTTTGTTTAATGTTTAAAAATTTCAAATGAGGTCTTTTTACTGATGGTTGTAGTTAGTTTACAGGACAGGACAGCAGCACACCTGACCATGCCCATCCATTAAATCAGAGGCTGGTAAACAAATATATAGAAAGGTCTGCTTTCTACTGAAGGTGCTTCCGAGAACCCACACTTGAGTTTAGGGAGATGGGTTTATCTGACTAGTCAGCCAGGCCAGGTTAGGCCTCATTTGTTCTTTTTGACACTTGCAGTAGCAAGAATAGGAAGTGTTTGTGACAGAAGTTGAATTTAGAATGTGTCTCACACAATGTAGTGCTCAAAGTTCCTAGCCCAGCAGTGTGTTTAAAGTGACTGTTTGATTTTGAATGGTATGTGAATTGAATTGTTGGAATCTCTGATAGATGGAAGGTGTTGGAGAGAAAAATTTTCAAGTTAAAAGGGATATAATTAGTTAGTAACAGGTTTAAATGGATCTAAATTATTGATGTCTGTACTTCCCCTGAGAAATTATAGCAAGTACGTATTTTACCTTTGTTAAATACTAAATTGTTTTAAATATTAGACCTAAAATGTTAACAACATAAAGTGGGAATAGCAGACAGTTTCCTCAGTTATATTGTTGCAAACAAGTGAGTGGTGCAGTGTCATTCCCATTTTTCAGGCTTTCAGTGAACTGAGGGATGGCCAGGGAGTGTTTGCAGTGGAAGGTGTCTAACCCTGCTGCCAGCCCAGTCACTGCTGACACCCATCAGCAGCCACAGACACCTTTTCTGAAGAACAGCTTAGTGAAACCACAGCTTAGCGTGTTGTCCTGTGAATGACAATGTGCCTTCAAAACCACAGATGACTCTGTTATCACTTGAGGTGAATAATGAAGCTTGTAGGAAGATATGCTGTGTTAACCTTGATGTGAGAAGTGCTGGACAAATTATTGTGTGTAATGTTACAAGTTCACTTAGATTATCACAGTGATTTTTCTGGCCTTGGCATTTTTTACTCTATTTTAAAACTGCCTTAATAATAGGAAGTGAATCACTGAGCAGCTTTTTACCTCAGAATTCTCCTCCCTGCACCCCAAGACAAACACGATATATGACCAATATCTAATGCGTGATATAGATTATATACAATGTATCATGTGAGGGTTTGTGTAAATACTGAACTATAATGGAGGGACCACAGTGAATCTGTGTGTGGATCAGATTGGTGAGTACAAGCTGTATTCTTGGCTCAGTCCAGAGGTGATCTGTGCTCAGCCCATCTGGATGCAAATACCCGTCACGGAGCTGCAAATCAAAGATGGCCAGATGTGATTCTGCTCACTTTGCCCTTGACTGTTCTGTTTAGCTGAATGAGGTGATGCCCTTTAATTAAAGCAGCCCAGGGGGTCAGGGTGAGTCCAAATGGACCTCTGGGTTTGAGGCAGTTTAAGAGTGAGAAGTTGTGGGGGGTTGACTCTGGCTGGACTCCAGATGCCCTCCAAGCTGCAGTAACACTCCCCTGCAGCAGGACAGGACGGGGGAGGGGGAACAAGATGGAGGAAAACTCATGGGTGAAGGTCAAAGCAGTTTAATAAAGCAAAAGCAAAGGCCATTGCAGAAGCCAAGGAAAAGAAAAGATTCATTCTTTATGTCTCATCAGCAGTCAATGTCCAGCCACTTGTAGGAAGCAGGGCTGCAGTGCATGTAGGGGGTTGCTCCAGAAGAAAAACCTCAGAGTCACAAATACCCCCCTCTCCTCCTCTGTTCTCCTTGCTTTTATTGTTGAGCAGATGTCATGTGGTTTGGAGCATCCCTTTGGTCAGTTTGGGTCACAGCTGTCCTGGCTGTGTCCCCTCCCAAGATCTGCCCACCCCCACCAGCCTCCTGGTGTGGGAGGGACACTGCAGAGGCAACCGTGACACTGTGCCAGCACTGCCCAGCACCCCTGGTGTGTTAGCAACACCTTTTTGGGGACCAGCACTGCCCAGCACCCCTGGTGTGTTAGCAACACCTTTTTGGGGACCAGCACAGCCCAGCACTGCAAGGCTGCTGAGAGGAAAACCAACTCCATCTCCACCAGACCCAGTGCAGAACTATCTTGCTGTAGGTGTGCCTGCTCAGAGGGGCAGTGGAACACAGCAGCCAGGATGGCTGCATGATGATCCCTGATGTTTTCAATTTCTCTTTGCTGTAGGTCGGATGTTGCTAAATGATTCCAAAAAAGGGCCCCCTCATTTACACTATCGGCGCCCCTACGGCTGTGCAGTGTTGAGCATCATGGATGTGCTTCAGTCAATCTCTGAAATAAAGGAAGAGAAGGATTTTGTTCTCAAAGTTTACACGTGAGTAGCTGTTAGAAGAAAGTTCTTTGCTTCTTTATTATTCCAGCAGCTCATAGAAACTAATGAATATTATCCACAGATATTTCAAGTATGTGAAATGCTTCTGAAATTATTGAGTATTGCCCAAGTCTGTGACATACAAAAAGCTGCTCTTTTATTAATGTGATTTATTTAAAATCTGCTTAGCTCAAACCCAAAGAAATATGCTGTATTTCATCTTATGAAGGCAATATTTACTTGTGCTCCATCTCCTGTTCTTTCCCAGTCACAGTGACCAACAAAAGGAAATGGAGAACAACTGAAGTCAACAGTGTGTGACCGAAAAACTCAAACCAAATCAACACTTCCCGAGCAGGAATCTGTTTTGCAGTTATTTGTGATTTTGAACTTTGAACTAACAAATTCTTATTCTGAAATGTGGTCTCACAGTTGTAATAAAGAGGCCACAGACAAACTGTCTGGAGACTGCAGGGAATATTTAAATCTCTTGTCGGTGAGAAGAAATACTGGCAAGATCTGCTTTGCAGATGGGCTGAGATACAGCTGACACTGCTTTGTGGTCTGTGGCCACAGTAATAAGATAATTTGGCGGGTTACAGGACTTTGTTATTCTTTGAGAAGTGCATTCAGCAGCAGAAAAACTGACCTTCAAGGGAAACTATAAATGAAAAAAAAAAGTCTTTTACTGTTCACTGAAAGATTCTTGGATTTCTCTTCGTACATTAGAAATCTCTGAAGTCCAGACAAAAGTCTCTCAGAGTCAGCTCCTCCATTCTTCCTTTGCCAACAGTTATGAAAACTGCAGCAAAAATGTCAAATTACAGTGAAGAAAATGGTCATCTTTCTTCTCTCTGTTGGTCAAAAATGGATAATTTTGGCCTTTTGTCACCATTCAGTTTCAGCTCCTGTCAGACCAGTGGGTTTTGGTTGTGTAGTGCATGTTAATATTGTCCTTGTAGGGGTGGTGTTAATACACTGCAACTGCAGCATCTTGAACGTTTACAGAAATGGAACATTCTGGTTGTCAGAAATCTGGTTTGATGCCCTTTTAATGCATCTTTAGCTTCTGATTCACTGAAAAATAGAAGAGGAAACACTTGTTAAAATCCTGGTCAAATAAAGTCACACAGCCACTTAGAGCCATCCAAAGTCCTGGTACAACCATACAATAAAAATTACAGCATACAGAGCTCTCCTTTTCTTGCTCTTAATCTGAAGTGTTTTGTTGACATGGATTCCCTGCACACACCCAGAGTGCCAGCAGTGTGTGCCCCAGTGCCTGAGCAGGTTTGTACCATCCCATCTGCTCCCCCCAGCCCTGGTTTTCATGTCCCCCATGCAGCCCTCACTGCCTTCCCAGAGGGGAAGGAGAGCCCATCACAGAATTCAGCTCTCTAATCAGATGCTTGTAATTTTTTATCACTCTTATCACTCTCTTGGGTTGTTGAAAGTCTTGTACATTCATTCTTTAAGTTACTGCTGCTTGGAGTGTTCTGTGCAAACCTCCAGCAGAAATACTCAGAAGGGAAGGTGGATTTATCTGAAGGGCACCAGCTCATCCCCTGTGCAGCTTTGATAGCTGTTGGTCCTTCATGGCAGAGTTTTCACAGGTTTATCTCTTGCATATTCTCTTTGCACACTCCTTTAGCACACCCCCCTTTTCTTGCTTTGCAGGCTAAAATGGAGTTTTGTCCTTTGTAAATTTAAAATTGAATATGAATGCTTAAACAGCACTGATTTCCTTACCTGCTGCTCCCATTTTGATTACTGCTCACATGCCCCAGGCCAGCTCAAAACCATCAGAAAGATGAAATGAGGAGGGAGGTGTATTTGTGTTTTTGAGGAGCAGTAAAAAGCATTCCTTTTGTACAATCTCTGGCTAAAGCTCACAGCTCCCACAAACGAGGCAACCAGCAAAACCTTCTCATAGGGAGAGGCTGGAAAAAATCTGGGAGACTGAAAACCTCACAAAGGCTGAAACAAATACATGGGCTTTCAATGAGACTTTTGCTGGATCCACAAGAGAGAATGCTTATGGGAGGGTGGGAAAAAAAAATCAATTTACTTCACTAGTGTTTCTCTGCTTGCCTTATTATTGTTAAAGATTTATGGCTGAAAAATACTTCTTTCTCACAATTGAGATTTTCCTCTTTGTTAATCCCACAGTCATGTTAAAATCTCACTAAGAGGATCTAGTACCACAGCTGTAGTTATAAGCTCATTATGTAAAAGCATAAGCGTTTACTTTTATAATTCTTTTTAATATACATGTAGAATATTTTAAAAGAGAGATGGAAATTAAATTCTCAGTCCATTTTTGAAAATTACTTGGTTTCATATTTTTATATTTATTTTTATATTAATTTTTATCTCTAATGAAAGTTTTTGCTCATTGAACATTACTTTTCGTGTTAATCTTACCATTCCTCTGAAAACTTCATGTATTTCTCTTTCATATTATCTTTTTCAGTTTTATTTTTTTGTCCTATTTTCCTTCTATCCTTTTTTTTTTTTCCCCTCTTTCTCCAGCACTAGCTCTTGAAATTCTTCCCCCTCAATGCCTGAATGCCTTTCCCTTTTAATATTCCATAGTTGCTGTTTGCCCAGCTGGACAAGAGGGTACATCCATTGCTGTCCCCAGCTGGGGGATGGCAAACATTCCAAGTGGTAAATCCTGGAATGAAGTACTGCAGAACTAGCTGATCTCAAAGGAGGATGGCTGGCTCAGGGGGAAATTCTTGTCTGAAGGAGGAACATATCCTGTTATCTCTTTGGTATTTGGATAAGTAGAGTCTGAACACAGTAAAACACAGCCCAAGCAAATGTTTCCAGCCTACAGGTCAAAGCTGGGAGAGGATCCTCCTCCTTTGTGTTCAGGACATGCAAAGTGCAGCTCACCTGGGTACTTGGTACGGCACTGGCTTTAGCAATCTTTACGGTCTGTTGATTTGGGGATAACTTTGTCTCAGGTTAATTGGCAAACATAAGTCACTGGAGGCTGAAATCTATTTTAACTTGCACTCCAGAGGCTGGTACAGCAACTAAAAAATGAGGGAGGGAGGAGGGTATAGAATTTGTCCTATAGGTTAGCCCTCTACTTTTAAGAGAATATTATTTGCTGTAGGATAAATGACTTTTAATGCTGTGGCCACATGAAGATAATGATTATTTTTTCTTGATGAGTAAGCTGAATTAGCACAGAACACCACAATTACTGACAAGGGGGTTTGTACTGGCCATTAATGCCTCAGCTCTGTTGTGTTTTGGTTTTGAGAGATTGTTTTGGGGACTGCAAATACAGTCAATTTGCCATCCTGTGAAGGTCTGGAAGGTCACTTCAGTGCTGACCTGTCTTAGGTGACTGTGGATAGCTGATCTCTCCTCTCAAAAGGGATATGGTACTTAGAGAAAGGGGGGAGTCGAGCAAGGGAAATGTTTAATGACACAGGGACATTTCTTTATCAGAAATGAAGAATGTGGGGAGCTTCAGCTTGAAGAGGAGAAAAGTGATGGTGGGAAGAGATACAACCCAAGATCCACAGGGAGTTACACCAGTTTATGAACAAGAGATCCATAAATAGAGGAGCAGGGACAGACAGGGATGTACCACCCCAAACCCAGCACCTGGGGGAGGGTACCTGAGCCTGGCTGCTCATCTGCCCTGCCACAGCATCATGGCCAGTGGCCAGTGTGGAAGCTTTAATGTGTTCTGGAGTTCCTGACAGTCAGTTGAGGTGTCTGATACCTACACTCAGTGCAGGGGAAGGGAGGGATGATGGGACAGGTGGAGCTGAGGTTCCAGGTGGGATGATCCCAGTCTGACTGCACCAGTAAACCCCAGAGTACAGCCTGATCAGTGCTTTAATGAAATGAATCCTTTTGGGTCGCGCAGTGGAAGAAAGTAACTCCTAATGATTTTTTCTCTGTGTTTTTCTCTTTTGCTGTCTGCACTTTGCATTTCATTTATTTCAAGTTGTCCCTGTTGCCTTTGCTGTTCCAATATCATTTGGGGGGACGTCAGTAAGTGCCATAACAGGTTTTGTGGGTTGTCTCATTATCCCTGGCAGTAGGTGGCAATGCAGAGGCTGTAGGAAATCACCAGCTACTATTTGTTCTGGATAGCCCTAATTCCTTTTGCCATGCTGTTCTTCAGTTACATAATGCAGCAAACAGAAAGAATCCCTGATGTCTTCAGTGTAGCTGGTTTGTGTCTTACCCTGGTTGTGCTGATGTTTTGTGCTCTTGGGGTGGAAGCAAAAAAGGGAAAAAATGTTCATATCCTTGGGAGAAGTTTTGCAAAGTGACTTATTTCTTGAGCCTCATAGGAGCTGAAAGCTTAAAGCATTAGCTTCCCTTTTTTTTTTAACCTTTAAGAGTCAATAGGACAGAAGTTTAATTAAATTGTTTAATTCAATTGCATTTCAGGAGAAATAAGATTCACTTTTGCTGCTGAGTTAAAAATTGCTGACTTCATGGGGAATCATTAATTCTTCCAGTTGTGATTTAAATAGAGCACAGTTGAATTTAAAATGCAGTTAGACTTGATCAACATAACTGGTTTGCCTTCCTTTTTTGGCCAGTAGCACTGTTTGTGGTAAAGTTTCCATTTTTTTTCCACAAGAGAGGAGATTTTATGGCTCTTTTTTCATGTAAAAGCTTAGTAAAGAGGGACACTTCAGTTCTTTGCCTTTCTCCCCAGTCTGATGTCCCTCTCCCATACAGTGGGACAGTAAGCTATGGACTCAGAACATGGACCTTGTTACCTTGATTCCTTTGGCCTCTGGATTTTGGGAGATTGCATCATGTCTCAAGGCATTCTGTAAAATATGTAGGCAAGCAAAAGACTCGTAAATTCCTGAGATACTAAAAAAATCAGGGCTTCATTTAGTCTTTCAAATTTCACTTTTATTTCTTGATTGGAACTTTTTTAATCAATTAAAACCAAAAAGGTAATATATGGCAATAGTTAATTTAAGCTTAAAATTTATTTACTACATACACAGGATTCAAACAAGACAACCAGAGCTTTCTTGGGTTTCTCATAATCTGAAGAGTGGAGCAATGGCTTTGATGACAGGAAAGTCACTGCTGGCTCCAAAGTGTCCATAAAAATGATATAACTATTAGGGAATACTTTGTTTCCTTCCACTTTTAAAAGCAGGAGTTATGTGGGATTTCTCTCATCCATCCAACCTTTCATATTATCTCTATGACAGGGTTGACCCTTCTGTTCTAAGATGGTTCAGCAGAAAGCATTTAACTTGAATTGGTGTTCTTTTCTTTTAGGTGTAACAACGAGAATGAGTGGTGCCAGATCCATGAGAATATCATCCGCAAATCCAGCACCAAGTACACGGCCCCCAGCTCCAACTATGGTAAATATTTACTGGTGCTTGTTTGTCTTAATAAGAGCTGAAGATTTCCTTTAGGAAACTGCGATTATTTATAGCAGAGAAATTCACTCAGATGTGAGGTTTTACTTTCCCAGCTAATGACAGATAAATATGGAAAGTAAATCTTATCTTTTTACCTCATTTAATGATGTCTGGAGTTGCTAATTCAGAGATATCATTGCTGTGCCATTCCAAATGAACCAGCTGATAGGATGCAGTTGTGCTTCATTAAAGCGAGTTTTGCATTCATTACCAAGTGCCTCATTCATGGGCATTCTGATGACCAAATACTGAATTTGTCTTCATTTCCCTTGTTTGCATATTGAGATACTGTGGTGGAATATGCATTCACACTCCCACAGAAGATATGAAGTACAAGAATAAGCAAATAAAACATTTTTTGGGTTTGGGGTTTTACTGTGTCAAGCCTGTCTCCTTCCCCGCTGCTCCTCCTGTTACAGCTGGGGTTATCCACTAGTTGTCATTACCATATTCTCCTGAGTTGTTTGTAAATGATTTAAGCATAAGTAATATGATTTGGGTCTCTCAGAACCCACTCTTACAGTGAGAACATTCTCAAACCACAGATGGGATGTTTCCCTGGAGAAAAGCTCCCTGGGTTTGTTCTCACCACCTTCCCAGGTTGGGTAAAGTTGGTCCTTCAAATGTGCTGCAAGGAGTAGAAACCAACTGGAAGGATATGCTGGGTAGAAAAGAGGAGTGGGGAGTACAGAACCTTTGGGGAGAGTAGGGAGCTGGGCACAAGTTTTTTGGGGTGGATTATGTGGGAAAGTACAACATAGGTAATATATGTAATACCATGCTGGAAAAATTATGTGTTCTGTTACCTATAGTGACTGACTCTAATAGAGGATTGATTAATTCTGGTGCTTTTTATTAAGTACTGGGAGATCTGAACTTCCAAATTTGCTCTAGTGCTTTTACACTGGAATGTTTTTAATTTATTTTCATTGGTTTGTTTTTAATAGCAGAAGGGGATTATAAAATGACCAAGCTTTTCTGGAAGTGGCAAAAATAGCCAAGACTGATTTGTCACGAGCGTGTGTCTCTTGTGTGCTGTGGAACCTCCTGTAGCACAGACACACACACACATCCACTTGCACATGGGGTCCAAAAGGGCTGGATTTTTTCCATGGTTTTCAGGCCTGTGTTTTCCCTGCAGAGCTTTGCAGTGCTCTTCTGCCTACTTAGCTGGACAGTTGCAAGTGCATGTTTTGGCAGCTTTTGAGTCCATTCATGCTGACTGTCCAACTGGCTGGTTGGGCCTCCCTTTTCCTTCATTTTAAGGCTCTATCCTATTTTTTTTTTTCATCCCAACTCCCAGTATTCATAAAATTTATACAGCCTTCATGTAATCTAGAAATCCACTTATTTGCCAAATTTGGCTGAAGCCAAACAGCAGGATTGAAAATTACTTCAAGGGAAGAAAGCGGGACTTGGGTGGGAGGTACATGATCCTCCTGGTTTCATTCCCCTGGTAACTTGTCTGACAAAATGGTGACTAAATACAGTTCACAAAGCCCGTGTGTTAAGCTTAGGAAATAGCAGAACTTCAGATGGCTCCTGCAAGAACAGCGTTTGGTTTGGTGTGTGGTGTTCTGAAGGGTGAACAGGGAGGATACAAAGAACTCTTGACTGTCTGACATGGAAGGAGATAACGTGGGAAATGACTGTGTGAAGGAAATTCCCATGGATATCGAGGCTGGTAACGTGTGCCCAGCAGGTGAGACTGAGCTCGCAGGGCTGAGCTTAATCCTGGTATTTTTTGGTATCCCAATACTGGACATTTTAGTTTTACCAGTACATTATCCTTGCTTTAGAGGTGTGGTATGAGACAAATTAAAAGAAGCTGGACTGGGATTATCTGTGTAGTTATTCCTGGTCAAGCTGTTTTTCAGTCGATACACTGAACAGCAGAGCTGGTGGCTGAAGTCACTTTACCCAGTTGGTATTCCTGAAACATGTTGAGGTACTGATGGGAATTTCATTAAAATCAGCACCCCTCTATGAAGCAGTTAAAGAAACAAGTGGAACTGATATGCTGTGAGATTTAATTTTTTTCATGGTATTAAGCAGGATTAAAGGTACTTTAGAGATGTTCTACAGCATTGTGTGGTTGTTCAGATAGAGATGGCATTGTTCATACATGTGTTGTCACCTGCTGTGTGTGAGGAATAGAAGTAGTGGAAGTACTTGCTGTAGCTTGTGACCTGTGTGAAATAAAAGTATTCTGATTTTTTGAAGTTGTATGTTAATATAATGCTGTGCTTGTAGCTGATCCCTGATATCAGTTTTGTTTCTTCCATTTCAGCTTTAAATTGCTCCAAGGGAAAAAAGAACTCTGTCTATATACTTGTATTAAATTAACTGTGGAGCCAGACCTTGGGTTACCTGCATGCCTTTTATACACAGACTTCTAATTCTTAAGTCAGAAACAAGGAACATATTTGTGTTTTTTTCCAGGACTTATCATTTCTCTTCAGCTTCTTCGTGGTGACATGGAGCAGATTCGAAGGGAAAACCCCATGATCTTCAACAGAGGTGTTTCTGTTACCAGGAAGCTGGGTTTTCCTGATGTTATAATGCCAGGTAAACACAGCAGCTCCAATCTGAAAAGATTGATGGGATTTTTCCTCATACACTCCCACACAAGGGCACTGGGGTGGGGGATTGACTTGATCAAGATGAATAACAAAAGGGTTGCCTTATTTCTCAGTAAATGCCGGTTCCAGGTTTGGGAAGGTGTGCTACATCACTTTAATCAGTGGACATCACAGTCACAGAAGGTGCTAAATGAACATGTATAGAGGGTGATCTGGAAGGATACTGCCCACACCACCCCTGACACTTGGATATCCCTCGTGTGTGGAGATTGTCCCTCAAGCCTAGAGATGTTTCTTTTTAAATGCATGACGTTTTTTCCCAATAAGCAGAACCTCCAGAAAGTGTTTCCATTTGCACCCTTGATTTTTTGGGGTCGGTGTGATCCTTTTGTAATGGTTGACAGTACACAGGGTGCAGATCTGGTTGGATTTTCCAGCTGGCCTTGCAGAGCACCTGATCCGTGCAACAGGTGCCTTGGCTGGAGCATCGCTGTGCTCCCTTCACTCCTTAATCCTGGAGCAGCAGCTGGAGATGCTTCTTGTTTTGGCAGCAGCCGAGGCAGCCCCAGCACAGGCAGGAGTTGAGTTAGGGAAGAACCCGGAGCGTGGCCGGTCGTGCAGCCACAAACAGCTGGTGCTGCTCTGTCCTGAGTGTGGCAAGGAATGGGTCGGTACTTACCCTGCATGTGGAGCATCTGAACTGTTCCCTCGTTGCTGTGCATGGCAAGCAGGACCAGGGATGGCTTCGGAGACGTGGGGAATTTTATGAGAGCGTAATGGGGAAAAAAGCAGATCTTATTACTTGACAGGCTGCAGTGACACATCAGGATCAGAAGTAGCTGTTGTAGCTTCGTTGTGGAGTCTCTTCAGAAACCACAATAAAACAGGGAGTAGGTGGGAAGAATTTCCAGAAACTAAAGTCAAAGGATTTAGTACATCTGTTTTATTTACTAATGAGCTTGAAAATAGTAGTAATAGAGCAGCTGAGGATGTGGGCTATGAGGCCAATTAAAAATTTTAGGGTTTAGTGACCTTACAGCAGTCCCAGTCATAACCCAAAGCAGTCAAATAGAGAAAAGATGAATTTATTACAGGTTCATCTGCAGAAACAGCTGCTGCAAGGGGATCTGCTGTGATTGAGATCCCAGCTGGATATGTCAGCTGGAATAGCTGAATCACAGCTAGAGAAGCCAACATCAGAAATAACATTTACATACCTGCGTGAGTGAATTGATTCTCCTGCAAGAATTGCTTTATCCTCCATTTCTGTGTAGAGAGAAGTCCCTCAGGTGCTTAAGGAACAGCTTTGTCTCCTCAGTGTTTCCCTGTATTCCGCTGGTTTGGGCAGGGCTTTGGTCCAGAGCTGGAGCAAGGAAGGCAGCAGTTTCCACGCAAAAAATGCTCCTGCCCAAAGCTTTTAAAATTCTCTAATGCAGCTAATTCAAATTTCCAGATTTTCTTTATGAGAACCACAGTTGTTGTTGGAGAAAACATTGGGGTTTTGGGATGATAATCTCTTTGGAATTGGACTTGCATATATATATACCTATGCTTAAAATACTGATGGATAGTAACAGATGTGTCAGAGAACCAGCATTCTGCTGTTAAATGCTTCCTGCCTCTCCAGAGGCATCGCGCACACACAGCTTCTCCTTGGGTCACAGGGGGGGCTACAGGAGATTTTCATGTGTAGAGTTTAGATGCAGAGCTTTAGGCATTTGTATTTGGAGAGGAAAAGGCTCCCATTTGTGCAGAAAAGCAGTTTGTGCATGTCTGTAAACACCAGGTAAGGAAAGAAAGGCAGCCAAGGGAGGTGTGAATGGACTTTCACTGTAAATGAGGACACTGCCAGAGTAGAGATGAGATGTGAAGAGACAGGTGATTGTGAATGGGGCTCTGACCAAAGGCTTTCACTGTGTTGGGTATTTTCCTGGATAAGAAAGGCTCAGGAAAATGTGGGGATTGAAATGTAAGGGAACTTCACTGATGCAGCAAACTGTTCTCTCTAATTACTTACCAATTTATATATTTTTAAATGAAGATATGAGACATTCAAGTGACTGCACATATTTGCCTGCTCTTTGCTTTTAAAACATTTAATCAAGCTGGTGTTTGAGTTTACCTGACATCCAGGACAGAATGTTTGGGTTAAGTCACCTTTCAGGTGGATTAGCCAAGCTACATGAGCAAGGGATGTGTATCAATTTACTTTGTGCTTGTGTTGTTGCAGAATCATTCTTCCTTAGCTTTCTGAGTAGTGTCTAAATTCAAAAAATAATTAACTGTGGACACACACAGCCAAAAGAAAGAAAAAAAATACTCCAAACCAAAGAAAAACTGAAGCCTGTCATGCACATGAGCAGTTCTCAGCCATGTCTGCTGCATTAATTGTCTTTGTCAAACTACTTTTTCCTTGCTTTGCTTCAGAACTGTTTCTTTGTCATTAAACAGAGGGTTTTTTCTTCCAGAAAAGAGCACACAAAGTTCATGACTTGTATTTTGCAAGCGGATGCAGGTTTTTCAAGGCAGTGTGGTTTAAAAATGTTTTTTAATGAATACATTAATAAAAATTCATCACCTAGTACTGTTAAAATACACAGTGATCATTCTGCTGAGCCAAGGAATCTATTTTTAAAAAAGTAAATAACTGTAGCATTTCAAACAATTCTTCTTTGTCATAGGTTTGAACATTTTCATTTTCTTTTTTAGTAAGAAATCTTTTCACTTCTTAACCATTAAAATTCTGTAGATGTGTCTTACCACACGTTTTTCCTGTCCTGTTTTGTTTTCTAAACTGGAGTATTAGTTCCCTGTGCCAAGCCCTCTTTCTGTCCCTCAGATATGAGCAACGTGGATGGTAGCTGGTCATCATTAAGAAACAAAGTGAAACTGGTCTTTATGGGCTTGTACCTTCCATGGCTGTGCAGAACAAGCTTAATATTGTACAGAATAACCATGCCTGTCTTGGTTTGTAAAGATAAAATGTTCTTTGTTTCCTACTGTGTTGAGATCTGAGAAGAGCCTCGTAAAGGCTTCCCTTGTCTTTTTTGTCCAGATCAGAAGGGATTCAGCCCAACCAGCCTCAGGAAGAACTGTGGTGGGGTTTGTTCATTTGTGGTTGGTTGTTTTTTTCCTTTTCTAAGTTGCTCCTGGGTTTAAGGCCCTGAGTCTGATGGTGACAATTTTACCTTTCCCCAGAGCTCAGAGCACTGAGGCATTTGCAGCTGTGTTTGTGTGCACAACTTGCTGATCAGAATCTGTTGCATAGGCTTGGCGTTTGTCAGTCCCCCAAGGACATCCCTCCCCTTCCCCATGTGCTGATAAGTATTCTGTCTTTTACTTTGATCCTCTGATGAAAAGTGCATGCTTCATCTTCTACTCGTGAGTGATGTTTCTTTCTCTTTTTTCTCTCTCCTTGTCCTAATTTCCTGGCTTCTCTCCCGTTCCTTTCCCTTTATTCTCTCTCCCCTTTCTTTCTGATGCAGAGATGAAGATTGTTGGGTGTAAGTTTCTGCTTTTCTGTGTAATGTCTGCTTATTGCTTGCCTTTTTTTTTCCATTCTCATATCTTCCATGGAATGTTGGGGATTGGTAAAGACAGCAAATCATAACATCACAGGGAGACTTTGGTAACAGAGAGGTGGAGACTTTGTCTCTCTCCACACCTCAGGGTTTCAGGCAAATTTAGTAGCTGTGACAGGTGAGTTGGTAGCAAAGGTGAGAAACATCTCAGCATCTGTTCTGTCAGTGAGCACAAAGTCATGGCAAAAATCTGTTAAGAAAAGGACATGGCAAAATCCATCAGCCAGTCTTAGAATGTTCATGGCAAGGAAGTCAATAAGACCAAAAGACATAATTAGGTAAAAAAGTGTTTACAGGGAGTGTAAAAAGTCTTACTGTCATAAATAAACTTGTGGAAATGGAAAGCTGGAGGAGATAAAAAATGAAAAGCATTAAAAAACAACTTCCTGCTACTGAAAGGCAACTGTTCCGGGGAAATAATTGAATTTATAAAGAGCACTGTATAAATTCTTTTCTATATGTAGAAATCAAGCAATGGATAGTAAACAACAGAGTAAGTAAGAGGGGGAAAAAACTAATTTAATTTACCATACAGGCAGTAGATAAAGCCTTTGTTTCCCTTTCCTGCTGTAATATTGCTCACAATTATATTAATAGTTGCTCACTGTAACTGTTTCAAGAGTAGAGGCCTTGAGAAACGTTAGGGCCTGGCTGGTGAAGGGGCAGACAAATAAGCTGCTAAACTGGCTGGAATGGGATTCTCAGGCTGTGACTGTGCCAGGCAGGCAGGAATGCAGTGGGTGACACAGCAGGGCTTCACTCTGGTGACAGAGGTGACGTCCCTGTGACAGCCAGGGAAAACCACAGTGTGAGGACGTGACTGGGGGTCAGCCAGAAGGAAGGCCAGAGGTGTTGAGGATCTTTCCCACAGAGTGCCCTTGGTCAGTTTGTCCTCCAGTCCCTTTAGTTTGTTCAGTGATGTGATGACCCCAGAGCTGCTCGTCCTGTTGACCTGGTCTGTGTTGGAATCACTGCACTTCAGGAGGACTCGTGTGGTTTCCATTTGGAGGAAGTTACAACTCCAAGTAAGGGCATAGTTTGCTGTTTGAGATCAGAATCTGATCACTCCTTCCAAAGCAGCAGCTGCCAGAGCTACTGCAGGGAAGAGCTGTCCACTGAGGGATTGTGCAGTTTAAGATGATGTTCCAGCCAGAAAGCAGAGCAGTTACCCCTGTAAAGAGGTAGAACAGATACACCAGAACAGATGATAGCACTGTACATGAGTAGAAGTCTTCTACATCTTGCAGCTTTTTTCAAAGGTTTTCCTTACCCCACTGGCCTAAACTGCTGTAACTTTGCCCCAGTCAGTGGGGTGATGCTGATTGACTCTGGTGGGGGGTGTTTGTTTATACATACAGGTCATAAATGCAAGGGTTTGGTTTTTCCCCAGAAGCCATTGGGGAAGATACTCTGAGTACTCTCCTTGCCCATTCATTCATTCTTCCGTAAAATGAAACTGTTTTCGAGAAAATACTAAACCAGGGATGTCAGAGAGTCAAGCAAACCGTCTGTCACAGGGTGGGACCCTAAGTAAATTGGACCATCTCAGCAATTTAATAGATAGAGACGTAAATACTGATTTTTTTATAGATAGATTGGGATTTTTTTAGTCCTTGACTGCGTAAATTGTAAAAGGCTAAACTTTCAGTTTAAAAAAAATCCATGATTCTTTGGATAAAAACAGTTATTTTACTATGTTACATGTAACTACCTGGGCATTCTGACTGCTGGGAGCTGCCACTTCTCCCCACTCTACAGGGGTACATTACAAGTCCTTTACAGGTTCACAAAGTCACAAAACGTTGACAGCTTAGAAAAAAAAAAAAAAAAGTTGTTAGAATTGAGGTGTCAGAATTTTGTGTCTCTTCCTCCTGCAGGAACTTATGTGAATTATGCAGTCTTTCTTGACATGGTATTCCCCTGTATAAAACAGGGACCATTCCTGTCCTCAGTGACCAAAATCTTTTAGGATCCCTGAAAAAAGAAGTGTTTGAATGCAGGCAGTTTCTGTACATTGTTACTGCTTTGCAGTCCAAGTAACTGGTTAGTCTTCCAGTGGAAAACCCCCACACCTTGTCAAGAAAAACTTCTATTTATTCCACTGTATAATGGACAATTAGTGGCCACTGGACTACTTTGTGTTATCCAGTCTTGAAAATGATAAATAACTATTTGGAAATCTTCCAGTACATTCCTTTTATGTTGCAAATACAAAATCAATATTTGGCTCCTGTAGCCTTTTCCACCACTCCTTTTTTTCCCGTTACCATTTAAGGAGTTTCAGGTGATGTGAGAAAGGATTTCATTTCAATATGAGCCAACCCCCTTCCCCAAAGCTGTAATTTGTGATTATAATTTAAACAACTGTACATTTGACATTAGGCTTTGTAAATAGGTTAAAACAGGCAAACAAAACAAAACCCCAGTAAAGGTGAAGGGAGTTGATAAAGGAAGAGCCCCATAACACATCAGAAAATAATCTTTTTATATTATTGTGCAAAATACTCTTTTTGGAGACATTTCATAGGGAATGAATCTCAGTTACTGTGTGTAAAAGGTGCACGTATTTTATGCTAAAAAGCAGTTTACTTTTCTTTTTAATTGAAAACAGTTGTGGAAAGATGGGCTTTGAAACAAATACCATTCTGAAAAATCAGTTTAGCTTTTCAGTTCATCTTTGACAGCCATCCAGCACAAAGAGACCTCAGCTCAAAGTGACATCAGCAGGCTTTACTCTATAAATACCCGTGGCCCACTGGCCTTCTAGCACTTCTTTATTTCTGTGTTGGTGATAGGAGGCCACGGCTCACCCAGTTTATGATCTGCACTTGCTGTTTGGGAAGATGGAGGCCTCTGGGATCCAAGCTGAGGTGCCATCCTGGCTTTCCCTCCTAATGTAGGAATTACTGCCGTAAACACGGGGCTGTTTGTGCAGAGGGCGTGAATGGTCCGGGGTCTTGAACGAGTTCCTTATTTATCTCTTTCTCTTCTTCCAAATGGAATGAAGATGGGGGAAGCTCTGTGTGCCAAGAGTTTTCACTCAGTGTGTTGTCAGTGTGGCTTAGAGCTCACAAGCACCACGTCTGGGTCCTGCTGATCACACCTTTGGTGCATTCCCGCTGTCCGTGGGTGCACAGGGTGGGACGCGGTGCTGAGTGTTCTCTCTGACCCTGCCCTTTGCATCCTCACAAAATAAGCATTTTAATCAACTGCTTGGTGTTCAGGCATTTGCAGTAGTTTCTGTGCAGCCCATTAGTGTATCAGGGCTCAAATCCCTCAAAGCCACAAGAAATTGGAAGGGAAAATAAAACCTTGTGAGGACTCAGCAAGCGGTGTGGTTAAGTGGTGTATCGGGGGAAGGAGATGGCTCCTTGCAGGAAGGGTATTTTCACTGGAATAAATAGAAGTCTGGGAGTTTGTAGTTTTAATTCCAGATTTTCAAGAAACCAAAGGGCTCCATACCTGATAGTTAAATGCTTTTTTTCTTTGCTAGGCTCATTTGCTTCCTTAATTTTACTGGATGCAGTGACCTTTTCTATTTTTTGAAGATTCAGTAGAGTATTTTTGCAAGAGAAAGTGCACCATTATACTTCACTAAAATACTTTTCCCCATCTTTTTTATGCAAATCCACTGGTTTTTATATCCCTCTACCCCCCACCCCAAAGGCATTTTTTTTTAATTAGTGCAGTAATATCCCTCCTGTTGAACTTAATAGAAGATAAGATGCTATATATAACCAAATACTGCCTTTAATTTAGCCTGGAAAATGATTTGCAGTCTGATATTGGACTTTGTGTAGCCAGACTGTCTTCCAGAAAAGAGGTCATAAATAGGGAGCTCCAAAATGCTAATTATAGTGGGTACAATTAATTTCTGTGAAGATTTATAGCTTACAAATTGAAACTTTTTTTTTCTCTGATTGTGCAAACTGCCAAGAAGAAGGGATGGAGTCAGTTAAGCAGAAGGATTTTCAGAACAGAAGTCCCAGCTTAAACTGTCTCTTATGATGAGTTTTGTATTTCCTTGATATCCCTGTAGTCAGCACAGAGGTAGCTCAGCTTGATCTTGACCAGCAAGATCATTTTCCCCAGTCGTGGGCCGGGCATTGTTGCATTCGATGACAGTTCTTTGATAAGAAAACCAGATCGAATATTTGAGGCCTTTCAGCAGCCTCTCCCTGTCGTCTTTTCCCCGTTAATGAAGCCTGGCATTCCAGCCCTCTGACTGTGAGGTGTTCCAGCTCTGTGGGAACCCACAGCGAGAGGGAGGTTGATGGAAAGGGGAGGACGTTTTGCATACAAAGATCCCCTTCCCAGAGAGCTCCTCGCAGGAAGCTCCCACTGGCGGCTGCAGAGCTGCGTTTTCCACGCCTAAAGACTGGTACTTACCTCCAGAAATAAAATGGGAAGGAAAGACAGGACTGAAAGCTTCTATTGTTTGTCCCTACAGTAGATTAAGGAACAAATTCTGTGGGGTTATAGGCTTCAAGAAGAATTTGAAGCGCTGCTTTGATGGACACAAAAGGATATCCCTCAGTGCCTGAAAGCAAATGCTGCCTGTTCATTGTGCTTCTGACTAATACACTGATTTAACTGCATCAGCTTCTCCAAGTGGAAGAAGTCAGACATTGAAGGAGTCTCTGCTAAGACAACCATTCCATTAGTTTGCTATTTAGTCTCTTGAGACTGTTTCGCAAAATACGTGCCTTGAAAGAGTTTAAATATTTTTTATTATTATTATTTTTATATATTGCCCTTTAGTGTCTCTACCTTTCTGGCAAGCAGACAAAAAGAAGTGGTAAATGTGAACCATCGTGAAGTAGTGACAGTAACTAAATCTTACAGAAAAATCTTGGTGCAGGGGTTAGAATTGACCACAGCAGTTTTGGAAGCAAGTTCCCAAATCAGATTCTAAAAAAAGGAGATTAAAAAAAAAAAAAGTGAGCTAGAATCTGTGAAATTTAGGATAACAAGATGCTGAGAGAGACACGAGCATTTCTATTTCTGAATATAGTAATTTGCTCTGAAAGCTCCTGAGAGTGACGTAGTGAGAAGTTGGCAAGTGTCCATCCTGCCCTCTTTCGTACAGCCATGCATATGGATACCAGAGGCTAGCCAGAAATCTAACAAAAAATACATTTGCAATTCCTCCTTAATCCATCTGAACCGAATGACAAGCAGGTTTCCAAAAAGGCTGTTTTTATTTTGCTGCTGTGAGAAAAGGAAATTATAGAAATTCCTTGAAGAGCTAACTGGGGACAACGTTCTGCTGATCGTCACAAAAATACTTATTTTTCTTAAAATTATTGGAAATAGGAAGTTTGATGCTAATGATGTTTTGTCAAGCTTAGCCTGATCAATCCAGCCCAGCTAACCAGTCAAAGTTGTAGGAGTGAAAGGTTTTTCTCCCTTCCTCACTTACCTAACAAAAGCCGGTGTCGATTCCGAGTTCACATTTAATAAAGGCATTACTACTAACAACGGTCTGATTTGTGCACTGATATTGAAATGTCCATCCTTATTAACAATTAACTTGCTGCTTGGAATGATTTTGGGCATCAGCCATAGTCTTGCAGCACACAGAAATGATGTGCAGAACCCACAGTGCCCCCGCTGAGTGCTCCCTGTGGAGTTGAAGGCTGTGGCTCCGCTCTCTCCCGTAGGTGACATCCGGAATGACCTGTACCTGACCTTGGAGAAGGGAGACTTCGAGAGGGGGGGGAAGAGCGTGCAGAAGAACATCGAGGTGACCATGTACGTGCTCTATGCCGATGGGGAGATCCTGAAGGTGAGTCTCCATTTCCTCTGGGAGCTGCAGGTGCAGCTGCTGCCTCCAGGGACGTGCCAGGGAAGAGCTGCAGGAACACCAAGTGGAGTTTCTCAGCTGTGTGTTGTGATGAAGGAAGTGGTCAGTTATAAATCTGAAGGGATTTGGAGCACTTCCCCTCGACTTGGAGAAATTATTCATAAACTGCAAAGCTTGTGTAATGCCAAAATGTGGTGCCAGTGGCTAAAGTGAAAAGAAAATTTAGGGTAGCTGTAGTCAGAAGTGAAGAGTGTATGGCTTATCTAAAATTAAATAATGTGTGTCATACAACAGGATGAAATGTGATTCCAAAAGAGACTTTTTAAGTTCTTGGAGTTGTTAGAGAACTACTGCATGTAGTTCTGCAAAGTAACTTGGAATAAAATTTGCCCCTGGGCTGGCTCCATTCCAGCTAGGGATTGGGGATGGTTTATGTTTTATGGTGTTTTCCCTCTGTTCTTTTAATTTTATTGCAGAGAAGAAGGTGGGGTGGGAGGGCATGAGGATAGAGAAGTAAATAGAAAGTATTTCAGCATGAGCAGGTGTCAGAAATAACTTCCCCTTACCTTTTCTTTTACCTCCACTGCTTTGTAGCCATTGCCATGAAGAGTCTAAACACTTAAAGTGCTTGTGTACCAAACACATCTTTTTAATTGAAGGGAGAACTTTCATTACTACAGTAGCTTGTGATTTCATTGAGGTGGATCTCTAGTACAGACCTGGGTTGTGCTCAGAGCCGTTGCAGGAAGATCACACTCCTTTTTTGGTGTTTCTTACCTTTCAAACTGAGTGACAAATTCTTAATTCTTGCTTGATTTCACAGCAGTCTGCTAAGGACCCAGAGAGGCCTTCACCCTCAGACTACAATATCAGCATCTTCGAATGCTAATGCACAGAACGGTCACTAATTATGCTGTGACTGTGGCTGGTGATTACACATAAAGGCCAGATAATTTCTAGACATTACCAGTCTTAACTTCTGTGATTTTGGTTGGAATGGTCATCACAGAGATGAAGTAATCCTTTCTTACCCCATCAGGGGTTTCCATGGGCAGTGTAACAGGGTGGTACAAAGTCGCTGAAGGGTAGCAGGTCCAACTGAAGAAATTCAGGTGAACAGGTTGCCCAGAGAAGCTGTGGATGCCCCATCCCTGGAAGTGTTCAAGGCCAGGCTGATGGAGCCCTGAGCAGCAGAAGGTGTCCCTGCCCATGGCACAGGGGTTGGAATGAAATGGTCTTTGAGGTTCCTTCCAACCCAAACCATTCTGGGATTTGCCATAAAGGAGAGACCTTACCTATACAGGATCTTTCGTGGATGTTCAGAATTCAAGCCACGTATGTAGAAGACAATCTTTATCCCAGTTTTAATGTTATTTCCCCTCTGTGTAGTTGCAGTCAAAGCAACAAAGATCTTTGGTTTCTGTCAGGAGATGTCTGGTGTGTGATGATGCCTGTGAATATGGGCAGAACACGGAGTTTCAGTCACTGAGGCACTGCTGTTCCTGCCTGGAATATCCCCTTGTGTTCCTGAGCTGTGGCCCTTCTGGAGCAGAGACTGCTGAGGGAGACAGTGTGTGCAGACTTACACAGTAAAGGGGGCAAAATGCCACAAAGTTTTCATCTGATGTTAGAGTCAAATCTCTAAACTTTTCCCAGCCAGCAGCACGATCCAAGGCTGAATTATGCCTTTGTGAAGACTTTAGCAGAACCATGTGCAGCAGTAATGAGAATATTCTCAGCTCCTCACTGCTGTTGAGTATATCTTGATCCAGGAATAGTCCTATTGAAAGCAGTGAAATTACTTCCAGAATGTAGTGCTGTTCAAAATGAAAATGAGTATTTCCCTCTCAAAATGGTCTTACTCCCTTGTTAGTATCTTTCAATATAGTCTGAATAATAATAAAAAAAAACTTTGACACATTTCTCACTTATTATTCTTTCTGTTCCAGTGGCAGGAATATCTTATGAATTGCAAGGCACACCTTTAACAATGGAAATATTACCTGATAGTTTTTCTAGCTAGCTTGCCTTACTTGCCTCTGCCTTCTAATTCACCTGCATATTTGGGTCTCATGGTCACTGGGTGTATGGAGACTGGTTTCATGTTTGTATTTTACAGATCACAGTTCAGGATTAAACATTCTGCCCTCCTCAGACTATAAATTGTAGTGTAACTGCATAGAAACGAAGTTAGCAATGACAAAGAAAGACTGTTCATTTATTTAAAGTTTATAGGATGAAACAGCATTCAGAGACTGCCCATTTTTCAGCCAGAGCAGGGAATTTTTTGAGGGCAGAAAAAAAAACATCAAAATTTGAATTTTTACTGTACCTTGTAGAGGAAATAGAAACATTTTTTTGCTGTCTCCTAAGAACCTAATGCAGAGTGAGGTTTTGCAATTGCTGTGTTGAAACCCAACAAGTTACCCTTGCTGCAGACTAGGACTGGAATCTTGCAGTTGTGCTTTGCCACTAATCTACTGTCACTCCAACCTGGGAGTATCTGCAGCACTTAATTCTTGTTGCTGTATTACCAACAGCACCTTTATGGCAGGATTGTGACATAAGGTTCACCTGAGAGGGCTGAGTTGTGGGTTTGTGCTGCAGTCACTCCCTTTGGATCAGAGCCTTTGCAGGGAATCTCTGTCCAGGGAGGCCCTTCTTGCATTGAATCCCGAAATTCCAGGGAACATTTCTTTCTTTTTGGGTTCCTTTGCAAATTCTTTTCTTTCTCAGAGCCAGAAGAACATTGCCAGAGGTTGAACTGAGTCTGGTTAATGGGATATGCTTGACTGGGTAGTCAGATGACTACACATTAAAAAAAAAAAAAAATTATTGGTGTTTCTTGGAATGGAATTTAGAGATGCCTTGGGGAAATGACCAGCAGTTCTTCTTGTCATCATCCCATTCCATGGGGGTGTTTTTAAATCAGAATTTATACTGCATGTGTCATTCTGGCTCTGCTTAGTTTCCGTCTCTTCCTGGATTCATCATCCTTGGAGATGCTAAATGTGAAGAATCTCCAAGCTGGCTTTTTCTGCATGGTTTTATGAGTTGTCATATCTTTTGAATCTCTTTGCAAGTGCTGGGTCTAGAGCATAGATTAGTGCTTATTTATAAAAAAATGTGCTTCCTACTCCTTGTCTTCATCACAAAGGATCTTTTACTGTTCTTACTTCAGGACTTCAACATTTCTCCCATCTTCACTTGTGTTCTGACTAAGGATTTCTTTATTTCCCAGAGAATATCAATTCATGCTTTTCTTCATCTGTATTTTGATAATACACAGCTTGGGCAGGAACTCTGAACTTATTATACCTAAAAGCAGAAATTTGAATCCCTTTGTATTTTTAGGTGATGGCCATTACACAGAAATTCTTTGCTTACCATAAGGAAGTAACTTGATCAGAATTTTCTGGGATACTTGTTGAGACTGGATGGCTGTAGTTCTGAAAGATGAACATTTGTAAGAGCTTGAAAAGTTCAGGTATCACTTCTGAACTGAGATACTGAAGCAGAAATCTGGAATGTCTGGAATATTAGAAGTCTGGTATTACAAGTGATGTTCCTGTTAGGTCCTATTGTTTTGACTCATCTTGATATATTTGGACTTAATGTTTATTGTATCTAGTCCCTGCTTCACAGAAAACTTAGCTTAAATAATAACTTAAGATACTGGAATTCATCTGGTATTATAGTCTGCCAGCTCACCCTTTGACCCCAAACAGAGTTTAAAGATCTCTTCCAAAATTTCACATTTTGTTGTGTCTGAGTTTCTGCTTCTGACTCTTCTTTTATGTCTGCAGAAAGATAAGAATTATATAAAGGTTATCACCGTGGAATAAAATGACTCATCGCTAGTGATGTGGTGTCTTCTAATGTGAAACTGTTTTCTTTTGTTGCAGGACTGCATCAGCCTGGGCTCAGGAGAGCCGAGCAGGAGCGCCTACCACTCCTTCGTGCTCTACCACAACAACAGCCCCCGCTGGGGGGAGATCATCAAGCTGCCCATCCCCATCGACAGGTTCCGGGGGTCCCACCTGCGCTTCGAGTTCAGGCATTGCTCCAGTGAGTCCAGACCTCAACAGGGCAAAGCCGAAGAGCCCACTGCCAGCTGAGATGGGAATCAGGCTGTTGCTGGGTGGAAAGCAGGACAGGGATGCCAACCTGTCAGCAAAGAGCTGGTTAGCAGGGCCCCTTCACTAAAGTGAAGGGGCCCTGCTAACCAGCTCTTTGCTGAATTTATTAATCAGCTTTAAAAACATCATGAACAGTCAATGCAGGGCAAAGCACTTTGTAGATGTTCTCCCCTGCTGTGTTTTCCTGGAGAATGTTTTCTTTACAGGATGACTAGTTTGTATTTTGTTCTGTTGTTTGGTTTGAAACCTGTCAGTCCTTTGCATAGAATTAGAAAGAAGAAATTAGAATTACGGAGTTGTTTGTTCTGTAAGCTATGTGCTTTTTGTTAGGCATGTGGAGAAGTTAGTGAGTAACCTTGTGGTTGGACAGACAGAATATGTACTGATACAATTCCTTGTTTCTGTCTCTTGCTACAGCAAAAGACAAGGGAGAAAAGAAGCTCTTTGGTTTTGCCTTCACCCCACTGATGAGAGATGATGGCACTACCTTGTCAGATGATATCCATGAGCTTTATGTTTATAAGGTACTGGTTCTTCTCTGCAGACTTTTCACCTGCTCATCTCCACTTTAAATGAGTAATGGTCATTACATCTTTTTCCCCCCTTACTAGAAGTATGTATGAGATTAATAGTTGTTTCAAAATTTTATAAAGTCAAAATCACATGGTATGGATAGAGCCTTCTATTCTAGGTGCAGCTCACCTTTTCCATTCAGATGATGATGATGATCTATCTGCTGCTAATGCCATCCATTTTGACCTCGAACACACTGGTGTTCATGAGCATTCAGCAGCTTATGGTGTTGCTCTGTGCCTTTGTGTGATGACATCATGCTGTGCTTCAAATGCATCGTGTTACTACAGCTTGTGAGGGACCTGGGTGGGTGTTTCTTTTTACCTGAGTTTATTTTTGCAGTACAGTTTTCAGGCAGCAGCACTAAGTTGTACAGTTGGAAGATCTCAATAATTTCTAAAGAGTCAGTGCTTAGGAGCCCACACTTTGTAGGGCTGGGCTGTTTTGGGTGTGCACAGGCCCCAAAGGTGGTAGGCACAGCTTTTCTTCGAAGGGTTTTTGTGCACCCATTAAAAAGATCAGTAAAAGCAGTGTTAGGCACCTGCTGAGGCTGTGAGCACGTGGGCTGGGATGGAGGGGGTACAGCTCAGTCCTTGTCCCGTGCCCACAGTGTGACGAGAACAGCACGTTTAACAACCACGCGCTGTACCTGGGGCTGCCCTGCTGCAAGGAGGATTACAACGGCTGCCCCAACATCCCCTCCAGCCTCATCTTCCAGCGCAGCACCAAAGAGACCTTCTCAGTCTCCACACAGCTTTCTTCTACCAAACTGACCCAGAATGGTGAGTAGCTGATCCTTCAAAATTGCCCAAGGCAGCAGGAATTATGAAAGAGAGTAATAAAATGGGTATATGTGTGCTTTGCTTATTTTACTAAAATATTCTATGGTTATAATTTCATTATATATGTGCTATTTCTGAAATGAGCAAAAACTTCTTCTGAGGAAATAAGGATGTTGACAGGTGGCAGAGAAATTACAGACATTATGTAAGTGCATTACGAGGTTAAAATGTTAAAGCAGAGCTAATTTTCATTAAATGATTGTAGACCAAAAAAATACAATGTTAGCACTTCTACACAATCCAAAAATTGTTTTGTTTGGGTTTTACAGAGTTACCAAGTAAATAAAAATTTGTCACAGCAGCATCCCTGAAGCACAAGAAGGCAGGATTGGATCGTCCACAGTGCAGTCAAGTCACATAGGGAAAAACACAGCCTTTACTCTTTTTAAAGCTCTTTACCACCCCTCCATTCATTTCTCTGTTAGTACTATTCACTCAGTATTTTGCTTCTTGTTTTCTGCTATATGTGTATGAGTTCCCAACAAGTGAGAACTGTAAGAGGTGAGGTGTAACATGTGATGAATCTCTGGTGGGTTTGGAGTCCCCGTTCTTCCCTCTGCACGTGGTTCCAGCTCTTTCTCCCTGTGTTCTGCAGTGGATCTGCTTGCCCTGCTGAAGTGGAAAGCTTACCCAGATCGTGTGATGGATATTCTGGGAAGACTGAGACATGTCAGTGGCGAGGAAATTGTGAAGGTACTACCTGAAATAACAGTCTGGGATAGTTAACTCGGACCCACGTTCAGGCTTCTGAATGTGCCCTCTTACTGTGCTTTTTGTGAATTCTTACTGTGTATGAATTGGGATTTTATGATGATGTGGAACTGAGCAGGAAATTACATTTCAGAGATTATTGCATAATTAGTCCTTGGTATCAAAATAGAGCTAATCCTTAGTTAAAATTCCCTCAGCCACATGAGCTGGGAGGGTTGGGTCTTCAGCACCAGTTGCTCCAGTCTGCAGGCCCCCACAGCTGCTGGAGCAGACACAGCCACTGGTAGAGGTGTTTTGGGCAGTCTTACCTGTTCCAGTAGTATTTCCTAAATGACAGTGTGAGGCCTGACCCAGGTGTGGTTAGTCCTTTCCAGAGTGAAGAAACAGCTGACACTCAGAAAGCTTGGCCTTCTCAGACAGGCCACTGTGTGTTGATGGTTTGCAAATATCTTCCAAATGTCCCCAGAAAGGACCTTGAAAGTTGAGTTTTGCTCAGGGGCCACTGAACCATCCTGCCGGATTCCTGTCCCAGCACTGTGAACTGCTGCCTAGAGCACCACTTGCTCTCTAGTGCATCCAACCACCACCACCATTTCCGTCTCCCAGCTCATTTCACCGTGTTTTGTAACCACTGTTGCTCTGCATGACAATCCTTGTGTGACCAGAACTTCCTTAGGTCCAAGGAGCTTCAAACTGCATTTGAATATTTTTAGCCTCAGCAAAATAACCCTGCATTCCAGATTCCCTCTGATAATTTTAGGGATGCTGAGAACTCTCCCTGGAATTTACTTCTATAAATCAGTAAGTAAAAGAGGATTTGTAACAGCAAATAACCAAGGAGAAGAAACCAAAGACAAATCCATCACTTAATTAGTAATTAATGATTAAAGCCACTTCACTGTAACACATCTGAATGTTGCCATACCTGGAATGTTAGTCTTCCTGATAACTTGGTAGCAGTGACAGAAGAGCACCAAGCCCATCTATACTGTGATTCTTCAAGAATGTCATGTTTTGTGTACTTTGCAGTGCAGTACAAGTATCTGTTTTTCATAGAGAAAGACAAAGAAAGATGTGGATTAAATTATTTCGTGGGGAGAAGTAATTGATTCCCTCCATAAATCAGCAGCCATTTGGCACTGGGATATGAATAACAGAATGCAATAATTCAGAAAAAAAGAAATTTTATAATTTCAGAGACTTCATACGTTGTCATAATTTATTTCTTGTTTTCCACATCATAAATTTAAGTAGAATAGAATAAAAAAGTCACGAGAGAATGTGCAGTTGATGATCTGGAGCATCCTTCTTCACAGTCATCCTTTTGAAGACTGTGCTTTCAGAAAGAAAATCACGGCACTGTCAGTGGTCAGCAAGCTGAGGTGTTAGGGGGGAAAGAAACAACAGGCAGTATGTAACAGGACCCAGTTAATGCTTGTTAGAAAAGCTTTACTTGTTGTCGTGTAACAAAAGTTTTCAGTATTAAACATAATTTGGAGCCTTAAATTTGCTGCTGAACAGTACCTGGTACGCTCTAATGACTCGAGAATGAAAGGGAGTTGTTCTGCTACTGTTAGATAGCACTTTTAGTCAGCTCACAGTGAGAGGAACACTCAGTCAAGTCTACAAATCAGGCATGCAGTACCTACTCCTTATTTTTTGTTTTTCTGTCATATTTGTTTAGAAATACTCCCTGTAAAGAGAAAAAACCTTCTTGGTAAAAACAAATTATATGGATGGAAGTGAAGCAGTTTGTCCTTGGCAGGTTTTTCACAAAGATACCAACATGTATGAACTAATGAAAGCAGGGCAGAAAGACCTTTTGAGTACAATTTAATTTGGAATTCTTTGTTTGTTTGTGTCATTTTAGTTCCTGCAAGACATTCTGGACACGTTGTTTGTAGTTTTGGATGACAACACAGAGAAGTATGGTCTGTTGGTCTTTCAGTCTTTGGTAAGTTCCTGGATTGTTATTTACCTCATGCTCAGTGAGTTTTAAGTTTCTTGTCACCATATTGCTAGTATTTTACTTCCATAAAATATGAAATATTCAGCTGGATCCAGCCTTATGTTTTCTATAATGGTCTTGGGTGAGGAGGGCAGGACAACCTCGGCAGATCTGAGGGCAGCAATATCTGCTCTCACTTGGGACAAGCAAACAGTGACATCTGATAACACAGACACTGTTTAAAGGAGCTCATGTGTGTATTTCAGTGTTCCTTAGCTTGGGTAACTTGTTTATAGATACTTAGGCACAATGTGCAGGTTCCTGTAGTGTGGGTTCACTCCTTCATCTCCCACAGGTGTTCATCATAAACCTGCTGCGTGACAGCAAGTACTTCCATTTCCGGCCGGTGATGGACACCTACATCCAGAAGCACTTCGCAGGAGCTCTGGCTTACAAGTAGGTTTTGTTTATCCACCAATCGAATGATGTCACCATCAGAATCATAACCTTCCTGTCAGCAGTGGTTTCCAAAAGTAGAATTGCTCAGCTGGGAGTTTTCCAGCACAGCTGTGGGAAAAGCTGCCGAGTGTCACCTGAGCGAGGCCACACTGGGGCATTTCTCTTGCCCTTCTGAACTGGCAAATCTTTTTCCCTTGTTTAACTGAAGAGACACTCACTCAGCAACAGCTCATTATCAGTCTGTACTAATGAGCATACACATCCCTTGTCTTGAGGATGTTGGGATACAAGCCTGGAGTGAAAGCTCAGAGAAGTAACTTTAACTTCCTTTTCCAGAATAGACAGGTTTTCACACAAGATGATGTTCTGTTTGATTGTAGTCCAATTTCAGCAGACCATCAATTTAAATTTCATTGTTACTTTGAAGATTCTGCCTTATTTTCTAGTATTCAAAGACTCTTGCATCAGATAATGAGATGGATTTTTTTAAAGCAGTAACAGTTCTCATTCAGGGTGTTGCTTTTCTTTTAGACCATTTCCTTGGTATATTTGAGCATATTTTATCTTTGGCCAAAATAAACTATTAAAACCAGCTTATAATTGGTTTTGATTGTTTTAAGCCATTCACGTTTGTGTGTAATTAAAATAAATATAAAAATGTCAATGGCAGGTTCAAACCCGTAGATACCATACAGCACTAGAAGGCATAGTCATGTTCAGAAGATAAAAAGGTGTTCTGCTTTGTATTTTCACCTCTTTCAGACAAAACAAATATTTCTGAAATAAAACATGGTTTTAATGCACCTTTATAACAGTCCAGATGGTGGTGTGTAGTTGGGAAAATAGAGGTATGTCTTGTCTTTGTGATCTTAGTTTCTAAAGACTCCTTACTTAGACAAGAACTGGTATTTCTTATTAAAAAAAAAGGTATATTTTGGTCTTAAAGCCATGCCTTTATCAAAGCTGTCTGTTTAATAACATCTTTTTTATGTTCTCTTAGCGTTCCTTATGATCTAAGCCAATTACAGAGAAGAAATTACTTTCTGCTTTTGAAACTTAAATAAATGCAAATATTACATCATTTCAGTCTCAAGGACAGCTCTAACTGACCAGTGCAATGAAGTGACATGAGGCTGGTTTATAGATCCCTCCCCACAACCCAAATGTTTGTTGCCTGAGTGATTTTAACCCGTGCTGAAGGTTCCTTTTCCGTGCCCCCTGCAGGGAGCTGATCCGCTGTCTCAAGTGGTACATGGACCGCTCCGCCGAGCTCGTGCGCCAGGACCACATCCAGGAGGCCATGAGGGTGTGTATGAGTGACACTGTGGGCTGGCTGGCCCCCTGGGGCTGCACACTGGGTACTGTGGCACTGAGTTCTTGGTTGTTTAACCAGATTTTTTCATAGGTATATACCCTCAATTTTAATTTCAGGGAGAGATTCACTCTTGTGCAGAAAAAAATTGGAAGAATTGTGTCTCCTTAAGTCCTTTTGCAGCCCTGTGGAGAATTTTAGTCGGACTTACGTGCATGGCCAGTGCATATACACTCTATCTACGTGGTCTACACCATGCCCTTAGGCGGCAGCATTTTTAAATTTATTAGGCACAGTTGCTGTGAATCAAAGGTTTACTTTTCATTTCTGGCTGTGGCACAGCCCCATTGTACTATGGGGTTGATGCTCTGGAGTATTTTAAGCAGCAAATGAGACTTTAGCTGGATGGAGATGTTTTGAATTAGCACTGCACAGGGCACGAGCCACAGCTGCATGACAAGAGTATGATCTCACAGGAGGGCACAGCTTTCCAATAGTCATGGAAACACCAGGAATGGTTTTGCTGCTGTTAGAGAGAAATCAGAGAATAAATAAAGCAATCATTTTACCTCATGTAGTTGTAAGCCAGGAGGATGGTGTGTCAGGTGCATAAATACAAGATTCCAAAGTTTGCAGGAAGGTGTTTCTCTTTGAGTGAATGTTCTTACTGTGCTGCTGTCCCAGCCCTTGGGTCTGGGCACTCGTAGAGGTGGCAGCAGTGGCAGCACTGGCACTTGGTTCTTCTCACTTGTCAGTACAAATAGGTGAAGCATCTCCCAGGTGAAGCACAACATCACTGCCATTAACTCACTTTGCATCCTGTTAGGATCCTGCTCAGATAATACAGGTTACACCAGTGTTTACCTTGTCCTGTTTATTTATATTTACATCTTCTTTGTCTTATTTTTCAACCACAGATTCATAGGGAATGGTAAAAATAAGGCAAAGACATCTTTTCAAAAAATTATTCATTTTTTCCCCCATTCTTACCTCCCCCCCTCCTTTTTTCTTAATTGCAAAGAAATCTATTAAAATTACGAGATGAGAGGAAGATCTCTGGCTGGAATGACTTTGAGGAGGTTTTCTTCCCTCTCAAACCCCTCATTAGTGCTCTGTGCAGTGAGAAAATGGAGATGTAGGATATTGTCCCTATGGGATCTGCATTTTTTGAATCTCATAGTCCTCTTGGGAATAGTAACAGTGTGACTGTTGGAATGTCTCTCAGGAGCTGGGATCAGCCAACTTACTGTTAGTGAAAAAGGCATGTCCTGTCTGGGGATCCAAGGCAGCTCTTTGCTTACTGGGAATCTCAGGGATTTGTAGCTGTTCCCTCCATGAGTCAGGTCACTTGGAAGACCCGACAGCCCAAGGGTTTCCAAGCAGAGGAATTACAGTTACCACCAGAGCCTGTGCAGACCTAACAGCACATCCCCCACCACCCACACTGCTGCCACATCTCATTCAGACAGTTGTCTTTGCAGGTGTATCTTGGAGGCCCAAATTAAGGTCTTTCTCTCCTTTCTGTTACAACCAAATGATTGATTTCATTTCCTTCTTTGTTTCCAGATTTTATTTCAGGCATTTGGAGCAAGTTTGCACCAAACCCATTATCATTGCTAATGTGTCATTACTAGTGCTGGATTCTACTGTTGGGAATTTCTGTGGTCTTTGATGTGTTCACTAAATTCCTTGCATTAGTAGTTCTTATCCCAAGAAAACAGGATAGCTCTTGATCCTTTTTTCCCTGAATTAGCTGTTAAGTGCAGTACCTAAAGCTGGTGTTGAAATATCTCTGCACTCTTTTTTGGCTCTTGACCAGTCTTGCACATTCATGGTGGATGTGCAGATGTCCCGTAGGATTCTGTTTTCCAACCCTGGCATTAGCAAGTGCTGCTCTGGAGTATTTCTAAAATTTCTCACCACCCCCAAGACTGCTCCTAATCCCCAAAAAACTCCAGTGAAACTGTAGCTCCTCTCCTGAGGAGCTGTAATGAGAAGGACATCTCTACCTGTGCTAGAACACATCCTATCATGGCCTTTGTCTGGAAACCAGCCAGAAATGCACCTGCTCTTTCCTGATGAAGTTCTTTGGTGTAAGGAGGCTTCACTGGGAGATGGTTTAATACAGAAGTTCAGTAATGTACTACTGAATTACCAAAGTTCCACGATTTCCAAAAAAGGGGGAAAAAAAGGCTGTCAGAGTCAGTGGCATTTTTGAAATCTGTGGTTGCTGAATCTCCAGCCTGTTTATTTCCTGTGCTGAATTTTGAGGCTGTAATCAAACCATGCATCATGCCCTGCCTTCATCCTGCTTTCATGGTGAATCATGTTAAGTACCAGGGGAAGGAGTGAAGACCAGTGTCACTGATATTTAGTGCGTGTTGGTGTTGACAGTTGTGTGCACCAAGTGATCAGAAGGCTGTGTGGAATGTCACCCTGCAGGGCTGGTGTCTGGGAGAACTGTTGATAGGTTGGTAACTTGTCACAGCTGCACAGAACAGTGTGTTCTTTGATGACATTGGTAAATGCAGTTCTGTATAATGCCATTTACAAAATTTTAGAGATGTTTAAGTTGCAAATTCAGACGTACCCTGAACATGTCACAGAGCAAATTCTACCACAAAAAGACCGAATTTGCTAGTCCTGCACATCATGTACTGGGTTAAATTCCATCTTGGGTGTGGGTTATTCTCCCTCTGCTGGGTGCTCTCCAGGCTTCAAGTGGCTAAGAAAAGAAAGGCACCTTAACTTATCACAGTGTGAACTAAAGAGATGCTCCCTGCAGTGCTGCTGCTTGTCCTGTGCTGCCAGAGGGCTTCCCATCCTGCCCTTGCCTCCTGTTTCTGCATCTGCATTTGCTTCTGTTGCACATGTGGCTGCCAGAAATAAAGGTGAACGTTGCTGGTGTGTTCAGATTGAAAAGTAGATTTACTGATTTCCAGGTAACCCTTCTTCTGTTCCAGTGTCCCTCCACTGATTGTAATCTAGAGTAGCTAACTCAGATAATTAATGGTACAATTGGAAAGTTAACAGGAGAACAGCTTCTTCTGTCACTTCAGTCACTGTGCCAAGTAATGAGAAAAGTAGAAGTTCCTTACCTTCACCAAGATTTTCCTAAAATTATGTGACTCATATTTGTCTGTTTGACTTCAGTGCATGATTCTGTTGTTAGTGGGACATGCTGGTAACAAAGATTATTGGTTGAGAGTGGATATTTGCTTCTGAGTAGCTCTTCCTTAACTGAATGATATAACTTATAAAACCTGTTTTTCTTTCTCCTTTCTAAAGCTGAAGAATTTAGTAAATTATGCACCTAGAATCTTTCCTGGTTCTCTTTAAAGCTCCTTTATTTTTCTTTCTCTCTTTTTCTCTGTCTTAATCTCCTTCCACTCCTGCTCCTTAAGGCCTTGGAATATCTTTTCAAGTTCATTGTCCAATCTCGGATCCTTTACTCCAGAGCTACTTGTGGAATGGAGGAGGAGCAGTTCCGCTCCAGCATCCAGGAGCTTTTCCAGTCCATCAGATTTGTGCTCAGCTTGGACAGCAGGAGCTCTGAGACTCTCATCTTCACACAGGTTTGCTATTTTTTACACTTGCACTGGCAAACCAAGAGGCAGTTGTTTTCTGCACGGGTAGCAGGTGTGGGCACATGGGGATTAAATGCAGATTAGTAGAGTTTTCCCCTCCAACGAGCTGATGATTTTGGAAAACAACACAGCCGGTTGAAGGTGTTGAGCAGTATCTTTGCGCAGGTGAGCTGGACTGCGGGCTCTCAGGAACACATGAGAACACAGATTTTGCTCTTCACAAAAGTAAACTGCATTTTTAAGTCTCATTCATGTGTCTCACTGTTGGCCTCAAGAATTTTTAAATCCTTAATTATAGTAGTTCAAATCAATACCTAACAGTCATAGCAGCATCACAGTAGAGAAGTTCAATTGATGTACTCACAGTCAGGTAAACTTAATTCCAGCATACACTAAAACCGTGGTCAGAGTCATGTGCAGCCTGACCACAAGCATATTGTGATACTCACATTTAATACATAGCTTTGAATGTGGCCCAGGGGACTTCATGAAAACTTCACATGGGCTTAAGCTACTCCTCAGAGTGAGTGAGGATGCTGCTAAGTTTTGATTCCTGTTTCAGAGACCACTGCAGTACATTATGTACTTCTGTATTTGAAAGTTCTGAACAGTAATGTCAAATGTGCCACGGGTGCCTCTGTTCAGGCAACATCAGAAGGGACCACCTAGAACTGCCTGGTAACATGGAGGGGATTTGTCCTGTAATGCAGAGTTACAGATGTTGTGAACACCTGCTGTGGTTTGCCAAAGCAGCAGCTGCTGTGAATGTCACAGCCAGGCAGTGACTCTGCTGGTTGGGGAAGATGCCACTGGTGTGATCTCTTTCTTAAGGAGCTGCTCTGGAAGGTTTCGAGAACAGCTGCTCTGATCCTTTATTTAATCACCCATTAGTGGGTATGGTAAATAGGCCAGGAACATGAGACATCAGTGCACAGAATTTCGCAGACAAAGCGGTGGTGAATGGAAACAGCATCTTAGGGTTGTTTTCCAGTTGAGTTGGTCACGAATACAGAGGGAGACTCACTTTGAGGATGGGGGTATTATCCCTTTTTCTCTTTGTTTCTCTTTATTTATTTTTCCCTCCTTTCTCTCACTATGGTACTTCTTACTTTGGACTTTTGTAATTTGTAAAGCCTGTCCTTATTTAATCTTTGAAAAGTTTGCTTTTTGTTTCCCCCTTGCCACTGTGTTGCCCCTCGATCCCACTTGCCCCCCGTAGGCCTCCCAGCCTGGAGGGCAGGCGAGCGCAGCCAGGACTTGTGCCCCTCAGAAATGTGGGGGCACATCAAGGCCGTCATTTCATTCTGTAAGTAACGACCCCCACAACTGCACAAGTGTTTCGTCGTGGATGTTCCCAAGTAGTCTCTCTTCCCTACCCCAAACCCTCTTTTTCCTGCATATAAACTGGAATTTCGTGTTCAAGTGGCTGGTATTTTGAAACTGGGAAATGTGGAGTATTTCAGTATTAATGGAACAGTTTATGGCATCCACACACTGAAAAGACAGGAGTGAGGGTGTTCACAAGATTATGTAAGCCAAATTGTTCAGAAGAGCCAAGGATTTGTTTATACTTGATTATTAGTTCTGGAAATCTGGACAGCTGTTTAATACCTATAAAAATGCAGACATAATTTCCCTCACACTTGTCCTCATCTCCAGGATATTTGAGAGATCTCAGTATAGTTCTTTCCAGCAATGAGAGTAAAACTGATTTCCTTCCTTCCAGGCAATTAGTTTTGACATGAGTAATGCTCCAGCCTATTTTAGGGTGTTGCACAAAAACGGGCCCTTCAAGGAACTGATGAAGGAAATGATGAAGCCTCAAGAGAGCTCCAAAGCTTCCTGAAGAGATCCCGTACATACCCTTGGATTGCTCCTAGATAAACAGAAATCCTTTTGCTTTACAAATAATAGAAAGTTTAGGAAAACTTCTGTAAGGATATCTGGGGCCAGTGTTGTAATTTCACTTGTGTTATCCCAAAGATAATGACCGGATTTGTGGCTGTTCCAGCCTTCCAAGAGTCACGAGCTGTTAAGATGACTCAGACTTGTTGATTTTCTTAATACATTTTATGTTTGTAACAACAAATAAGTGACAACACCCAGGAGGCTTTGTGGGAGTTTTTGTAATCTGAGTGGATTGTAACAAAATGAGACGTTGAGAGAGAAAGAGGTAAACTTACATTCAGAATAATTTAATGAGCTCTATGGTGTTAGTTGTAAAAATAACCTAGATTTTGCTCAAACGCTATTAAATAGATTTTGTTGTTGTTTAAAGGAAAAGATACTTGGAGCACAGACTTGGCAAAGGAGGAGACTGGGTATTATAAGGATTAGGGGAGGCTTGTCACTGCGAGGGGGGTACAGAAATGTTTATGCAATGGCAAAACAAAAAAATCTGTGAGGAAAAGGAAATACTGAGAATACTGAAGTGTTGAGACTGGAAGGGCAAAGCTGAACAGAGATCTGCACAAATTCTGGTACATCTGAACTTCTGCAGGAGCTCAGTGTGATTTGTGTGGAGAACTCTGGGCAGGAGAGGTGGAAATGGCACAAAGGGAAGAGTGGAAGTGAAACCAGTTCAACAAAGCAACCATGTAGGAATTTAAGTAGTTATAATGAGGAAGCAGGTATGGACTTTGGCTAGGATGGAGAGGAAAAGAGAAGAATTATAAAACATTAGAGGTGTGTTGGCAGTTTTCTGGTAGGACATCATGTTTCTGGAACTTCAGCACAGGGTGGTGCATGGAATTTTCCACTCTTGTGAAGAAATTAATTGAAAAATGGGAAATAAAAGAGGTTTTTGTTGCTGTTGTGCTGGTACTTTTTGCACTTGAGGAAGCACTTCCAAGGATAACTCCAGCTTACTGGCAATATCTGTTACTGCAGGAATCACATGTGCACTTGCATGATGTGATGCCTCCTTCACGTGAAATCACACCCCACCCCCTGCTGCAGAAATCCTGATGTCACATGGCAGTGCTGCTGTGGTTAAGGGTCTGCCAGCATGTTCTTCAGGATGTTTTCTGAAGACTTTTAACTGTCTTAGGTAGTTGCTTAGTACAAAAAATTTGTATGGAACTCTAATCAGAAGTGTTGTATTTATTGACAAAAGTAAATCACCAGAATGGACTGTTTTCTGTCCTCTGGTACCTCAGTTTTGTCCTGTGTTTTAAGCTGTGTCCTGAAGTGCAGCCTTTTGAGGCTGTGTCTGTGCTCCACTTACTGTGAGAGTATTGCAGCAGCACTCGGTGTTTAAACGCTCCGTGTGATTTGTTCAGTGAACTCAGGGAATCACAAACCACGGGCACCAGGCACAGCAGCCCTCCTTGCAGACCCTTAATTCAGTGTCAGTGCTGCTCCCACCTCACCGCCCCGGCCGCACTTACAGAGTTCCCTCCTTCCCCCAGGCCGCTCTGCTCAACTCCTTCCCCGCCATCTTCGACGAGCTGCTGCAGATGTTCACGGTGCAGGAGGTGGCCGAGTTCGTGCGGGGCACGCTGGGCAGCATGCCCAGCACGGTGCACATCGGCCAGTCCATGGACGTGGTGAAGCTCCAGTCCATCGCCCGCACCGTTGACAGCCGCCTCTTCTCCTTCTCAGGTGAGGCACTGGCACCCAGGAACAGTCCTGCTGCTGACCCAGAGCACTAACACAGTCTGTCATTTTGCCAGATGTCACTGGATGCTTTGCATTGCTCTGCCGCTGTTGCCAGGGATAGGAAGAAAATCTCCTTTCCTTCTTAACGCCTGAAAAACAGGGGGATAGTCATGTGAGAAACCCACCACATTCCTTTAAAGTGTCATTAATCTTTATAGTGTAACTTCAGTATTTCTTCAGCTCAGCCTTCCAGTAATTCTTTTAAGAACTGAATGAAAAACGGTTGAAGACTGTGGGTTTATTTCACACATAAAAGTGTGACTGAAAGAAATAATGAAGGTAATAGTGGGAGATAAAAAGCACCATTGGGTTTATCTTCCCTCAAGTTAGTGCACTCAAATTATTCTTCTCAGTGCATGGTGAGAATGGTAACAGCACAGAATCTTGTTTAAACCATCCGCTGTAATTGTTTATTAATAATTTTTTTCCTTAAATTTGAAATTATTTTCCTTCTCTCAGAGTCCCGGCGCATCCTGTTACCTGTGGTTCTTCACCACATTCACCTTCACCTACGACAGCAGAAGGAGCTACTTATCTGCTCTGGGATCCTCAGTAGTATCTTCTCCATAATCAAGACCAGTTCTTTGGTAAATCTGCTGCTTGATTTTTTTTTTTTTTTTTTTAATCCCACCACTGATTTAGTAAAGTGAAGACTGAGAGATTTTTATAGGTTAATACAGGTTTTTTGAAGAAACTTTTAAAAACAAAATTCTGCTAACTGTCAGCAGGAGAAATCTGAAATGGGGGTCTGGATCTGTGTGTGTGACTCAGAGCATTCTGATTACACAGTGTTCTTGCTCTTGGGAGGGGAAAAACGCATTCGCATTCACCAGGTTTGACACTGTTTAATTTTCTTCATCTGAGCCCAGAACTTGGATGTCAGTGGGGTTTAAAAGCTCTACACAGCTCGAGGACTTGTAGTTCTGCAAGAGACAGTAACTAGCACTTTGTGATTCACATTAAGAGAATACTCTGAAATTATCCAATCAATGAGATCCCACTTAGTTCTGGAAATTGCTGCTGAGTTTAAACACCCAGCTTTGATGGTCATAATACTCTGATCTCAAAAGGTAACCAGATCATTTAAAGCAGTGCTCACAAAGAGGGGGTGGGGAAGCTTCCCCACCTGACTCTGAAGTAGGAAGCTCATGGTGCTAAATATAATTCAATGTGTATTTCCAATTCCAAGTCGTGGTTCTGTGTGAAAGGAATGAGATGGAAGGTATGAAAATAAGCTAAAATAATACTGCCATGGAATTAAGGTTCCTGAACATAATTTGATCCTGTTGTGGTTGTAGACCTTTGGTTGTAGATTTACCTTAATGGCTGTGACCATGAATGTTTCCATCTGAGACTGTCAAGGTAACACACACACACTGGCAGAACAGCAGGATCTGGTACCAGAGAGGACGATTGCACTTTGAACCTGTGTTATGGAGCTCTCTATCCAAACAAGGTTGTGGTATGGCTGACTCAGTAGAATTGTCTTTGCCAGTTCCATTCTCTCCAGTTTCTAACTGTCTCTTTGCTCACCACTTGCTGTAGGAGGGAGATGTCGTGGAGGAGGTTGAGATGATGGTGGAGAGCCTCCTGGACGTGCTTTTACAAACCCTGCTTACAATCATGAGTAAATCGCAGTCTCAGGAGGCGGTAAGAGGGCAGCGCTGCCCGCAGTGCACAGCAGAAATCACTGTTAGTAACTAACAATCAGTTTCTATTTCCTGCTTCTCTAACCTCTGGTTCAGTCCCTCACCACCACTGGCACCTCATCATCATCTCTGCTGCATGAACACCCAAGGCTTTGGCTCTTTCCCTTGATAAGCCCCAAACCTATTCCTTCCTCTGTACACTAGTGAGGGCTGCAGGAAGCAGTGGAGCTCAGGAACCTTTCGTGCCTTTCCAGGTTATTTTCTTGTTTGTCTTTGCAGCTGTGATTGTTATTAATTAAAACTTGAGGCCCTGGGGAGCTGCCTCGGGCTTCACACCCTAAGTAGGTGTCCCCAAGGGCTAGATGAGTGTGAGGCCGTGACTCCCAAGACAGAGAATATGATAATGCTCAGTGATTGTCCCTGTGCTAAAACACCCTGGGTCACAGAGTATTTACTTATTTTACTTTCTCCAGAGAAATTGAGAGATCCTAAGTCAAGTGAGCTGCTGAGCTCGGTGGGGAAAGAGGGAGTGTCCAGGCTGTGTCCAGGCTGCCAGCATAACCTACAGGGAAGAAATATTTCTTTGCCATGCAAAGAAAGAGAAGAAAAGGAATAGAATTTTGCCATTCAGCTTTCTTCTTTTCTGGATTTGTGCCCTTTTCTATTCTAGCCTATTTCGGTCTATTTTTGCTTGTCAGAGTCTCTAATGCAGCTTTTCAGAGTGTGGGATGTTGAGCTGCTGTTCAGAACATCCTTTTTTTAGACTTGCTTTTTTGTCAAGTGGCTGAAGCCTCACTGGCGCTGCTGGGGGCAGATGTGCACCAAGGTAACCTCTCACACAAGGCTGTATCTCCCCTTGTCAGCCCAGATAACGAGCTGTTCTTTGATCCAGGACGAGAAAGGTCTCCCTCTTGTGAGGGAGCAAAGTGTCCCTTTGCTCCTGCCATTTGACTCACTGTTTATCACATGCCACCTCTTAGAGAAAAGCACACCTCACTTCCTCATGAAGTTCAGCCCTGTAAAGTTTACTGGGACAACCTGCGTGAAAACTTCTGGGTAGATGCTTGAGCCAATTAGAAAGGAAAAAAAAAAAAGAATGGGCAGTCTCAAGTCTAAAATCCCCTGGTATTTGTTCCTGAATTTACACATCAAGCACAGACTAGATACTACTCAGAATGTAGTTTGTGTATTTTACAAATTAGTTGCTCGTTGTTGCAGAAAAGAACAGTGTTGTGCAAGGGCCTGGCAGTCAAAACACCCAGTACTGATGTTCTTGGCAGTGCCTTGCTCGTTCTCTTGGACAGATTGCTTAACTTCTCTGTGCTTTGCTTTCAGATTTGTAAAATGGGGGAGCTCCTCTTTGGAAAACACTTTGGGATGCTGTGGTAACTGGTTAGGGGGCATCTGCTTTACAGGGCACAAATGTAATTGTAGCTCAGCTTATCCAAACTGTTCTTGGGGTATCTGACTGCAATCCTGTCGGTGCTGCAGCTGTGACAGCGCAGAACTTGGTGAACACTCATAAGCCATATATTTACAAGACTGCAGACACCTTCTGTAGCCCAGCATGATCCCGAGCTGTCAATGCTACACTGGTCTGAGTGTCTGAGCCAATTAATCCCAATAATTCTGGTATGGCATGAGCTGCAGTCACACCTCTGATAGACACTGGTTATTAAGAACCTGAGAAAGTTGATTGTCAAAACCTGCATGCTTGGAGGGTGATTCATTCACGTCTGTATTAATAATTTAAAATTATTGTTCATGAGACTGCAACATTTATTAAAAACCCTTTAAAACTGCCATCTGTGGAGGAGCCTCTGAGAGGTGTATCCCTGTGTATTAACAGTAATTCAGGAACTGTTAACCTGCAGTACTTTTAATCTCTGCATGACAGCTCTCCCCTCACAGGCATTGGGGCCATTTCAGACCCCTCCCTTTATCCCTTCCCCCGGGTTAAGTTGTTTATTTATGACAGTTCGAGATTGTCTGAATCAAAGAGTTTCTCCTTTGGTCAACAGGGAGAATATGTCTCCTGCCTTTTGTCTCTGCTCCGTCAGATGTCAGACACTCACTTCCAGCACTTACTGGACAACTTCCAAAGCAAGGATGAACTGAAGGTACACCAGGATATGATGTTTGTAGGGCGATTCCCTCAGAATGGGAGAGCAGAGGGGAATCTCTCCAGCATCACTCGCTCTGCTGATCATTCCCAGCCACTGGCACTCTGTTCAGGGATCTTCCTTTCGCTTTTATAATCAGAGATGTTGTGTTGCAAAAAACATTTAAGACCACAGGGCACTGAATTAGCTTTATAACAGCAAATAAAGTCTCGAGATAGATGTAGTTTGACAGAAAGGATATCGTAATTGTACCATATAGAACACACTCAGAGGAACAGGGGTTTTTTAATGCTGTGAATGTGAAGTCAGTTGTTGTAAAGCATTTTACTAGATGTTCAATATGCATTGGAGCTTTCTTACAAAGAGCATTGATTTTATGCCAAAAGAGAATTTCAAGCCTTTTGGGGGCTACAAATGTCTCTAACAGATGAAATCTTTTTTGGGAAAGCAGTAACCTTAGCACTTCACTTGCTGCACCCTTCTTTGTGAACATTTACTTAAATTAAGGCTCTCCAGGAACAGCAGGGGTTGGGGAGGGGTGCAAACCTTGCTGGTGGCTTTTTGCCTCTGACATTTTGGAATGGCACATCTCACAAAAGCAGAAACCTTTTACCTCAGCTTCCATTGGGAGGAGTATCTCCAGTGACAGCCTGTTTAAAAGACAGAATAATCTTATAAATAAAGACAAGCTTTTACATGAAATGCTTTTGGTTAGCATGGCACTCACTAAACTATACACAATAAGAACAATGGGATGTGGCAGGAACTTCTGTTGCCTTAAGAAATGAAATGGAGAAACAGTGAGGAGTCCTTTCTGAACAGACTTTCAGCTTCTAAATGTGTGCATATAGAGAGGCTGAATAAATCAGGGAGATGAATTTGGGTTGATAAAATTCTACTTTTAGATTGCAGGGATCAGTGTACCTGAAGTTGATAGCTGTCTGAGATTACTACCTTTCTGGTGACTTTCATATGGTTCACAGGAAAATGATTTGGGAAATTAATGCCTGTTAAACTCCTATATATTTTAAAAGCTGTCTAAACTATAGTTCTTATGTCAGACCCATGAAAAAGGTAATTGAACTGAAATTTGTCTTTACACCCATAAGAACAAACACTGTTGTATCTCTGATAATCTGAGGGTGTGTTCCAGGAGAGGAACAAAGGCTGAAGATTTTATATCCAGGTTTTTTTTCAGCTCTCAGTTGACCTAATAAAATATATTGCTTTTTTTTTCCATTCAAATATTGCTATAATAATATTTTCAATACTTTTTCTGGCATGGAAAGGTATTATATTCACTTATCACTGTTACACAAAGGGCAAAATAAGGCCAGAAGTCAAGGACCTTCTAATGCTTTGCTCTGTGCTCAGGATATTAATCACACACCCCCCAGAAACCCTGGGCAGTTACTTTCTGTGCCATCATCATTTTATGTGGAAATACAACAATAAAATCGTAATTTGCAAAAACTGGGCATGTTTAATCCTCACTGTTGCTCTGTACAGACACAGAGGAGCAGGTAGTCAAAAACCAGAAATGTCTTCAGGTTTGGGTTTTTTTTTTGGAAAGCAGATACTCACCTGGATGTGTTTGAAAGCTCTTTGCTTCTCCATGTTGCCAGAAATGGGGTTTTCAGTTACTATTTTAAAAAGAATGTGTAGGAGTTTTGTTGGGCTTGGGTGTGTGGTTTGTTCTCGAATTTGTGACGCAAGTGCAAAGGGATTTGGACAGATGAATTAATTAAATGAATGCATAAATAAGTGATCATGAGTCCAGTATATTTGAAAATAGCTGCAAACTGACACTGGAACTCTGGGTGATAATGTGAGAAGTCGTACACAATTATGCACATAAGGAAGATTTTCATCTCACTGCAGAAGTTAAGATTTAAAAGAAGTTGCAACTTGTTCAGTACATATTAGATGCAAACAAAAGGAGTAGAGCCATATCCAAAAATGCATTGCTTCCATTTTCCAGGTGAATGGCCTTGCAACACAAAGCTCAAGTGGAGCACACTTAGCTAAATTGTCTTTCTTGTAGTCAAGAAAATAGATTAATCTGCACTGCTGGGGATGTTTAATTTTTTTTTCCCCGTGTGACAGGAGTTCCTCCTGAAGATTTTCTGTGTGTTTCGGAACCTGATGAAGATGAGTGTCTTTCCTCGAGACTGGATGGTGATGAGGTTGCTCACCAGCAAGTAAGTAGGGAAGCAGGTACAAGGTGTTGACATTCTGTAGCAGAATTTGGGCAGTTACAACCTGTGATGCTGTGTTTCAGCAGGCTGGGATCAGGACAGGAATTCTGGAGTGCTCATCCTCATTCTGCCGTTATTTTAACACTCTGGACCAAACCTCTGTATTTGTTCTGTTTGTTAAACTCTACCAGTATTCACAGACATCAAAGAGTTGGAAGTTAAAAGGCAAAGATGAGGGAGCTGCCCTGAGGGTGAGGGGCACAGCAGCTCCCGCAGCACAGGGTGAGGACCAAGGGCTGCCTCTCCCTCCCCTGCTCAGGGAGTCAGATTGAACATCTGTGCCTTCCCACAAACATCACCCATAAACCCACCTGGGGGGAGGACTCAGGGGTTTTGGAAAGGGAGGGGCAGAGCCCAGCGATGGCACCAAAGCATTCCATCCAGAGATCCTGCTCAGTGCAGTTATTTCTGCCATTGGAATGCTTCAGTTTGTATCAATTTGCTTGTGAGAGGTTAATCTCTGTGCTGTTTGGATTGGCAGCAGTGCTGAACAAAGGGTGGCTGCAATTATTTAGTAGCTTCCTTTGCTGAACTGGCTGTGGAATTACCCCTGACTGAAAGATAACCGGGGGTTCCCACTACAAGGAAACCCCCTGGGAGTGTTCCTGAGGGCTGCCTGCCCAGCTGAGCTGAGTGCTCTGTGAGTCCACCCTGCTAATGAGAGGTGAAAGGAGTGCATTTCAGGATTTCAAGCGTGAAGATTCAGTGAAGTTCTGTAGGCAGAGAAAAATCCACCTGAAAGAGCAGCTCTCTCAGATGCTGCACGTTATCTGTTCCTTTTGGTGTTATTTTGCCACAAACCTTTACACTCACAGGTGTATTCAGAAGTGCTACTGGAGTATTGCTTGCATGTGAATGGGATGTGCTCGCTCCTTTGACACTATTGTTGCCTTATCTACGTGGTATTTATTAATTCCTGAATTTATCACGTGCCTTGATTGCCTTTCACTAAAGTGTATTTAGCCACCAACCTTGACTTGAATGTGAGGCCAGATAAAGGACCACTGTACAGTGAAGAACAAAGATAGCTCCAACTTTCTGAGTTGCTCTTCTCTGAGGAAAAAAATAAATCTTTCTGCTTAAAATAGGAAGAAAAGGAGTGTCGTCTTCCATTTCGTTGGAGGTCATAGGGCCCAGCCATGCAAAATAGACATGATATTAAATGCTTCTGTGTGAATTTCAAAAGCTACAATAATGGTGAAGGTTCTTAATCTTGTATCACTTAATACAAATTGTTCATTGAAACACAGAAAGAAAGGTGATTTCTGTGCAAATCTCACTGTGATTACACAAAGAACACTCATCTCTGTACCTGAAGTTAAACCAGCACCACCAAGCACTGTAAAATGTTGTACTCCAGATTCAGATGTTCTCTTTTTGTTTTCTTCTCTTTGCTTTTGCCTGCAGTATCATTGTTACAACAGTGCAGTACCTGTCCTCTGCCCTGCACAAGAATTTCACGGAGACAGACTTCGATTTTAAAGTAAGGATTGATTCTCAGAAAATGCTCTGACCTCTTTTTAAACCAGCAGCAATAAAGGAGCAAGAGCTGCTCTCTGCATTAGCTGATTGTATTTGCAGCATTTCTGTGGGTGTCCGTGAGGAAGATGGCCTGATAAAGGACAGGGCTGGGAATCTGCTGTGGAGTGGAGGGGAGGAAGAACAGACACAGCGTGAGATCCAATCAGGGAAAGTGAGCCCTTTGTACAGGAGACAACTGTCCCCATAAGCAGTGGAGCTAATGGCATGTGCTGTCTTCCACACTGATGGCTGATGGAATGTAAACTCAGGCAATGCTCTTCCTGAAGTTGGGGTGTTAATGGTCTTCCTCTCCCAAGGGTTTCTCATTCTGGCTGCTGACAAAAAGGGTCCTTGTGTCTGAGGTAGTTGAAGATGGGCAGCAGTTCAGTGTTAGGAGGGCAAAGCTGCCAGACACATCCCTGGGGACATGTGCACACAGTAGGGCTCAAGTTTTTTAAGTTAATAGGTTTTAAATAATCCACTGGCATCCTTAAGAGTTTAGTATCTCCATTGTAAGAGACATAGTGATTAAGTTAAGTGTTGATTACAAAAAGGAGCATATGTCTTTCTACACTTGTTTAAAGCTTAGTCCTTGGAGTGTGATGTTATAAAATTCTTTCCCTTGTCACAGGTCTGGAACTCTTACTTCAGCCTGGCAGTTTTGTTTATTAACCAGCCAAGTCTCCAACTAGAGAGTGCCACACCAGCCAAGAGGAAGAAGATTCTGGATAAGTAAGGACATGTTTTGTTGGGTCGCCACCTCAAAAAGGAGACTTTCTCCTGTGATTTATTATGGTGCTTGGGAGTGGAAGTGCCTGGGAAATAAACAAGTAGATCTCCTAAAACTGTGTTCAGTCAGGTTGTTTGGTATTCTTATGTTGACATAAATGTGAACTGAATGGTTTTTTAACAACTGGATTATTAGTTTTTTTCACATCACTGCCTTGCCAGCTTTTGTTGCATGGGCAGTTGTGTCTCTCTTCTCTTTCAGGTACGGTGACATGAGAGTGATGATGGCCTATGAGCTGTTCAGCATGTGGCAGAACCTGGGTATGTTTTCCCCCCTCTGACCTGACAACCAAAGCCAAAGAAGGCCCCATTTCTGTTGGATTTTCTTTTCTTTTCGTGGCGTTACAAAACCCTCTGTTTCTCTGAAGAGGTGTAAAAGAAGGAAGCACTTCTCTTGTTCCACTGAAACCCTCCTGCACTGTCCATCATACTATTTATTCAAAATAATTCATTCTTAGGAATTTGAATGCTTTCTTCTCAGACGTGACAGTGGCAGGGTTTGGTTGTTTTGACACATCAGTGACAGATTTGTTGTATTTGCAAATATAAAATCTCTTTGGCTGTGCTGCAGTCGTGTTCATATGCAGATGCACTGTTAACTCTGACTTTTCTCTGACCGTGGCTGTAAAGCAGGGATTTAATTTTTCACAGCTATAACCAACTTTATAATTTTTTTTGATGATTCAAAATTACAGACCCACAGAATCATTTAGGTTGGAAAAGACATTAAAGGTCATCAAGTCCATTAACCCAGCACTGCTGAGCCCACCACTAGGCCATAGCTGTGTGTGTTTGGTAATACAGCCCAGCAGGGCCATACAGGAAAGCTGCTTTTTTGGTGTCTTCAGGTATTTAGTATGCATAACAAATTCTGTGTTACTACTTTAAAAATTAAAATAAAATAAAAATAAAAACAAAACAGAAAACCCAACCCAAAACCTATGAGAGCCCTGCCCACAATAATGCAGTGTTTGTGCTGAATTTTCAACTTCTGCAATTCATTTGGCCTTTTCCTAGATATTTGGATTAAGAAATTAAACGTTACAAAATGGGAAAAATTTATATCTCTCCACAGGTCTCAAAAGGTAAATGGAAGTTTTTCACCTGGGACGAGCACTTTTAGAAGTGTGCTGAGGCAGTCTTGGTTTGGGTAATTTAGGATTTAGAAAGGTCAAATAACAACTGAGCTGAATCAGAGCAAGTCCAAATGGGCCAGTATCCTGTCTCCATCAGGGACCAAAAGGAATACCTGTGGAAATGTTTGAGAAGGAAGCATACAGTATTCTAGACAAAAACAGCAAAATGTCTGCTGATAGAGATCACAAATACAAAGAACAGGTGAATCATTAAGAGGGCAAAGGAATGATACAATTCAAAATGGATAACTTGCTAATGTGGCTGCAATATATTCAAAAAGCCAGGAATGAACATTTAATGTGCAGGAATGCAGGTAGGAGTGCCGTTCAAGAAAACAAAGACTACAAATGTATCATGCTGGGAGTCAGCTGAAGGGGAGCTGCCTGTAAAATGGCACAGGTAAAACACACACTGTAATCTTTGAGAAAGTCTGCAGGAATCTTGAGTAAGAGAAGAGAAACCACATTAGTGCCACAGTTTTTTTTCATAAGTGTACTTGATCCTAGATGAGTTTGCCCAGTCCTGCCTTCTACAGCTTAAAGAAACAACCAAACAAAAACAAAGCCAACCCACAAGGAAGGCAGATTGGGCAGGGTTCAAGCAACAGCCAGGAAGAAGACTCTGGAAGCAAGAAAGTGTCTTCTACTGTGATGAATAAGCCTGGTCTGTCTTGCACAGCTGAGATGATGCAGCCAGAGCTGGTCAGAGTTCCAAAGCATCTGTGTGGGAACAGATGATCTCAGATAACTCCAAGATAACAGATCCAGTAACCAGGAAGTGATGCTGCACAAACTCAACTGAGAAGAGAGAAGCTGGTTTTAGACATGTAGATACAGATATTTGTCACTGAATGCTGTTCCAAATGTGGCTCTTTTGAGTTTCTGCCTGTGACTGTGCAGTGAGGTGGCACAGAAGAGGCTGTCAGCAAAATGCCTCGGGATTCTGTTGGAGCAGCAATTCCACTTGGTCTCAAGTCTGCTGGGAAATTGGAACTGCCACAGCACCAAAGGATGAAGAGCTCTGTAGTTCTTTGAAATCTAAATGTGTTCTATTAACTACCATTGTTCTCACCAGCCCTTTCAAAATCCTCTTCATGAATCAGAAGTATCCCTGCCCTCTTTTCCCCCAGTTATGTTTTAGTTGGGTTGTATCTGACAATTTGAATTCCTTTGCAAGTAAAATGCACTGACAATTCTTGCTGAAGGCTTTCTCAGTGAAATTAAAAATGCTCTTAGAGACTTCACAAGGTGTAAAGCAAATACAGATTTTTCATTCCTTTCAGGAAAAGAATGTTTGGTTTTGTAATGCTCATGCCTACTACTTTGTACATGTCATTATTGCAGGGCTTCTCTGTTTTCTTAGTGGCAGATAACAAAGGCTTTTATTTAATGACATTTGCTTTGTGTTGTACAGGTGAGCATAAGATTCACTTTATTCCGGGAATGATTGGCCCCTTCCTCGGTGTTACACTTGTGCCACAACCAGAAGTCCGGAATATCATGATCCCCATCTTCCATGACATGATGGACTGGGAGCAGAGGAAGAATGGCAACTTCAAACAGGTGAAGGCACTTCCCAGGCATTCCCAGTATTCCTTTTTTTTGCTCTGTCTGTCTGCAGTGTCCAGCTGGAAGCAAGGAGTTTGTATTTGTTGACCTGTTTCTGATTGTGAAGACGTTATCGAGTAAATATATATAAAACCAGAAAATTTAAAGCATCATTCACAAAACCATTACAAGACTCCCAAGATTGTTTAACCAGTGCACTTCAGAGCAAACTAAACTGAAGATGGGGAAGAGGGAAGATGTGCTCAGCACATCAGAGATGGGGGAAGGGGGAATTGTTGTGAGTGCTGGGCTGTCACTGCTCCCACTGGTTTCACTTAGATTATTAGTCAGCCATTAAATGGGCCAGACTGAGAACCAAAAATGGAGATGTAAGGTTCAGCCAGTGTTTTTGAAAACAGTGATCTCTGCTCCTCTGTCTTCAGTTTCCAGCTAGGAAGTGGTATTGTATAATTAGATCATTATACCGTGCTTTGAAACAGACTTTGGAGCTGTATTTATTTTAAGAAACTTCAGCAGCTCTCCTGGAAGGGTTAAAAGTCCAGTGACAGCTCTGCAGCTTCCACCTGCTGTGAGCTGTGATTGCAAATCAGGGAGAGAAATCTTCATCATTCTGTTTCCCAGTTGTGGTCAGAGAACTGCTTAAATTTTCCACTGCAAAACAGATCCTGAAGTGCAAAGCACTGATAATGAAGGAGTGGCTTAGACTGGATCCTCAGATGACAGTGTTTCACTGTCACTGTGCTGGGGCATGTATCTGCAGAGAAGTGCTCTGAAGTAGTAAATCATCATTAAATTACCATGATTCATGGGATTAATTATTATTCACACAGTCATTAAAATGCCAGATCTAATCTATCATTCCAGGAGAATAGCAGACCTTTCCCATAACCTGATCTATTAAAGGCTGTGTGGAAAAGGAGCTTCTGTTTTTATTCCTCTTCAGCTCCCTTGATTGCTACTGTTGTTATTATTTACTACTGATATTACTGCAGTAGCATTTGATCATGGTCCTCTTTTCACTTGTTTTAGCATAACAGCAGAACAGTCCCTGCTCTGGCATTTACAGTTACAAGCACTTACAGTCATCTTCAAGTTTCTGGACCTGTTTATATTTTCTGTATCAAGATGAACTCTTCATAATCTTCATTTAATTTTTATACTCAATAATGTATTCCGAATAACAGCTTCAAGAATATTTCCTAAATTACCTGTGGAGCAAATTTCCACACTTATTTTATGAAGCATAACTTTCTAAGGTTAAAGATGGAATAGTCATCTCTATTACTCAGAATTAAATAAACAGTCAAATAGCACAAGACATAATAAACCCCATTAACAATGTCTGCTGGAACAGGCAGTTATTTGCTTTCCAGTACAATCCTGGATAACTGGACACAGGAATTACTGATTTCTGTCAAGTCATTGTAGATCACAAGCAAAGGGAGGGTTTTTTTAATTGTGAGCTTCTCTTCACCTTTTGAATACTCAGCTGGTTGTCAGAAAATATAAAACCCCTGGAAATTAATTGTCAAGCCTTTTTCATTTTCCTCAGTAGCTCATGTTTTAACAAGGTTGATTTTCAGCGAGGCTGGGTAACAACGCAGTCTGATTCAGGGATGAACTCAGGGCTCCCTTTAATGATTTCAGCAGTGAGAGCACCAATCCATTTGTGTGCCACTGGGTGAATTGCTTTTCCTTCTCAGCTGAAAAATATAGAGAAGCTCAAACTGTGCTTGTCTTTAAATAAAACCAAGCCATATTCCTGCAAATGGTTTCAACCTTTGGGAACCTCTGTCTTCATTTGTACTGAAAGGGTTTTTTCTGCAACATTTCCCAGACTAATTGAAATTGTTTTGTTTAATGTTAGATACATTGATTTCTGCACTTGAATCAATTTTATGAGAATATCCGATATCAAACTTGATAATAGGATGTATTAGATTTAGGGTGGGAATTTATATGTATTCAAAACATTTCTAAAAGAAGAGAATAGTAATGCTGCTGTGGCCCTTTACGTAAGTGTGAAAAGCAAATGTGTCTTGTAGTCATAGAGAGGCTTGACAAAAGAGGGTTTAATCAACAAAGAATCTTACAATATAATGCCTGGATGGGAAATGAGTTACTCCCAGCAGAAGCAGCACAGCAGCCCAGTGGTGATGGACAGTGAGCTGTGGGACAGGATGCAGTTTTCCTGGGGTACTGGTTCACTGCAGGTGTGTCTGAGCGATTGATTCGATCCCTTTTCCTGCAGGTGGAGGCAGAGTTGATCGATAAGCTGGACAGCCTGGTGTCCGAAGGAAAAGGTGATGAGAACTACAGGGAACTCTTCAGCCTGCTGTAAGCTCTGCCACTCTCTGCTCCTCTGTTTGCAGGGCCAGTGAGAGTCAACAGCACTGAGCTGTCAACCCCAGCACTGATCTCTGAGAGGGCAGCAAAGGGCCCCCAGCAGGTTTTCATGGCAGGGCTCAGGAAAGTAGAAATGCATCACTTACATCAATTACAGTTCTGAAACAAATATAAACCCCCTAAATTCTTTGTGTTCTTTCTGTGACATCTAAGATCAGGCTGCACAGGTAAGTAGTTCTCATCCTCCTGTCAAAAGCTGATTTGCTAGAGAAGCAGGGCCCTTGTTTCTCCACAGCAGTAAATGAAATCCTGGCCTCAGGGTCCTTTAAAGACACAATGCACTCACTGCAAGTCAGGCCTTGTTGGAGCAAAGGACATTTTCCTCATCCTTTTCTTTTGCTTCTTCCAATTTTTGAAGGCCACATTTGGGTTGGTTCAGCAGTTGCAGGTTGCTCTCCCCAGAGTCCATCATGACACTGTATTTCCCCTCCCTTTCACACTAACAGTTTGTACCCACCAGGATAAACTTGCAGCCTTTATGTCTGACTTTGCACTTAGTTATCTTTGAGTCCTGATCCATCTCAGGATTTCATTTCCAGTGATCCTGGTTTATTTCAGAAGGGCTGACTCTGACAGTCCAGAGCAGTTAACCCAAATCTGTTAATATTCCAGTGAGCCAGAGGGATCATTAGCAGGATTTTAGCCATATATTCCAGACAGTTTTCTGTGCCCCCCAATAGCACACTGGCCGTTTGAGGCAGGAGCTTCTGTTTTGCCAGAACCAGTACTTGTATTTTTGAATTTGCAGTTGCACATTCATTCATTTTAAGCTAGATAATGCTGCCCTTCCTATGTGCTTATCCTCAGGGAGTGTGTAAATGTATTCAGTTTGAATTTGTGTATGGTCAGCCCTGGGAAGCCTGGGACCTTATGAGTGCAGATAACACAAGGCTATTTCAGGGATAAAGAAAATATCAATTTTTTTTTTTAATTCACCTCCAAGAGGAACAGTGTGCAGTTCCAGTTGAAGACATTTGTTACCTGAAATGTTAAGAATTCAAGGACTGTAGCTTGTTACTTATTTTTAGATGATGGTGACAGGATGTATTACCAAGAAACACAGCCTGGAATTCCAGCAACCTGTTAGTTTATATTTACCACTAAGTGTTCTGAGAACAAGGTGAGAAAACAATTTGAGGAAACAATTTGACAAATTAATCAATGCTGTCTGAAAAAAAAACAGTTGAGCCTGAATTCTACTGTCTCAACTACACTGGTGAAAAGGGAGCTGGCTGCCTTGGCTGGAAATCATCCAGGACAGAAGAGTTTGCCTGACACCCAGCAGAACTTCTTTCCTAGAAGTGGAGAGTTCTTTGACTGGAAATTCAGTTTCAGGAAACCAGCATTTAAATTTCCTTTTTTTCTTCACTTTTAAAATATAATTTTCAGTGTTTTAGCCTCCTCTCATCCCTCACAGCTCTCTCCCTGAGATGGGTGCTTGCTGTATTGTCTAATTTGCTAGGCAGGAACAGGTTGTCTTTATTTCCAGTTTAATTAAATTTTGATTCAGGGCTGGTTGGTTGGTTGCTGATTAGAGATGAAAGTTTACAGAGGGTGAGCAAAGAAGAGGTATTTGCAGTAGTTTTAGACTCCTTTCCAATTTCTGACTGCTGTTACCAGTGTTTAAGCTACAGGTAATAATGTGGGAATCAAGTCTTGCTGTGAGTGTTCCTCTTTCCTGTCTTTTAAATGGCAATGTGAGGATATTTTTCCTTCCCCTGTCAATTCTGTAATTTCCTTGTCTTTGCTTCACGCTGCCTGGAGTAGAACCCAACTATTTGGGCCTTATCCCAGGTAAGATGATAATTCTGTGAATTTTTCTATGAGGGGGAAACCAAGTTGCCTGAAGCAGCCTGCATGCACTGTGCCATTCCCCTGGAAGCCTCACCTGCTGTCTTTCCATCTCCAAACAGTTTGCTGGAGAAGATTGAGCAGGAAACTTGGCGGGAGACGGGAATCTCTTTTGTTACATCAGTTACTCGGCTCATGGAGCGTCTGCTGGACTACAGGTACCTGGCACCACCAGCAATGGATCTGAGCATAAGCTTGGGAAGACTTGGTACCAAATTCCTGCAGGGAATATTTTTAATCTGTAGTTTTGTACTAAAGTTTGTTCAGGTTGCTACAACACGAATTCCTTCCGTCATTGAAACGATCTCACCCAGTTCAGCAAAACAGATGCTAAATGCAGGAATGATCTCCAAAGCCTTGGTGACCCAAGGGGTGCTGGATGCTCCTCCAGGCATGCAGGGGTGGAAACTCCATCTGTGGGAAGTCTGCCCTGTCAGCTGGTGACTCCTGTTGGGCAGCCTTCATTTAGTTTTGGACTGAAGTTTGCAGGCCTGGCGTGTCAATGCAGCTGAGCTTTGACTCAGTTACCACAAAGGATTTTAACTTCAGATAGATATAAACACAAGAGAGCTTTTATGCAATAACAGACAATTTGAGCCCATGTAGAACTGGCCCAGATATTTCTATCTTTAGCCTACTGACAAGAGTTCAAATAGATTTTTCTTCTGCTGCTGCTGCTCATTAAAGGTGAAAACCCTGGGACTGGGCTGGGTGTTCTGCTGTCCCAAATCCTTTCCTGAGCTTTTTAGTTTGCTCTTTTCATTATAATGCCCCACCACTTTGATCCAATCTCTTGGTTTTTTTCCTGGCAACAACCACTCTACTGTGCACAACCAGGTTTTGGAGACACTCTGAAAGGGAAAGCAGGGGAGCTGGTTTGGTTTTTTTTTTAAATGAAATTTGCTGTCAACAGAACATTGATAAACATTTTCATGCTTAATTGATTTTTAATACACAGCAGATTTCTCTTCATTCCCAGAACAGAACAGGGAACTGCACTGGAATTTGGAAATACACAGGCTTGGAGTCCAGCTGCCAGTTACTAGCAGCAGTTCTCAAGACAGTTTGCTGTGTTGTTGCTTTAAAAATCAAGTCTCTTGTACTGCTTGAATAGAAATAATTTCTAAAATATTCCAGAATCTAAATTTTGTTATTTAACTTACCTCTGAACACGTTAGAAATCCAGTCTATCCAGTCTAAATCCCTCAGGTTGTGTCTCTCAGTGTGCCACATCACAGTGGTAGCTGCATTTTTGGAGTTATTATTTATTTAGTCCCTTTGGCTGGGACTAAAACATTTACATCTGGATGAGAAGAATTTCTCATTTTTATAGTAGATCTTGCATTTAGATTATTTTTGACCACTATTCACTGATTTTTGTTCAGATTCTTGTAAGAAAGGAAGGAGCAGTCATTTCAGGGGCTTGTTCTCAGGTACAAACATGTCAGAGAACACTCAGTTCTCACATCATTTAAGTCATGAAATGGAAAGTTCTCTTGGAGGAACTTTATAAGATGAAGAATATGAGTAACTGTGATCCAGGGAGACTCTGGAGGACAAGATAACTTCACCTTTGTTTTAAAAGGACAGTTTTTGCAGATGTTTGTTTCAACACTGCTCTGCTTTCTTAGGGACTGTATGAAAGGAGACGAAACAGAGAACAAGAAAATCGGCTGCACTGTTAATCTTATGGTAAAGATGTTCCCTTTTTCTCTTTGTGATACTGTGCAATGTTTTTGAAACTGGGTTGGGAGAGTTTGGAATGGGAATCTGTGTCAGGCAAATGTAGCTTCAGAATCCAAGCACTGGGATGACAGAACAGAATGAACAGAATTGGGAGATTCCCCTGGAGGTCTCTGGTCCAACTCACTGTTTAAAACGGGGCCAAATAGGTCAGGCTCCTCAGGGCCTTGTCCAGCTGAGCTCTGCATGTCCCTGTGACAAGTTCTACAACCTCTCACACCTTTTCTTTCAGCTTTTTACTACCTTCACTTTGAAAAAAAAATCATGACACGATAAAATCAGTGGGTTGGATCAGCGTGAATATGAAAAGAATTATTTTCTTTTCAGTTAATAATGGATTCTCTTTTCAAGAACTCTACACACACACAGATGCTGCTGATTGTCCTGAGTGAAGGAAGAGTCTCAGTAAGGGTAACAGCTCTCTCTCCTCCTCCCCAGAATTTCTATAAGTCTGAGATCAACAAGGAGGAGATGTACATCCGCTACATCCACAAGCTGTGTGACATGCACCTGCAGGCTGAGAACTACACAGGTGAGCAAGGCTCGTCTGGAGTCTGCTTGCAATCCTGATGACGTTTCTTTACTCTCCCAGAGTTATGTAATGTCTCATTCATTCTCCTGGAAAAAATCTGTACGAATCACTTAAGGCAGCTGGGAAGGGAAGGAGCTGAGGTGCAGTTCCTTCTCTCAAGTGAAATACTGTTTATGCCACACAAGCACGTGACTGTTCCATTATACTCCACATTTTATATTAAAGTGTTCTGTGAGGAAGACTGATCAAAAAAATTACAGCAGTGGAATCAAATTTAGGGGAAGATTAACAAAACCACCATTATATTATCATATGCTGTATTTCCATATGGGAGTGTTGAGGGAGCACTTAGAGAGTGTAGGGACTCTAATTCTGTGTTGTCCAAGCTGGTTATGTATCTGAACATCTGACTGTGCATTTAAATTTAAAAAGTGGCTGGTACAAAGAAACTCAACAGATTTGTACCTAAAAATCGAGTTCATAGGAAACAGCTTTGTGCTGCTATTTTAAGTAATTGAACCATTTAATGATCCTCTAAGACTTTGATTTTTTTCCTCGCATTGTAGTTCAGAAATCACAGACTATTTAAGAAGCAGGTCTGTGACCTTTCAATACAGGCTGTGTTTATTTGCTGTCATTGATTCAGTGTTCCATAACTGCCTTTCCAACAGAGGCTGCATTTACTTTGCTTCTGTACTGTGAGTTGCTCCAGTGGGAGGACAGACCTCTGAGAGAGTTCCTGCATTATCCATCTCAGTCAGAGTGGCAACGTAAGGAAGGTCTGTGCCGTAAGATTATCCATTACTTCAACAAAGGGAAGGTATGCCAACTTCTTCTCTCTTCCAGCAGCTTCCTTCCCTATTCCTGACTGACTTAGGGCTTGCAAGCCATCATCTCAGTTCAGTAGTCTGGAAATAAATTTGTATCCAAAGGTTTTAGAACTTGATAAATTGCTTCTTGGCTCTCTGGGCAAAAAAAAAAAAAAAAAAAAAAAAAAAAAAAAAAAAAAAAAAAAAAAAAAAAAAAAAAAAAAAAAAAAAAAAAAAAAAAAAAAAAAAAAAAAAAAAAAAAAAAAAAAAAAAAAAAAAAAAAATTGAATCCCAATGAGAAAAGGGATGTGGGTATTTCATAATGGCATTTGGAATGGTTTGGGGAGGCCAACAGGACAAACACCAAAACATTTTGTACCTGTAAACCAAGCCTTGGATCAGCTGATGTGGCAGAATGCCAGCTCCTCAGCTTTTGAGGGGTGGGATTGCATTTTTGTAGCTGTCTGTGCAAACTGCTGTGCTGTGACTCGCTTTAGGACATGTTTGTGCTTAACCTACGCAGGCAAAGCACTGTAGGAGTCCCTTTAGTAAAAAAGATTTAAGTCCTTTCAGAGTCACTGTTATTTTAAAGTGATTTCCAATTGAAATGCAGTTCCATCCACTGCACAAGTAGAAAATCAATCTATTTCAATTTCACATATTCAGTGTGGATTTTCTACAGTTAATTATATTTTATTTCAATTACTGCAGAGGTAGAAGTTTCAGTCCCTTGTGTTGTGGTGTTTCGGGAACATTTCAAAAGTGAACCTTAAAAGTGATATCATCTGTTAGAGTATTTTCAAATTTTTCCCTTCTCTAGGAAAATTCCTACAGCTTATGTTACTGGGAGATAATATCTGTATGTGTGCCTCGGGGTTGGTTTTGCCTATGATGGCAATGACAGTGGCATTAAATAAAAATATGAGTTGGTTCGTATGGGGCTGCCATTCCAGAGGATCCTTTCCTAGCTCTGGCAGTGGAGAGTTGCACAGGCATTTTCTACAGAACCTGCAAGAGGAAGTCAGATTCCTGTGTGAAGGAAGAAATGGCCTATTTATGAGGAAGTGATTAATTAAGATTTTTGTGTGTGTGTGCGTGTCAGAATTGTTCTTTTGTAATAACAGTGCATATGGTTCTCTCTTCCATTTCAGAATTTTTCAGGGTTTTCCAGACTGTACTTAAAAAGAAATTACTGATTTGTGCAAATACTGCAGTACTGTACTGTCTGACTAGACAAAGATGATCTAGAGAGTGTGGACAGCAAGTGAGCCTGTATTGTCAACAGAAACAGGGAATCCATAGACACACTGAAGGGGAGTAAAAACTTGACAGATGTAATTAGGCTATAAAACTCCTAACAGATTACAGAGTGTTAACCTCTTGAGGTTTTTTCCCTACTGGATGTTTTTAGAATTACTTGACTTTGTGTTTTAATCCTCCTTTATTACAAATGGTAGCTGAATGATTAAATAATCCACTTGAGCAGTGTGCATGTCACTCACACTGTGGAAGTGAAAGGCTGAGAAGACAAATCCTTCTTTTCAGCCCTCTTCCTGTTGCTCTGTGACAGGGAACAGCTCAGGGAATGGAAGGAACTTGCCTCCCTCATCTTGTGTCTGAGTTTGTTCCTGCACTGCCCTGACGTGGCCCCTCAGGTCCTGCAGAGCAGCATTTGTTCTCGTGTCCTCACTTGCATTTCCAGTTAAAATCTCACGCTGTTCCTGGCCTCTTCCACCAACTGAGGGGGTCAAGGCAGCAGCAAAAGGCTGTAAAAGTTCTGCATTTTTTAGGAGGAAAATTTTCTCAGCTCAGCAGTAGGGGGAGAACTGGCTACAAGACTGTCTGGTGGTATGGCCCATGGCGGTGGGTGCAGAGCTGAGGGGCTCCCACTCTCAGTCCTGTCAGCAGCAGCCCCGTGCTGGGAAGGAACAGGGTGTTCCAAAGCCCTTTTTAGCCTTCACTGCTCATGTGCCCCTTCCTGCTGATTTCTGCCATGCTTTGAAGTGGTTTATGGCTCAGCTGGCAGCGTCTGCAAGAGCATAACTTGAAATGAAGGTATTTTTAATTCACAGTTCCGATTTTGTCTGTTCAAACTCAAGGTTTTCAAGTTGAAGACTGTGAACAGAACAGTTTGAACCCAGCTGATCACACTTCTGCACAGCAATAGCTTGAAAACTACCCAGCCCTCCTTTGTCCAGTGCACTGCCAGATTTTATTAACAAACAACTCTGAGCAGCTCCTATCCCAGCACTGCTGTGTGTCCTCCTTAGCACCAGCCACGTGCTCAGCTGAGAGCTGCTGGTGCCGTAGGAGAAACTGCAGTAAATGTCCCATGGATGTGCCTTACAAGTACCAAAGAACAAGCAAACAGATCTGAGGTCAGCAAACCAGAGAGCAGTAATGAGGGGAATTAACAGTGGAGACATTAGGATGTTATTTGAAGAGGGAAGTGACACACACAGCACATGGAATTACATATTCCACTCCTGTGCTGTGAAGATGCTACTGATGAACATCACAGATTTTAGAACTGAGGCTCCCAGTGACTTGGATATGCATTCATTTCTTTTCCTCTTAAATATCTGCAGTATTTTCCCTCCAAGAAGTTACCTGTCTATTGTGTTTCTTTACTTCTTTAACTCCTCTTTCATCAGCAGAACTCTGCTAGCACAGTGGAGTTTCTCAGGGTGGAATCCTCACTGAAACAGAGCCTGAGTTAGGATGTCAGGAATGGTATCCAGGTACATGGAGAAGAGGTGGTATAAAGAGGAATTAGATGTGGTTACATGTTGCTCATTTAATTGACATCAGAAAAGGAGCGTGAAGAGGTTCCATCTCTCAGATGACCCCAAGGGAAGACAGCCAGTGAACTTTCTGCTCCTGTCCAGAAGGCAGGTGAGAGAATTAGGTAGGCTTTAGCCACAGCATCCCATGTGGAAGTAAGACTGCTCACAGTCTGGAAAAAAAAGCCATTTATTCCTGGCCAGATGTTTTAGGAGAGACTTTTCCATTCTTTCAAGTCAACACAGATCAGCTGAGGACTGCAAATCTATGTAAAATATCTCTGTAAAGGATGGTCAGACTATAAATCTCTAAATAAATCTCAGGCCTCCCATCCTCCCAAACTGCTAATGCTGTCAGAATATCCAAATTGATTCTGGAAGAATTTTTTATTTAGCAAGTTCTAATGGAAGTTTTTGTAATTAACTGAAGCTAAAGAGTTGTCAGATCATTGGTTTTGTCTTTTTAATTCTTACGAATATCCCTTCTTTTAATAAAAAAGTTCTTACGCTTGCTGGTTGTGCTGTTCAGATAAAAAAAGCTTTCCTGGTAGTGAGGATGACAAAACAGACACTACAAATGTGTGCTTAAAGGGAAGCACTATGAAGTATTTCATACACTAAAACAGTGTAGAGATTCACTTTTTAAGTTTCTGTAACCAGAAAACTATTTCCGTATTCAGTGCTAATATTCTGCATAAATGCTGTTAATTACTGTTATCAATAATTTACAATATTATATTAATATTCTTAAACCTGAAGGTGGTAGTTTAACTCACACATTAATTTTGTTTTCACTACAGCAGGGTCCCAGTTAAAACAAGTGGCAAGTTAGCCCAGTAATGAATAATAAAAATTATCCAGTAAAGGCTCAACTGAGACCTTGGTGTTCTAAATAAGTATGGTAAGAAAGAGCCACTCCCCAAAAGGCTTCCTGTGCAGGTAAAAGGTGATGGAAGAGGAGATTTCAGTGTAAAATGAGCACTCCAAAAAGCCAAGTGAGGTAACAGGGGAGTCTTTCTCTCAGTGTGGGTGTGCCCAAAGTGGGTCTCCTCGCTCCTGGCCTGCGGTGTGATGTGTGGGGTGCTAGGAAGGATTTACTGGGTGAGACAGCGAGCTGAAGAAATGAGAGTTGCATTGGGTTCTGAGTGTGGATATTGCCCTGCAGCGATGCAGGGCTGTTCTGAGGTGATTTGTCTCTGTGCTGGGTGTTCCCACTGCCTGACAGTTCGTGCTTTCAGCGGGAAGGAGCAGCCTGGGCAGGGGAGAGCGCTTTGCTGTGGAGCCAAGCCCTAACTCCATGCTCCAGCAAAGGAGCTGTTGGGGGGGGCTTGAAGGGGTGTCTAGCAAGAAGAAAAATTGTTAGTTTTATTATCTTTCTCCAAATAAGTTCCCAGTCTCATAAATGAACTGTTAGAGCAAGCAGTATGTGTGTATAATTTCCATGGAACATATGCTTCTGTTCCCATCTTTTAGAAGGAATTGATCCGATATTTAATGGAAATTGTTTCATCGCGTTACATTTTCACATCTAATCTCTGCCATTTCATACCAAATGAATTCCCAAAATTGAGTTCCCATCATTCCTCTCAGCTGAGTTGGCAATAACATTCTGTTTGCTGTGAGTGTGATTTGCTTTGGCTTCGCAGAGCTGGGAGTTTGGGATCCCGCTGTGCCGAGAACTGGCCATCCAGTATGAAAGTCTCTATGACTATCAGAGCCTCAGCTGGATCCGGGTAAGTAGCTGCACTTCCTTCTTTGCAGGCTCTTATATCATCCCCCCGAGTTCTGCCCTCCTGTCAGAACATTCTGAATTTTAAAAATAAACATATTCCCTTTAGAGCTCCATGCATTTACAGTGACTCCTTCGCCATTGATTCGTTCTGATGACTTTGTAGGTCCACTGAAATAATTCCTAAGTCTGGTAGCAGTAAAATCCTCTGGATATATGGAGACAGCATACATACAGGAGATGGGCTCGCTATTGCAATTGCATATTTACCTGTATTTTTGCATAAAATATACTTTTTGAATATATATTTCAGTTTAATTCCAAAAATATCAAGGACAGCTTATCCCTCAGTGATATAAGATGAACAAGAAAGAAAGAATGGAGAAGGCAAATGTTTATGGCATTCTGTCAGTTTAGAAGAATCTGGTCCTCTGGTCCAACCAAACACATGATGAAATCAGGGCATATATGCAGCATTGTGCTTTAATCAGAAGAAGTCAAAGTTCTGGTTGTTATTTAAAAGCTTTATGAATGTGAAAACAGTTCATATCTCCTGTCCCCTGGGCTAGCATGCTTATATCCAAACTTGAGATTTATGCTGTGTGGATGTACTCTTATACACAGTGGTTGAAATTCTCTTTAAAAGTCAAATTTATTCTAATCTGAAGGTACCTGTCTAACAAGGTCTCATAAATTGTTCTTCTGAAGAATGTATTTTCTCCGAAGTGGCCCTGAGGAGAGCAGGGGTGACCAGCCTGGCTGTGCCCTCTGTGTGCCATTCACACCATCACCTCATTCCTTTATGCTTCCTGCAATGATTTTGGGACCTTCCCCATTTTAGAGAAGGAGTTGAGGTGTGTGGGATCCGAGCACAAGCCCTGCCTGTGATACTCTGGGTTTGGTTCCCTGAAGTGAAGTGATGGTGTCAAAGGATTCCTCTCTTTAAGGAGCTGTCCTTTCACTGCAGTGCAATTCCTGTGAGCCTTCCAGCTGAGTTGGGTTTGGCAGTGGGTCTAGAAATCCCACTGCTGATATAAATGTTAGCACAGTGCCACAAAACTAGGGACTGGAACTAGAGAAAAGTCCTTTTACTCTTTCCAACCCCCTTTTACCTCCATGTTAAACCTTCTGGTGCATGGAGCTGTAGAAGATTTAATTTTGTTTTATCCTTTTTTCATGCCCCTCAACTCAATTAAGGCAAACCCAATTGAACTGATGTAATTTTCCAGGCAGTGGTATGGATTTTGAGCTGTAGGAGAGAATAGGACCCTGTGAGCCTGTGGATCTTAATCTCAGTTTTGCTATTAATTCCGCAGTGCAAAGAAAATAACATTCAAGACCTGTTCAATTTTAAATGAGACACAACAGAAAACGTTCATATGTTATCTCCCAAAATGTGAAACGAGTATGGTGATACTCTACTCTGTTCCACCACACAGACTGGTTTAATTAATAATTTTTATCTTTAACAGAATGTTGGTCTTTTCATGAAAAATTGTGGGGTAAAAGAGTAATGGGATATTTTAATGAGTCTTGAGATTGTAATGTAGTGCAGCTTTAAGGGTCTGACAGCAGCTCTCCCTTTCCTCCACAGAAAATGGAAGCCACCTACTATGACAATATCATGGAACAGCAGCGCTTAGAGCCAGAGTTCTTCAGAGTTGGGTTTTACGGTCGGAAATTCCCATTTTTCCTGCGGGTAAGCCAGACTTACACAGGGTGTGACAAAGTAGCTGCTAAGGCTTTGTATTTTTGTTTTGGAGATACTGTGTCTGCCATGCAGTTTATTTTCCACCCCTGCACTAGTGAAAACAGCTTTCTGGCTGAACTGGAGCATATGGTCCATTGGGAATGTTCTTGGGAGCAGAGATCAGAAATTTGACTCAAGCCTATGTGTATTTTCAACAATCTGCAGATGCAGCACAAACTGCCTCTATATTAAGCAAAATGCTGTATCGCAGCAATGTTGGGTCATTACTTAACTAATTTTCATCATCTCAAATTATCACGCTTTAAAAAGTCTCACATGACAGAATTTTAACCAGCCTGATGACTCCCATCCTATCTGCAAGCAAAAATTTCCTCTCTTGAACAGAAAGCCAAACCGCTCCTCTGGACACATCATTGTCTGCTGGTGTGTACAGCATCAGCTGGGGCTGCAATCCCTCTTAAAAATGAAATTATCTTCTTTTCCTAATGAGGGATCAAACTTAAAATGGGTATTTGTTTATACCATGTCCTGTTGCTAGTTCAGAGTAAGGAAGGAATTTAATCTGACAACTGCTCCAGGAGCTGCCTGAAAATTGATGGTAGATGCCATGGAGTGTGACAGGACAAGGTAACGTGAAGCTTTCAAGGACTGGAGGTGCATGGTTTGTGTTCTTTTTAAGGGAATGGTTTGACAAGAGGTGGCACCACTCAAGTTACACAGTATGAAGCCACACAAAGCCAAGCCTTGAAAACTGAACTCTTAAAATTCCTTCTGATTATGAAGTCGTTTGGTTTTTTTAATTAGGATTTCAAGATTGGTGTTTAATTACACTCTTCTAATGGAAACACGGGCAGGGCCAGTAAAGGCAAGATGGAATTAGTCATGGAGAGGAAAATACCAGTGGATAAAGGGTGACTTCATGTTATTTGAAGATGAACAGTGGCAGTATCAGAGAATCACTGAATCATTTAGCCTGGAAAAGATGTGAGATCACCGAGTCCAACCTGTGACCAATCACCACCTCGTCAGCTAAACCAGAGCACTGATTGCCACGTCCAGTCATTCCCTGAATGCCTCCAGGGATGGGGACTCCCCCACCTCCCTGGGCAGCCTCTTCCAGTGCCTGACCTTTCAGGGAAGAAATTCTTCCTGATGTCCAGCCTGACCCTCTCCTGGCACAGTTGAGGCTGTTTTCTGTCACTTGTTAGCTGGGAGCAGAGCCTGCCCCCCGCCTGGCTACACCCTCCGTCCAGGTCATTGTAGGGAGCAAGAAGGTCCCTCCTGAGCTGCCTTCAGGGTAAACACCCCCAGCTCCCTCAGCTGCCCCTCAGAGCGCTCACAGTGCAGCAGCTGGAGCAGTGCACAACACCCTGCAGAGGATCCAAGGAAAGGACAGGTGCTGCAGATGTTTCAGAAAATGAATGACAGACAAAGTCAACGTGGCTCATGACTGTTCCTGAAATAGTGCCAGTGACTGTAGCTTACCTTGTTCAATTGTGGATCCTCAGTTGTATCTGGGACCCTCCCGGCCGGTGTGTTTGCTGGAGTTTTCCACGGCCAACCCTGACTCTTTGTGCTGTAACAATGTGGAGCCATCACCAGCGAACAGGAGTGTATGTAATTATCATCCTTGTTAATTCCGCAATTATATTTGGTAGCAGTACTTCTGATAGCAGATTACTAATGTAGCAATCTCATTAAAAGTCATCCTCCTCCTTTCTGTCCCTAATGATCCACAGAGCACACACACTGCGGAGCATGGACTAAGCCCATTAGCAGTCACATCAGCATGGATCACACTGTAAAGAGACTGGAAGCAGCTATTCTAGAGAAGAAAAAGATTTACATGGATTTAAAATCTTCAGATGGATGTGGAAGTGATTTAAAGTGATCAAATAACTCCAAGCCCTTTTCTCGTTCATTTTTCTCTTGCTGTATAGCTTAAGGCAGAAAATAACCACCTCTTTCTTGATTTTGAAGAGCCTTTGTCCAGAAAAGTCATTGTGCATGTTTCTGTGAATTCTGCATACATTTTCTAGCCTTCCTACATAAGTAAATTAAAGCTAAATTAAAACTGTCCATATCTTCCACCTACCAGAAGTTCACTTAAGTAAGGCCTGACAAGCCACATTTTGAGATCTTGTGTTGACATCTGTCTGAAAAGTCTATGAAATTTAGCTTTGAGGTGTTTCCAGGGCATTATTTTTAGAATCACAATAACCTTATTTATAGGCTTACAGTTTTCTAGATTGCTGCAATGAAAAGCTAAAACAGAGAATGCAGTAAGTGTTATGAAGAGATTCACCTTCAAACGTGGCCTCACTCCAGATTTAATAATAGCTGCACAGTTTGAGCATTGCAGACCGAGCTGTCAAGCTCCATCATGCGATTCCTCTCCCCGTCCATTGGCTGCTGTGGCTGATGCACATGAAGTGACACATGTCACAGCCAGGACAGGAGAGCTCTTCCAGAAGGGTGAAATGCAAAACCAGAGAGAAATGAACTCCTTGGCTGTGTTTTGTGATTGGGTTTCGCAGCTTTCCTTTTGATTTTGCTACAAGATTAAGACCTGCTTGTCCACATCCCTTTTCCAGAGCAGTTAACAAAACATTCTTGCATAAACTGCAGCTTCTAAATGCAAGAAATAAAAGGGAGGAAAGTGTTGTGGTTTGTTAGATGCTTTGTTTTATGAAACAGCTGTAGTTCTAGTTGTTTTATTATGTGTATGAGCTACCAGAATTAGAGAATTTGCCTTCTTCATTGGTCTTGCACTAGGAAACATTAATACCAATCAAAACTGTGGTTTTTGAGGGTTAAGACACTGGAATACAATCTTTATGACACTGAGGACTTTAGAAATCCTGTATTTTGCTGTTGAGAGTTAAGAGATGGCTCAAAAAGCATCCAAGAGCTCCGCACAAGTGGTTCAGTGCCTCAAGAGTCATATCTAAATGCAGCTTTCCATTATTAGCAGAAATGAAATTTTGTTCATCAAGAGGAAAGTGCTTTTAGGGCCAAAGGGGAATTTGCTAAGTGGCCACTGAGAATTCTTGCTAAGGCTTTTCCATATTACTCTGCTGTAGACAGGGGAGCTCCTGAGCATGTATTGTTCCGTGTGATCAGGGCGGGGTTGTGTGGCTGTGATAATACAGCAGTGGTTAAACAGCAGTTTTTGTGAACAGTTTGTTGCAACTTCTCTCTAAGGAGAACTGATAAAATGATAAACATATCTCTCTCTCTGTTCTGTGAGGTCCTCAGGACTTTCATCCATCTGGTGTAAACTGTATTTGACAGCAGCTTTCCCAGTGCAGAACAGCCAAGCTGGTGACTTAAGTTTTGGTTGATACATTTCAGTATGGTTTAATTAAAAACAGTCCCTTTTCTGAAAAGCCAGTGAGAAAGGACCCCAGGACTGAGTGCTGCATGTGCACGGATCAGAGGCATCGTGCTGTTGAGAGATCAGTGGAATAGTCTCCTCATTCATCACTTCTCAATGAAATACATTGTAAAGAGAAGGAAGGAATAAAATACATCAGCTGTGTTAAATGCAAGTTTTACTCTCCCATTAGCATATTGACACTGTCATTTATCTTTGGTTTTGAAGCAGTAACATTTAAAGTGAGATAAAAGCCAGTAGACTTTAACTTACTTTTAAGGAGACTCATTTATGCTTGTTCTTCTTGCAGAACAAAGAATATGTGTGTCGGGGCCACGACTATGAGAGGCTGGAAGCCTTCCAGCAGAGGATGCTGAGCGAGTTCCCACAAGCCATTGCCATGCAGCACCCAAACCACCCCGATGACTCCATATTGCAGTGTGATGCCCAGTGTATCCTTCTGTAAGGGGCACACTGATGGGAACTGCGGCAGAGCACAGAGTAGAGCTGGATATGGAGGATATGGACAAAAGCAGGCTCTGTCTGCAGCAGACAGTAACTGGTTCCTTGTGCTACGTGGTGGTGGACGGAACAGTCACTTTTTAGCAGGGGAATAATGCAGGTCATGTCCCATGTGAAGGGAAAGGGCTGTGCTTGATCACATCTGTGTTGTAATGCTTTACCAGCAGCACTGCCACAACGCACAGTTTGTGTCCTTAAAAATAGTTCCAAGTATCTTCTCTTGGACTATACAAGTGCTGGTTTCCATCCTGTTTATTTTTTTACATCAGTATTATTATTTTTGTGCAGTCTCTCTTTCTTTAAAACTGATAAACCTTTTTATACCCAAGCCTTTGAAATCTCATCCTTCTCACTGATCACCTGCACTGGGATTTGATGCAACCTGTACAATTCCCTATGCATTTAAGGACTGAACCACACAACATTTAATGGGACTGCAGGGACTTTGGGAGGGCTCAGTCATGGGAACACCACTGTTTGGCTTGTGTGAGAGCAGCAAGGAGACTGTGCCATAAGGGCACTGTCAGCACGTCAGATCTGCTGCCTTGGGTTGCTGTTTCCCACTTGTGTTTCCTAACACGTGCTTTTCATTCGGTAAAAGCTTCCTTTGACTGCACAATGAACAGATTTACAGATCTATGCAGTGACTCCCATCCCAGACAATATAGACGTGCTGCAGATGGACCGTGTCCCGGACCGCATCAAGAGCTTTTACCGAGTCAACAACATCCGGAAATTCCGCTACGACAGGCCCTTCCACAAAGGCCCCAAGGACAAGGAGAATGAGTTTAAGGTAGAAGTAGTGACCAAGCAGTGTTTGTTTCATCTCTTCAAGCTGATTTTTGTCTTGTTGTTTTATGCTAATAGTGCCTTTCAGGTAATCCTTATTTGGTGGCCGAAGATACCACAGTAACTTGAAATAACAAGTAGCTGTTGAGTCCATGGTCTGATTGAGTACTGTGGACTCCTGATCTGATTAAAGCATTTTCCAGTTTAAAACTGAGTTATTTTAGTGCCAGGAGAAATGCATTTCGAAGCAAGGATGGCGCTTTCTTGTTTGGCTGAATTTTTTTCCTACTGATACACATGTCCACAATGTCTTCTTGGGTCCCATGAATTGGTGATCAATCTTCAAAACCTGACAGAAATGTTGAATGTGTTGTTTAGAGCAGGTGTACCAAATTCCTGGTTTGATGTTCAAATGACTTTCAGCAAGACATTCTACAGAATGAATGCTCAGGAGGTTATTAATGTGTTCTGTCCTAACGCTGCCCCCTCTGCACCTGTAGTAAGAGTAGAGATGATGTGGTTGTGACTCACGGGGTCCCTCACAGCCTCCGTTCCTCCTTGCAGAGCTTGTGGATTGAACGCACCACTCTGACCCTGACTCACAGCCTGCCTGGCATCTCCCGTTGGTTTGAAGTGGAGAGAAGAGAACTGGTAACATTCACAGTTCCTGTAATTGGGGTTTCAAGGGATGGGTTACTGAGGACATGGGACAGACAAAACTCCTTTGGCTGAAATCTTGCAGTTTAAAATAATGTGGTTTACCAAGGATTAAGTACGTCCTTTTTCTTCCACTTGATCTAAATAATTGCTGAATGTGACCAGGGGAATTATGTGAGGGAATGGAACAGTGCAATGGAGACAGTGCCAAAAAAAAGGAATAATTGCTTTGCTGCCACTTCTTCAGTGTATAGAAACAAATTATCACAACTCAGTGACCTGAAATCCAGCACTGCCAACGGTGAACTTTGTTAATGTAGTTAATTTTCTACAAAGCAGTAAAAGCAAAGAGAACTGAACAATCCTAGAGTATCATTTCATTACAAGGAAGATAATAAATCTCAGTGAAGTGTCCATGGAATTAAAGTATATTTATTGCCTTTGAGGTTGAAGTAAGTCCTTTGGAGAACGCCATTCAAGTGGTTGAGAACAAGAACCAGGAGCTGAGGACACTGATAAGCCAGTACCAGCACAAGCAGATGCATGGCAACATTAATCTTCTCAGCATGTGTCTGAACGGGGTGATTGATGCGGCTGTTAACGGCGGAATTGCGCGGTACCAGGAGGTAAGCCGGGCTCTGCTTCCCAATCCACTATCACCCTTTCTCAATTTCATTTCCCTTTCTGTTTCAAAGAGAGCATGACTTAATAAGATAAGAAATTTTCATGTCCATTATCTAGAGATGAGGTTGAATCCCCCACTTGGTTATTCTGCATCACTGCTTGCACAGCCACGTGTCAGCAGGGGGCTCCAGAGGTGGAGCTGGGATCTGGTGTGGAAGTGGGTGCAGGTGACAGGGGGGTTTCTCAAGGATGGCACTTGGCTTACCTGGAAATCCTCAACTGGCAGGTAAAACAGTGAGGTGGATTTTTTTTATACTGCTTACATTATAAATTCATTTTGCAATAGGGGTTGTGGGACCCGTAATTGAGACTGATTGGGCCTGGAATCAGGAAAGAATGCTAATTCATGGTACTGAACCATTATCTTGGCTGATGGCCTACTCACTGTAACCCTGAAATGATCATATATGCAATTTGTTATCCAGCATAATCTCTGGCAAGCTGTTACTTAAACTGAGCATTGCAAAAGGTAAGTTTAGGGTAAAACAGGGAAAAATGGCAGCAGTGGTACAGGGGTGTGGGATGTGTCTTCCCAATGGAGCTGTGGAGAGAATGCTCTTCAGGCTTTCCATTAGTTACCAATTCACTCACGTAATTCCTTTAACTTCAGGCAGTTATGTGAAAGGAACTATATAAAATTCAAATAACTGGATGATACAAGGCTTAGTGGTATTGCTCATCACTGTCACATGGGGAAACTTGGTCAGATTCATGATTCAACAGGATCGTTTCAGTTGCCAAGACCATTTTCTCAGCATCCCAGAGTGCTAAAACCAATAAAATTAAGCTTCGCTGTTATATTAATATAAGATTTTTGGACCTTTTCCTCTCATCCTTTGACACCAAGTTATGATGAAATACCTGCCAGTAAGCAAAAGGTACTTTTTTTCCCTTTTCCTGTAGGCCTTTTTTGATAAGGATTATATCACAAAGCACCCCGGTGATGCAGAGAAGATCACACAGCTCAAGGAGCTCATGCAGGAACAGGTACTGTTTCTCAGATGCAAAAGAACAGTGTCTGGATTCATCAGCAGTAAGTCTAAACATATCAGATCAAACTGATTCATTCAGAAGCAGAGTTTGGGTACAGGAGATCTAAATACATTCAAACAAAAACCAGGGGAGATGGGCAAGGAGATTATGACAAGCCTTTCACCTTACAGGATGTGAGGTGAAGCTCAGCTAAAAGTACATTAGTTTTGTTGTCTCCATTTATTAGCTGACAGGCATCTTGCTGCGTTTCAAGCCTGCCATTCATTTTTGGCATTTTGAATTATGTCTTCCCAGCAGATTTCAAAGATAATCAGAGACAGGACAGGTCAGGCTTGAGATTAGACTGGCAGAGCCACATATGAAAAATTAATGCCTGTTTATATTATCTGCAGTTTTATTTTTCTGTAATGTCTCCATGAGACATCTTCATAGATAAAGCTGCAGGATGCTTTGATGGCAGTGAAATCAGATAATCAGATCCCTCTTAACTGAAAGTTTGGCAAGATATACCCCATTAAACAATGTGCCCAAATCTGAATAGAGCTACTAGGTCTGTTTCTTCAGCAAATCACTGAACTGCATTTCAGATTCCCCATCTGAAAAATAAAGATAATGCTTATCTCCCTTCAATCCTCAGGAGGATGTTTGAAGATTAATTAGTTATTGTTTGTACAGACTTGGGATCGTGTAGGGAATTACATACATCTTAAGCCTGCTATCACTATTTTCTTTCATCTGAGACCTTATATAATCTCATTCATTCACTAATATTATATGTTTGACCTTTGAAGAAGTGACCTTTAGAAATAACTAATGAGGACCAGGCAGAGTGACTGTGGATGTGCCGCTGCTGCTGTGCAGCTCAATTACCAGAAACTCCTTTTAGAAATCTCTGCTGGCAACTCCGACCCCTTCCCTGGCACTGGGAGGAGGCATTTTTTTGTCACAGGGCATTATCTGCGTGAGGGCACAATGCTGTTCACTCCAGAGACAATCTCTCTGGTAATTTTTTACAGTTATGTCTTTAAAGAGCAATCCAACGTGACACAAATGTACTTGTCTCACACCTAAAGTACTTGCAGGAGTAGTATGAACTTGCCAGGATTCCTTGGCTTGCTTAATTATCTGCAGTCTTGTAATGAACAGTGGCATATTTTAGAGTACTTCCTTGGACACTGACAGAACTGCAGGACAGGCTTCTCTTCTCTCTCTTAGACACAAATCGTTTGGGTTTGTGATGCTACATTTTCTCTTTCACAGGTACATGTCCTGGGAGTGGGTCTGGCTGTCCATGAGAAATTTGTACACCCAGAAATGCGTCCCCTGCATAAGAAGCTGATAGACCAGTTCCAGATGATGAGATCCAGCCTGTACCATGTAAGTTCACAGCCGCTTCTCCCATTTTACTTTATTCAGAGTTATGATTAGTTGCAGTAAGGTTCTCAAAAGAACTGGGCTGATGCAGCATTGATTGAACTTACTGGACTGCCAAATTACCAGAAGAATTCTTGACTCTTGTGCAAGAAGGCAGTCCTAGTAAATATGTTAACTCAGCCTTTAAACAATAATTGTTAATATTTGTATGTGCTTTGTTGCATCACAGAGCAGTTGTAAAGCTTAATTTTCAGTTGCTGTCTCATAGAGCAGAAAATGATATAAAACAGGGGAAGATTACCAGGAAGTCTTGGAGTAGAATGACGTGAAGAAAACGTGCAGTTTTCCATGACCGACTTAGCTGAAGTCTGTTTGCTTTGCAGGAGTTGCCTGGTTTGGATAAGCTGAGCCCAGCCTGTTCTGGCTCCAGCACCCCCCGCAGCAACGTGCTGGTGTCCCATGGACCCATGAGCCCAGAGAGCATAAAGCTGGTGCATCGACACAGGTACCCCCTCCTTCTGCCCAGATACGGAGGATCCCTGCACGCTGGTGCCCCTGGAGTCGAGGATCTGAGGAGTGGTTGACAGCGCTGCAGGAGGGGCGGGAGGAGTTTTGGCAGAAGTGCCTTTTGCCTTCGTGCAATGCTAATTATTGAAGTTTGGGAATTGGAATAAAATAGTTAAGAAATCCACTTTGCGGCAAATGCTGAACACCTCCAGGTGTTACTCCATCACTTCACTCGCTGTAGGGGCAGAAACACACATCTGCCACTCAGTTCTCCAGACTCAATCTGACTTTGGAGGTTCCACAACTTATGTTACGCCAACAGCAAATAACTGGGTCCTTATCTACCACAAAAGGAAAATTTCATTGCTTGTTTTAAAACCCAACTCAGTATTGCCCAGTTTGAAGGATCAAAAGTGTTCACATCATTGCTTTTTATAATTCTGATCAAATCAGAAGCCAAATACAAGGATGATCAGAACATCAAAAAACGACTCTGTGTGCCCATCTGTAAAATCTGAGATAATGACTGAGGATGAAAATTGGGATTATCAGGACAAAACAGTGGTTTTTATATCCAGTCAAAATTGCTCATTTGAAAATGCTAATTATTCTTCTGTGTTTATTTTTCTTGGTGGGTCTCTGTAGTTTAGCTGTTTTTAAAGCCTGGCATTAAGAGCTGTGGAAACTCGGTCTCAAGTCCATGAATGGAGGATGGTGACATTCTTTTTGCTATTAAAACTGAGTAGTTTATACTGCTTCTGTGGCTTGGCAGTTGACAATTGGTGTCTTTTTGATAACATTTTTCCCCTCAAAATTCCTCCCTTTGTAAAGGCTTTTTTATTTGTTAGGACATCCTATGGAGATTCTGTAGTGTACAAAATATGTTATTTATTTCTGTATGTGATTCAGAGTGACAAAGTGAATTCCCTGAGTGAGATCAGGGTGCATCCTGCACACCAGCTGGGCTGTATTAATTTACTGTCACCTACAAAGTTGCCTTCAGCAGTAATGCTGAGGCCCAGTGGATGCAATAAGGAAAGACGTATTTTGACCTGTGTGTCTTGTGCTTGGCTTCCTTTGGAATGTTTTTTTTTAAGCTGCTCCCACTCGTTGTACTTCAGTGTTAAAAATGAGAGTGGTTTCAGCATGTTCTGTTTAAACAAATATGCTCCCAGGGTCATGATGTGATGTTAACCTGGCTTTGGATTCTGAAATTCAACATCCCACCTATTATTTTGTCTTACATGAAACCTTGTTGTCAATTCTTTCGCATTTACTCACATCTATGGATTTGTTTATTGGGCCTGATTTTTCAAAAGTGTTTGACATCTAGAGGTGACCTAAAGCAGCAGGTAACTGTAGGTACTTTCTAGCTTGGAAAAAGGCTTCTTCACAAATGAAAACACAGGTTCAAAATGTAATTATGCTCTTGCTCTGTCTCTGTTTTTTTTTCCAGCCCACTGAACTTGCTTGGTTCAGTCCGACACTCCTCATCCTCCCTGTCATCCCACACCTCCAGTGAAACAGGAAACCTGGTTATCCTGACAGACAGCTCTGTGGGGGAGAATGCTGAGGATATGTACCACATGCAGGTACAGCTCCAGCACAGCCAGGAGCGGTGGTGGTTGGGAGCAGCACAGAACGTGCTCTGGAGGGTTACACTTCGAGCAGTGCTTTAGCTGTGCACGTGCTTGCATCTGTCTGGTGATATTTTTCTCAACAGAATAGGTAGAATCTAACATTGGTCAAGAAAGATGACAGTAATTCACTAGGTTTGCTTTGGGAAGAGATCTGTGTTTGTACAGTGACTGTGATTCTGCGGTCCAGGATGACACCGCTGCTTTCCAAAAAAGCGAGATTTTTGCCACGTGTTATTTACCTGCCCTGCTCAGCACGTGCTGTTAGTGCTGCTCTTGGTTTGGGGGGTGAAATGAGTCCCAGAGTCCTGAGAGCAGGTTACCAGTAGCCTGCACTGAAGCTGGGCAGAGGCTGCCCTGGCTGATCCGAGACAGGTAAATCCCCAAGGCACTGATCCGCTCGGCTCTCCCTCAGTGGTTTCTCTGCCTCCTGCAGCTTGTTTACCCTAAGCCCAGGTACCAAAGCTCAGCCACCAACATCTCTGTTTTATTCATGTCCCAGGCCAGCCCTTCCACCTCCAGCCTGAGCTCTACTCACTCTGCACCATCCCAGATGATTAACTCTGCCCCTTCCAGTGCTCGAGGTAAGCATGGACAGGCCTCAGGGAAGGGTCACCTGCAGGTGTTTCCCAGACCTGGCAGCCTTGTTGACTTACTGGTGAAAGACCACCTATAAGTGTACCACTGTTTCTCTTTTGGAGATGTAAATGCCTCTTCAAGAAGTATTTCTTTAGAAATGTTTTCATTCTCCAGAAATGGATTTAATAATTTTTTTCAGCAGTATTTGGAATGTCTTTCTAATAAATGCTGGTTTCAGGCAGTTGAATTTCATAATGATTTCCATTGTTCCGCCACAAAATTGTGGCAGGCAGTCTAGAGGAAAACAAGAATAGTCCTTGGTATAGTACTTAAAAGAGAGATCATGAAGACAAAGGCAAATAAATCATTTTATGTGTTCAATGAAATTATGGCAAGAAAAAGGTCTTGAGGCAGTTTAGCAGACATGTGTGTATATAAAAGTGTATGCACAGGATGAATGTTGAAAGATATGAATTTTAAGTAGTGGAGATAAAGAAGGGCTTCCCTGCTGGGAAATTCTTGAAAAAAGGAAAAATGGAAAAGCAGACTCTGGGTTACTCATATTGCCTTTGTGTTACACTCGCTGGTCTTGAAATTGCTAATCATTTTCTTCGCAAGCCTCAGAGCTGAAGCAAAACAACTCCATGTGATCTCTTGACTTTTTTAACTTCTATTAAAGGTTTTGGTTTTTTCCCCTCTCATTTTGGATTCTCCATTGCAGGTTCTATATCTCTTTTCACAGGTTTCTGGAGAAGGTGTCCAGGATATAGCCAGAGATGGAGGCTGATATTTTAATCTTACCCTTTTTTCCATACAGGGGAACTCTGTTTTTTTGCTCAATCTGACAGTAAAATTCTAACTGACTGGCTGTTGTTAGGGCACAGAGGCAGCAAAGTGATTTAATTGAAGCATCAGATGGAGTAGGAAAGTGGGAAGTAAACATCTTCAAATAAAGGCAGGTAGCTGCACTAATTACCAAGGGCTGGAAGGAAAACAGTGACAAATAGTAAAGTAACCAGGTGAAAGTGGTGTAAAGGAAAAGGAAGATGGAACTGAGGACTGGGCTATCATGCCAGGAAAATGTCCCTAAATGGATGTGCCTGAGTGAATGTTTGGAGGGATCTGAGGGGGTTTGGTGCTCATACTGTTTCACGCTGTTTTCCACTTTAGAAGTCCAGTGACAGGCTCCCAGTGACAGGCTGTGACAGTCTTTCTGAGTCTGATGACTGCACAGCATCACCAGCTTCCCTCTTTACGGTATTATTCACTGTTGCTTGGAAACCAACGGCATGAATGCTCCAAAGGGAATGAATGGGTTGCTGGGTGAGCCAACAGCACCTCCCAGGGATGGGACCCAGACTGACCACAAATGGGAAACAATAAAAGAAGGAATGAGTTTGAAAAATACTTATATAACTACGATACAGCATTTATTCTCTGCTGGTTTTGTTCATTTCTAAGCTATGTGAGCAGAGCATTCAGACATTACCCACTCATTATGGGATTTCACTTGTATTAAGGTCCCAGATGCTCTCTGTGTTTCCCAGTGTGCCAGTCACTGTTCTGGTTATTACAACACTGCTGTTGGGAATGGAGCTGTTCTTAACGAGAAAAAGCCCTTACACTTAAATTCCGCTGTGGTAACAGAGCTTTGTTCTTCTCCTTGGTGATTTTTCCTTTTGTTTTCTTTTTTAACTGGGTGAATTTGATGCTTGTGAAAATGAGATTCTAGTGTCACTGGCTGGAGCAAGGTACTTCACAGACATTACATGTGCAGCTCTGCAATGCACTCTATCCTTCTTTTTTTTTTTTTTTTTTCCTTTTTTTTTGGTATTTATTTATATTCTTTTTAATTTAGCGCTGGTGAAAGGTGCTGGATTGACCGCACTGGAGGCTGAAGCCCTCTATTTACCCACAGAACAGATACAGCATGGGCGGCAGCCGTGCAAGTTCCCCCATGCTGCCCCCACCCATGTGCCTCATCTCTGTCCTGGAGGGACCACCTCTAGAGGTGAGAGGATAGTTCAGTCTCCATGACCCATCCAACCCTTGGCCTTTCTGCTGAGACTGCCAACAAAGCTACGATAGTCACGATGCTGCAGCTGAACACGTGTCAGATGGGAAGTGTGTGAAGGCCAACAATTCATTCCGTACAGGCCACCTAAATTTATCAGCTCTGCATCTTTGCCACTTGTGGCTCTAACCTGAGTATGGCTAGGTAGGATTTCTAGGGTTTTACCTGATTTTTAAATGCTCCTGTCATTGATTCAGATGTTAATGTGGAGATGAAAAACCTCTATCCCACTATGCAGGTACTTATACCATCTTCTCTGTTTAACTGCACAGCCCTTCCCTGAGGAGATGGGTATCTTTACAATACAGAGTAGTTCCATCAGTGACCAAAGGAAGCCATGGCCATTTGTATTAAGAATCCAGCAGGAATTTAAATCATAATTTCAATTCTCCACTTCCAAAAAATGACCCTGTCTTTGATTTTAAAACAGCAAGACAGGTGGTTATTTGGCTTGTCCAAAGAAAAGAATAAAACTATTAATAAAAATCTTTTCAAAGGTAGTCATCAGGGAAGTAGACCATTGGCTTGATCATGTCACTGAACAGCAGATTAAGGCACCAGAATTTACACTAGTTATAATATACACAAATTACAGCAAAAGTCTTAAATAGAATTGAAATCAGAATACAGTACGAATTTTTGAATTCTGTGCTAACATTACCAGTTGATCATTTTTAGAAATAGGTACCCTACAGTTTTCACCTGACTTGACCCTTGTGTAGCTTCTTCCCTATCAGGAAAGCACCACTGTTGTATGGAGGATCAATAAGAAGTTCAGTTTGGTTTGGCTTCATTTGAGGTGACTCATGAGGCACTGCTGTAACCTTACTGGAGTTAAAAGATGGTACAAGACGGTTCGTTAAGCAGAAAATGAAATGCAAAAGGCCTGGAAAGGGCTAGGAGCGAGTTAGGGTGGGGTTTTTTCAGTAATTTAATTTAAATATGGTTGGGACTCCTCTGATGCACTTGAAAAGGAACTCCCACTTGGACACTTGATGCCTCTTAAGGCATCCCTACTGCTTCCTCAGCACAGCCCCCTGTTAAAGTGTAGAAAATAAGTCCTGGTGTCTTATTCAGCACTGTGCAAGAATCCTTATGTTAAAACTGCCTTCTTAAAGCAAAAAACCTTATGATTTGGCTCAGGAGCAAGCTGTTTTCATAACAGTAATAGAAGTGAGGAATCAGGAGGAAAGATTGAATGAGTTTGGAGTTTAACTACATTAATGTTCAGTTTCATTCCTTAAAACTAATACTTGTCACAAGTGGATTAACATATTTATAATTAAAAAAGAAAAACTACCTCTTGCTTCAGCACAGGTTTTCCTTTCTCATTAGTAAGTGCCTGCAGTGCTGCACACACCGAGTGCGCTACATGCTAAAAGGAGTGGGCCCTGCCACATGCTGCAGTATTTTATATGGCCACTGGCTGCTCTGGAAGCTTCTAAGAGCCTTTTTTTGGCTTTGCTTTTTAAGTTTTGCCAGTCCCTGAAAAGAGCTATAGTGACTGTGCTCTCTACCTGTCCAAAGCAGCACTACTTAATTTTGTTTGCAGACTGGACACTTGACATAGTCCCTTAAAATATTTATAGTTATAGCCGGTTACAAATTTAGGGTAGCAAACAGCAGAGGTTTTTAAACTAGACTCTGCCAGCACATGTGGGATTTTTCAGGTTATGAAATGAAGGTCTGTGGAAACTGCAATCCCTTATAAATTGACAGCACAGAGGTGTTTTGCAACTCTGATATAAAAGAGAAGGGATGACAAGATAAATAAAAAGGGTTAAGTGTAGATTGTGCTGTGCTGTAGTTCTGGGCACACCTGAAAGTTCAGCATCTTCACATTTGTCCTGCAGAACAGGACTATCTGTGACCTGTGAGTAAAAGACTCAGCACAAAGCGTTAACACTGTGTTCTCCAAGCTGATGTTGTACATAAGAGCAAAGAATGTCGTCTAATTAATGTTTCTGTTCTATGTCTGGGGACAAAATGAGTTCGGGACTAGAATGCAGATACTCCATGGCTGTTCATGTTGGAGTGGGGGCGTAGATTAATCTGGCATCTGCCCCCCCTCATGGAATTGTTGCAATTGTAGGGTCTTATCCTGCATTCTGCTGGACACATTGTTCCTTCCACTGTGTGCTGAATATCAGTCCCAAAAACTGCATGTTTGCTTTTGCTGGGGTAAAAGCTGCATCAACCAGCACCAATGCCTTTGCTCATATGTGGGAGTGCTGTCCAGGTAATGTGTGTGGTTGTGGAAGTTTGCCAGAGGGGGCATGTATTCCCCACAAGCCGGCATGGCTCTGTAATGCGCTGTGTGCTGCCATCTGTTCAGTGCGTGTCTGTGACGCAATCAAACAATCAGTGCAAATTAAAGCTCACTTCAGCAGCTTCAGAACATCAATTCCTGCCTAATACTGTGCATCCCAAGGGATGTGTGGACCAGTAGTGTCAGATTTCAGGAAGGCACTAATGAGGATCATTCTTCTGGCAAACCCATTGTCAGCTGTTGCACATCAGAAGGCATATTTGCCACGTGGCACTCATCTTGAAGGACATGAGTCCCAAGTAATTCCACCTGCCAGGAAGCTGTTTACATGAATTACCCCACTACCTTAAATGACAAGTACACAGATAGATGAGCCAGGCCTATTCCTACTATTATAACTCTAAGCTTTGGTAAATGTCCTGGTGTCATAAAAGGGCTCAGTATAGCAACACGCTCAGTAATCATCATTACAGCAGCATTGTAAGCAAAGTGCCACTCACACTTAACAGAAAATTCTGTTTATTACTGGGCTTTGTTTTGCTCTAACGAGAGGAAGCTGGCCAAGGTATCACCAACTAAATAGCAACACTTATCTCTACCAGAACTGAGGAGTGAAGTACCTTCCCATAGCTTCCTGCTTTAACTGAATGGTGTATCTCAAGCTTTTATCCCTTTCTTCCACATTCAGTCCTAAAATGCACAATTTTAAGGCATTTCTGTTACTTTGCAATACTTTATGAGGGCAGGGGAGCATAAGGCACAGCCACAGCCAATTCCACAGAGATGCCCACTCTTTCCTTTGTTTAAGAGGAAGCACTAAGTACAACTAGGAACACACACACCTTACACACCTTCCGTGCTACGTCCTTAATTGTACATAACAAGCCAGTTCTTACTCCATCCTCGTGCTATGCACCCACCAACAGTCAGCTGCTTAGTGGGCTCGGCACCATGTTCTTTGAGTCCTGTGAGATCATCCGTCCGAACCGATTGCACAGGAGGCCAAAATCCCTGGGCATGCGGAGACCTGGCTGTTGTTTGTCCCGTGTACGTGATTATTCTCACTTGTTTACAGGCTCTCCCTCTCTACCAGATAAGTACCGGCACTCTCGGGAGATGATGATGTTGCTGCCAGCCCACCGGGACCGACCCAGCAGCGCCATGTATCCCGCAGCTATCATGGAAAACGGACAGGTAGCAGCTCCGATTTTTTCTATTGTCAGTTCAACCACCCCAAACTGTGACTTTATTTTTCTGGTTTTGACCACCTTAAAGCGCTTTCCTTTTTATTTCTGGAAAGCCCAGCAACTTAATTGGGATCATTTTCAGAGGTGACTCAGAACTTTTCATATGAATCCCGCCCTGGAGTCACCCACTATGGCAGTCAAGGGATACAAATTGTAATGATTGTTAAAACTGCAGATACACCTTCTAAAAATGAACTCTCCTTATCTTACTTCCCAACTTTATCCTGTAAGCCCTGGTCCACTGCAAGTCATACTATTTGACTTATTCATTCTTTTAGAACCACAGCCATCTTACAGTCTGGCCTCAAAGTTGATTCTAAATAGCTTTATGGTGATTTCCAGAGGTATCAAAAAACCACGAGGGGCTGAAATAATATACTGATATAAATAGTCTCCAAACAATCTATGCCCACTTCTCCATTTGTCTCTGGACAAATTGAAAAATTCAGAGTGTGCATTTAAATCTGGCCCTGGCCTGCACTTCTGAAGGGAATCTCCTGATGGTGCCCACGTCGGCTCACCTCAGGGAACTGTCTCAGAGCATGAAACTCAAACAGAACCAGAGGCAAAGGTAAGCTCCAGAAGGGCTCGTGGTGCATTGCAGGTGATAAAGGGCACAAGGGCAGGCTAGAGCTACTCTGAAATAACTCCTGCAGAGACGGGGGGCCCTCAGCACTGTTACACCCCAGAGACCACTGCCATTGCACTGCAGGACCTGCCAATGTAGGCACAGCCTAAGGTTCCCGTTCAGCCTTTAGATGAACTTTCTTTGCTTCAGAAAAGTGGACAGAAGGCCCCCATGTTGCCCCAGTTGGTCTGTAACTTTTAACTCTGCTGACTTTTCCTCCCTTAGCCTCCAAATTTCCAGCGCGCCTTGATCCAGCAAATGATTGGACCGTGCAAACCTTGCAGTGATCCCAACCTGTCCGTGGCTGAGAAAGGTACTCCTTTTCCAATTAGCTGCTTGCTAAAATAGTATTCTTCTGGTCATGCTACAGCAAGTAACAAATGGGCTTCTACATTTCCTGGCAGAGTGCATTCTCTCACGCTTTTCTAATTAACAGTTTAATTAACTGGGCCTTCTGCCAACCTATAGTCATTTCAGAAGGGTGGGGTTGCACAAACCTCTCTATTTCAGAAAGTTTTCTGAGTTTAGCACTTTGTTATTGAAACAAATCCTGTAGCTTTTATCAAGCAAGACTTCCAAAGCAGCAAATGAGAAGATATGTAAGAAGAGTGTAACATTTGAACCATATTTTTTAATAATAATGTATGAGGTTTTTAGGATGCATTTATTGCTCTAAATATGAACATTCTTTATAATCCCTCTCTGAGGTAGTTTTATATTTATTTAGCATTAGGAATATATGCATTTTTAATTGGTTGTTCTGAAAACAGGCAGAGGCCCTGCAGGGGACAAAAAATAACAAAAAAAGAAAGAGGAGAATGACTTTGTTTGATGTAACAGAAAAGGAGGAGCTTGTGAAAGGGGTGCCATGGACAAAGCGATGGGCTCAAAAATTACCTGAAAGGCAGCATTCTGAAAAAGCAGAAGGCGGCAAAATTCCTGAGTCAAAATCTGAGACAAGGATGCTACCTAAGCAAGCAACAGTCATGTGTATGGCTGGGAAAAATGATATCTTAAAAGACTTTTAAGGCCAGGAAAGACCATTGCACCTTTCTAGTCTGACCTATAATACACTCAGATTTTTACCAGTCTTTTTGTTTCAGTAACTGTGCCAGAAGTAAACTGTACCTTCTTGAAAAAAAATCCAAATTTCATCTTAGAATTTCCAGTGAATCAGAGTCCTCTAACAATGTGACAGCCTCACAGAGCAGTCCAGATCAAAACCAAAAGCCAACATCCAGTTCTGATTAAATGCAGAATGATGACTTGATGACAGTAATGAGTGATGACAACAGAGAGTTAAAAGACTGGGGGGTGAGGGATTAAGAGCTCCATCTTAGTTTGAACAAACAGATGCCAGAGATGGTGAGATCTTTATCCTGGAGAGGAGAAAGATCTGGAAAAGGAAGGTAAATAAATATTTATTGCCTGTCTAGGAAAAAATACTTGGATTTGTATTTGTGGGAAATATTATACAAGAGTGTGATAATCAGTGCAAAGAGATCAAAGACAGAATCCCCTTCAGGATCCTAAAGAAGCCACAGATGTTGTTCCCTAATTGTTGTAGGGGCTGGTGGGACAGGACTCGCAGTTCCTGTGCCAGGCTGGTGGCAAAAATGCAGTGACAGGCACTTTGGCAGGCCTTGAACCCCCATCATCCTTTGAAGTCAGGGTGCCATCTGCCTTGGATTTTGTTAACAGGCAGGGGATTCCCCACCCACTCCTTGCCCTTGTCGGGAGCTCCTCTCGGTAATTCTCACTGACAGGGGTGACATCAGTCGCCCCGAGCAGAATGGTTCAAATGCAGCTTCTCTGCTAATTAAACTTGGCCACTGAGCCACTCAACACTGTCATGGAGAGACACGGGCTGGGACAGAGCACTAGGAGCTCCCTGCTTAGGTTCTTCCCTGAAGCATTTCGGAGAAAAGGCTGGTTTTAACAGGCAGCAACAACTCTCCAAAATCATCTGACCTTCAGATGATTTCCAGCACTCATAAGGCTGTGAATGAGGGAACAATAAGAAAATATAAATGGACTGTGCACTGGGATACCATGTGCTCTTCATATTCTTATTCCGCATCTCAATGTTCAAACAAACAAAACCAAGCACAAGAGTTTTACATCCCAGCAAATCAGGTTTTCTCTCTTTTTCACTTGAGGCTGGGGTTTGCAGGCAAGATGAGTGGCTGGCACTGCATGCATCCTGTGCCTCCATTTTAGCCCTTTGACACCAACTGCAGTAGTGCAAACTAGAGCACTCTGCCATATGGAAAGGGAAAATCCATCTGCAGCCCCTGCTCTGAACCTGTTCTCTGTCAATATTCTTAGTGTCTTCTTCATATTCCTTTCTCAGGTTGACAGTCTCTTTAAAAATAACATTTACTTTTATATTTTTATGAGGTTTGTTCTGCCTTATGAAGATGTCACTTTGTGATCTTTTTTACTTTAGGGAATTTTAGGCCTTTGGGAGCCTGTGCTTGTGCTAAAACATGAACCAGGGAGTTAAAAAAAAAACAGAGAAACCTTTCAAAAGCATTTTAGAAAAGAAATGCACCAAAAATGGCTGCAGGCATTTTAATTACAGAGAAATCCTCTTCAGATGTCAAACTCCATGTTTATTTCTCCAGGCTTCCATTTTCCAAACTAAGATGGAAAAAGCTATTTTTATCCCAGTTTTCTTTGACAGGCTCAGTGAATTACTTTTTCTTTCCTTTGCTAATCTGAAGAAATTGCTTATTTGTTTTTAAACAAACATACAGTTATTGCACATCTCTTTTCAGAATAAACTCTTATTTGTAAGAAAGGAAGATGCATTTTAATAATGTTTAAGGTTGATGGAATTCTCAAGATCTTGAAATAGGTTTGTGTTAGAAAGAGCAGCATCTATTTCTATGAAAAAACAAGTTCATGAAGGTCCTTCCCCCCTTGTCTGTTGTATGAAGGAAATGTTCTCTCTACTTCCTGATTCGCAAAGACTTATGAATTTTACAAGATACGTTCAGGTGACTTTGTGATACGAGGCCAAAATGCTGTCCTTAAATATTTTGTGACCTAAATTCTTGATCAGCTCTAGAGCTTAGTACATCAGGGCTTTGAAGTCATGATTTCTTTTGCAACGGATTGAGGTGTAATTGCCTTCATGTCCTTTATTCAGTCCTCACTTACCCTGTAGTGCAGACACAGCCTGGTCCGTGTTTCCAGAGGGTTCTGCCACATGTTCCCTTCTGCTCTGTCACCACTCGTCAGGGCAGCTCAGCTCCCACCTGAGATACAGCTGCCCTTCCATCAGTGGGATTTCATTTTTACCTACTCATTGGCTTGCAAAAAAACCCTCCCAGAGTTCTACTGCTCTTCCAACTTGCTTGAAATGAGCCAAGGGGTGCTGGAGGGGAGCTGGGCACACTAACCCTGCCATCACCTAATTCTTGCTTCCTTAACAAAGCCTCTGTAAACTTAACTCACTGTAGACTAGCCGGTGCCTTTCTGTGCTTTCAATCCTGCCACTCACCAAGTCCCTGGAATCTGTCTCTCTGCTGCTGAAGAGCACACCTAAAAGCCTGGCCCCACACCCCCTGTAATGTTACCCCAGTTCCATCTGTTTCAATCCTTCAGCTGTGCCAGCAGCACCCAGTAGCTGGAGCCTGGACAGTGGAACCCGAGAGGCCCTGCCATTCCTGTCTGCCCACGTTGGGAGCATCCTGGCCCCACCAGTGCCTCCCCGAAGCCTGCCCCATGGTAAGGACGTGCCCAGCAGGCCTGCAGTCATGCACACAGAAATCCAGACCACCTAAAAGCTGCCCTTAGCCTTTTTGCCCCATAAAAACAATCAGAGCAAAAACCCACAGTCTTTCCTGGTCTGCTAGGTTTCCTTTTTTTTTTTTTCCAAATCTTCAAATTACTGCACTCCTTACAGCAATGCAGACTTGTGCATATTTGGGGACTGGAATTACGTGTGAGAGCACTGAAGCTTGGCTTGGCTTCTTACCCATGACCAACTTCAGCAGTAACTTAAGGTTAAAAAGCTGTTAAAAGAAACTTCATATGTTCATCATTTACGAGCCTGTTGCCTTGCCATGAGATCCCTGATAAGAGGGGTGGGTGGAAGTTTATCACTGCACTGAAGTTCTCCTTAGCTCTGTGTGTGTGTGTGTGTGTGTGAGACAGATGCACTTGGCAGTGCCCATCGGACAGGCAGCCCTAGGGTGGCGTTACCAGCATTTGGAGCTGTTACCTGGCATTACAGATCTGAACCCAGCTCTGTGGCTGCAGCACAAGTCTGCATTTCTGATCCTTGTCTCGTTGCAGGACACTACTCACTGCACTTTGATGCCTTCCACCACCAGCTCAGTGATGCTCCTCCTGCACTGCCTGCACGAACACTGCGCAAGGTAATGGCAGGAGAGCAGAGGGGGATGTAGGACAGTAACAGACTCCTGGAGGAATCCCTCTCCTCTGCTCCCACCAAGCAGCTTCTGAATACAGAAACACTATTTTTAACATGGTAATAACTTGCACATGAGAAAATCCACTAAAACCTCATAACCTGTTCCAGAGTTGAATTCTGTAGAAAAAAACTGAAGTGTTGTAGGCCCTTCCCTTTTCCCTCTTTGCACCATCTGCTGTGATTTCAGCACCCTGATCATCACCTCAGCTACTGTTTCTCTAACAGCTCTGGTGTTGTTGAGTGCACTTGTCTGCCCACAAGTGGTACTTGCATACCTGTAAACCAATAATCATTGACATTTTGAACACCAATGGAACTGCTCTGTTGTTCACAACACTGTGAAGAGCTGAAATGGGGAACACACACAAGATGCAGCATTGCCTCCTTCTGTCACTTCTAACACGGTTTTGTTTTTCTCCAAACAGTCCCCTCTTCATCCTATCCCTGCATCGCCCACCAGTCCGCAGTCTGGTCTAGACGGGAGTAACTCCACTTTGTCCGGCAGTGCCAGCAGTGGTGTCTCTTCCTTGAGTGAGAGTAATTTTGGACATTCTTCTGAACCACCTCCTCGCACAGACACCATGGATTCTGTCCCCAGCCAGACCTGGAACACTGATGAAGATCTAGAGACACCCTACCTCCCTGTCAGGTACAGTCTCTCTGAGCCTGATGTCCTGGAGTCGCTCAAGTCCCAGCCATGCCGAAGCCACTCTGCTCCGTCTGGAGTCATTCCTCAGGACACCATGGACCCTCCTGCTCTGCCCCCCAAACCTTACCACTCCCGGCTGCCAAACATGGAGAACGAGGAGGGGATGATCATTGAAGATGATGACAAGCACCGCCCGTTGCACCGTAAAGTGTCCCAGCCAGTGAGCGGTGGAAAGGAAGAGCAGGCCAGGGTGGCATGGGAGCACGGCATCACTGAGCAGTAGGGACAGCTCGTGGAACACGGCTGGCATCGGCATTCCAGGTCTGGATACAACCGAGAGAGAGAGAGCAGGACTCGGAGAACAGCAAACCGATTTTCTACTGCCGCAAGTTTATGTCTGAGGCCCACACGAGCAACTGGGCCAGCATGGGAGGTTGCTGCTTTCCTTTTTAAGTTCTTTTTACACCTTTCCGTTTCGTTTTTTAACTTTCTGTGCAGTGGACAGTTTATTCCTTCTGCAGTTTCCTAACCACATCATATGGCACACGAGCCATAGAGACTTGCAGAAGCTGAGAAATACGATTTTAAGCGGAGGGGGAAAAAGGGGGGAATGTGGCAAGTTTTGAACCTGCTTTCCTCCCGGTTTTGAGACGCACATGAGTAGAAGCAGTTGCACTAGGGACATATCTCTTTGCTGTACAGAATTGAAAGCTCATTGCTGAAATCAGGGATTCTATGAACTGTCAGGCTGGAAGGTGCATGAGCTGCAGGCAGTGGAAAGATGGCAATTCAAAGAAGAAATTGGCTCTTTTGAGAGCAGGATTGTACATATCTGTGCAGTGATCTCCCTGCATTGGTTCATAGGTGCTGAGGCAATCTAACCAGTGCTGATGCACTGATCTCCAAGATATCATTTCCAACAAACTCTGCCTCCTTTGTTTTTTATGTACTGTTTGATTTCTTAAATTTTGCTTTCACTGGCTAAGCCAACCTGCTTTCTCATGGGAATCATGTGTTATTCATCTGTGCTACAGGATGAGAGGAGGTTGGTAGCTACTGGAGCTACAACCTCATTGTAGGCCTTTCCCATGCCCAGCTTTGGGCAGGCTGTTGACACCAGCATTTCTATTCCAGTTTAAAACAAAACCAACCAAATTGAGTTTCTCATGCCACAAGCTGGTTGATGACCCAGCCAGTAAAGAAAGGGTGGCTTAAATGCATCATATCCAACAATCTTTGCCTCAGGGCTGAACATCACAATTCTCACCAACTTCCATCACCCAGGAGCTGAGATTCATTCCATGTTAACTCAATATCCTCATCCCTCCCCAAAACTCGCTGCAGTGAGAAGGAATCTCCCATCTCAGAGTAGACAGAAAACACCAAGACTCAAGCAGTGCCCGGTATCCAGTGTACACCCCAGAGTCAGGGACCTTAAAGGCAACCTGTAAGGAACAAGTGTTTGTTTCCTCTTTTGCTTCTTTAGAATGTGCAGTAAGAGCTGCTGCTTCTCTCTTCTGGAAGGTTGATTTCTTTTTTTTCTTTTCTCCTCAGGCAGCAGTGCAGCCTTTCCCCATCCCATCTTTTTTTTTATGGCTAGGCCCCAGACAGGGCTGAAGAACACTGAGGGGTTGGGGAACAAACTACACCACACAAACCAGAACTGTGCAGAGGTGAAGACAGTATGAGTGTGTGACCACAAAACAAGTCTTTTAATCAGTATTTGCATAGTTCAGGGAAAAAAATCTGTGGGTAATAGTGTTCTTTACAAAGAACAGATCTTGGTTTTAAGAAACCTTTTATTCTTGTTTTCATATTTTTCAAGAAACTTTCAATCAGGAGAGTATAAAATATTTAATGTTTTTAGATAAACAAGCCATGTTCCTTCCCCTTGCCATGCCCACACACATTTTAAGCCTTCCTTATAACCCTTTCACCTGCAGACTGCAAAGCACACTCCGTAGGATGGAAACACACCTCCCTCTTTCCTACCACTGAAAAACCTGAAGCACATTCAAGTAAGACACTTACCTCCATATAAATTAGTGCCAGAAACAGGAACAGCACTCACCTTTCATCTTGAATTCTTATCCTAACTGCTCAGTTTCTCCTGCTAAAAACAGCATAAAGAAGCAAAAAAGGATATTATAAATCTTTTACAGGTCACCTTTAGCACTACCTCTAAATACAGTGACTGGGCAGAGTACATGGCTTCTGAACTGGCTAAAAATGGTCTGGCTGTGTAAAGTCTGGTCTCAGCAGTTGTGTGAAGGGGATTTTAAGAGGATTTGTTTATTTTCTTTCTCCAGCTCTAGCCCATGCAAAACTAAGTTAAAGATTTGTTTCTTAAATGGCCTATTTGGCTGGAACAAAGTCTCTCTTGCTTCCTCTATTTTGTTACTAACACAGGCTGCTTGTAATCATTATATCCTTCACAATTAAGACAATGGTAATAAAATCTGGCCCATAGTGAATGCTTCATCTCTAGCAGGAAGGAGAGTTTTCCAATGCGAGGACAGTCCTCAATGTTAAGGAACTGAGCTGGATCTCTGGTATAGAACACATAAATGAAAACAGTTCAAAATTATGGTAAAGGTAAGTCAAGGAAATTCCTTAGAAACGGGTGATGTGTTTTCACATATGCTGTTCTCCAGTCCCACTGAGACTCTTCCAGTGACATTTTTAAAAGAACTTACTATTTAGTTCCAATTCCCTTGCCCCTGGTTTTGTTTTTCTTTTTGGCAGCAAGACTAAAAGTAGGAAATGTAGTGACTTACCGAGCTTCCTTAACATGGAAAAAACAGCAGGTCTTGCAAATAAAACTTTGCAGAACCAAGAATGCAACTAAAGTGGGACTGAGTCCCAGGCAGCTGGAAAATCTGCTCACTAGAGCTCTAATCAGTCTCTCAAAACACATCATCCTGCTCTGATTAGAGACACAGTACAACAGCGGTGAGTCCATGGGGAGTGTGACATTCCCATGTATTTGTAAGGGTTCGAAGGTCAATCAGGTGATGTATACAAATACCTAATTTATGGCAGGTCCACACAAAGAAGGATGGAATAAATTGCTGAATTTACCAAATTTAAGCCTCTCTGGAGTTAAATTTCTGTTATGGTTCTGAAATCTACCAAGTATTCTGCTCCCCTTTTCAGTGTTTGCCTTAAAGGGGACAGAAGATAGAAAGACTATTATTAAAATATTGTGAATCTTGGAACTAATATTGCTTGGAACTACTTCTCTGTATGGTGAGGTGTCTTTTAGCATAGTACAACTCCAACATCAAGCTCAGTCCTGGAGTAGGGGGAAGCAACAGCAGTTGTTGCACTTGCCCAACAGGATTTGAAGATTCCTTGTATAAACCACAGCAACAGGATGTTTTGAACAGGACCTTGACATTCTATACCTAACTCTAATTCAAACTTCAGTGTACTTGCCTTCATTGGGTTTTCTTTGCATAACAAAATAGCATGTGCATTCCTGAGAAAATTGGTGGAATTCTGCTATAAATCTCTCCATCATCCGTGTACCTGCTGGCCCCATCTGAAACAAAATTGAGAAGGAACTACAGTGATAGAAGAAAAGCACTTAATTTCTCTGAATCCCTTTTTATTTTTCCAGTGGTTGGGTTGGTTTTATTACTGTGTACAAGACTCAAGATTCTTTTTTGACTTTTCCCTCTTTGGTTTTTAGCTTACCCTTTTTTAGGTAAGGGATATTGCATATCCCTTCTGTGGGAGTATCAGCCAAAACTGGGGAGGCTGGAGAGAGCAAGAGCCTTTGGGAAACAAATTATGTGATATTTAAAATTTCCTCTGATCATGCTTCTTTGTAAATACCCCCATTTGAATGCTGTGTATTTGTACAGGAAATTGAGCAAAAAATGTATAGATTGTGACGTCTGACTGGTATTCTGCCCTGTAAATGTGTTTTTAACCTCTGGCATTCTGTGCTTATTTAAAAAAAAAAAAAAAAAAGGCAAAAACCTCTAACCACTTCTCTTTTGTGTATTCATGTTTAAAATAAAATGAAAACAGCTATCTTATCTATAATGGAAATCAAATTCAAAAGGAAAAATTAATTTGTACAAGTGTCCTAAAGGTACTTCATTGTATATATTGTGATAGCATGTTTCCAGAACCAACAAATAAGTGGTGTGAATTTTAGATGTAAATATCTGCCGTTTGTTTTGGGTTCCTTTCCCTTACCCATTCACTCGACTGCTGTGATGTGGAATTAAAGATTAATACCTGATATTAAAACAGTGCAGCTGTATGTTCATTGCTATCCTCCAGGCAGGGGTATCCATGGGCTGCTCCAGACATCCACAAGGGACAGGGGAGCAGCCATCGCTTCCCACCTTGGGGTGCATGAGGAAAATGGGGAGCAACCAGAAGGACCTTATGGCTCGTGTGTGTGGTGAGGGAACAGCTTCCACTTTATTCTTTTAGCTGATAGTATGTTATTTTATTTAATATTAATTTCCTAAAACAAGCACCAGGCATATCCACCACCTACTCTAGTCAGGTAGATGTACATGGCACTTGCAACAGCCCCAGACAAAGTTTTGGGATAATTGTTTCAGACACAAAGGCAATGGGATTAGCTCTCCAGCAGGTATCTGTGGAGTGGCTGTGTGCCACTCCAGCTGGGGTTAAACCACCACTACCTCACTGTCTAGATTGCTAGTTTTTTATTGCAATAGTACTTAAAAACTAATAATTTTAACAGCATAGATGTGAAAAAAAATAGTTAAGACAATGAAGGATCACAGGATTTGGGAATACAAAGCTACAGTGCATTTTCTTCATTACCACTAATGAACGAGGTCAAAGCACAGGAAATAAAAACTTATGTCTTGACAAACCAACAAAAAAAACTTATGAAACCTGTCTCAAGAGATATTTAGCAGTATTTAGAGTATTTAGCTGACTCTTCAGCTGGTCACAGGGTATAAACATGGACTGCCAAGCATTCAGTACACACCATATCCAAATACAGCAAAGAGAAAAGCTGTAACAAGGTACTTCAGAAGTGCAGCTGAGATACCATAGTGTGGCTCAGCTAAAGGGTTCACCTGATGCCTGAAGAAGCCTCTATCAGTTATGGAATTGAATCACAGAATCAGCCAGGTTGGAAAAGACCTCCAAGATAAGTCCAACCTTCAACCAAATACCGCCATGCCCACTGAGCCATATGGTGAAGTGTCACATCCACTCATTTTTCTGAACACTTCCAGGAATGTGAGTCCACCACTGCCCTGGACAGCCCATTCCAATCCAAGCCCATTACCCATCCTTTCAGTGAAGAAATCTTTTCCTAATAGCCAAGCTGACCCTCCCCTAGCACAGCTTGAGGCCATTTCTCTTTCTCCTGATGGTAGTTGCATGGAAGAAGAGTCAGCCCCCACCTGGCTACAACCTCCTTCCAGGTAGTTCAGAGAGCAGTAACTGAGCCTCCTTTTCTCAAGGCTAAACACCCCCAAGTACCCTCAGCTGCAGGATTTACTCTCCAGACCCTTCACACTATCTTCAATCAGACCCTTTCAGACTGTTCACAGCCAGACTTACAAAATATTAAATATTTTTTTTATTCAGCTAAAAAATATTTATTAACCAAGCACAGAAAATAAAACCTGCATTTGGCACAACAAAAGATGTGTGAGGCCCTCAGCTTTAAACAAGAGTTAAAAAAATATTCCAGTTTCTGTTAAAACCAACAGAACAATTTTTTTAGTGCAAGTCAAATACTTTATTTAAGCCAAGGCGACACCAGTCAGATTGAAATATAAATCCCATGTCCAAACACCTCTCCTTATCTAAATAAGAAAACTTCAGCACAGTTTCAATATATGACTTGTGTGACTCACTCAATATGAATTTCATTGCAAAGCTGATTAGAGGAGACACAAAACCTCTAGAAATGACTCTAACCTGGCTGATAAAATTCAGCCCTTTACACCCTCTGCATAAACAGGCATATCTGTAGATGCCTCTTAACAAACCACGGGCACAGAGACACAGCATTTAGGAGGAAGAGGTCTGAGCTGCAGGTCTCCTGTCTGTCAGGAGAAGGTTCGCATACCACTGCTTCCTTTTAACAGGCTTTATTGTCAATCCCACATAAATCAAACTTTGAGCAGTAGATCTATTACACTTGAGCTTCTATTCCACATTCACTCATGGCAGTACTGCGTTCCCTTGTCCCAAACTAACCTGGTTTCCCCTGCACCCTGACAGGACCTACGTCTTTAACCCCGCAGACCAACACCTGAGGATGCACCCCCAACAAATCATCCAACAGATCTGTGTTCTTGGACTGCAGAGCCAGCACAGGTCCAGCCCACACTGCAGCCTCACCATGAACACGCAGCTTCCTCCATTTACCGAACAAACCTCCCAACAACTCCGATCCCCACAGAGCCACCGAGCCCAGTCAACGTTCCTGCTCACTCCAAACATGCTTGCAAAACACTGGCCAGAAGTCCCTAGAGGTTTACTCCTCACTCACCCACAAGTGAGCTCTAAGTCTGGGATCATTCCCTGGCACAGTAACTCTCCCAGTTCCCAGCACCTCACCTTTTCAGCACTCTTTGAGTTTAGTTCATGCTCTGACCAAACCCAGAGCCAGACACTTCACAAGCACAGGGAACAAACACAACCACCTCTGTCCCTCCCAGCATCCTGCAGGTACAGCAGTGTTAGAACACAGCACTGAGACCTCCCTGGGAGAGAGCTAACACTGTTTCATCACTAACTGCACAGTCTGGGACAGGAGAGGGAACCCTCATCACTGGCTTCTGCACCCTCTGCATCTTCTTAATATCACTATAAAACTCCACAGGCATTTTGTCTATCTTGTTCTCACACACAAGAACTCATCCCTTTGTTCTTGTCAGATTCCTCTTTATTGTGCAGAGGGAATAAACTAATGAGTATCTTCCTGCAGCTGTAGGTTTAGCTCAAACATTGAAATGTGACAGTAGAAAGGAGCTAAAGCTTCCTTAACAACTAAGGAGCTTTAAACAGTAACACCAGCCAACTTCTGCATCCAGAACTAAATCCTTAATGTCCTTTTTTTAACGACAGCCACTAGGAACCACAGATGTAGATGCAACTCCAAGGATCCTGAGCACATGAGGCTCAGCCAGTGTTCCGTTACCACTTACTGCTTACACATGTGGAAATAAAAGACAACATTTAAGATAAAGGAAAGTAAAGAAATAGGGTTTTAATTTTTCAATACCCCTCCAACTAGAATTGGCAGCAGTCTGAATGTCCCAACAGCACAAGTTCTCCATCACTCAGGTTTCAGACAGAACAAATCCCTAATGCTCCAGAGAGACAGTGACTGGAGGGTAGTGGAAAGAATAGAGCCCCAGAACCTCACCATGGATCAAAAAGCAGCAGAAGGTAAAAGGAAGGCAAACCTCCTAGCTGCTGGAACATTGGAAAGTAAACTATAAATAAAAAGGAAAAAAAAACACGGTTCTTTTTCAGACCCAACTGAGGGTCCCATATTGAAATCGAGAGAGAAGCTCGTTTCCTGATCCAAAATGAAATAAAATTGCTCCTATCCTGTCAAACAGTCTGTTCTACAAAAATGTATAAAGCTCCTACTTTGTTTGAAGATGTTTCATAACTGCACTACTTTGGTAGTTAAACTTCCTCCTTATTGCGAAGCTCCCAAATTCTCCTAATGCCAAATGTAAGCCCTACTTCCAGTTAATTAATAAGCACTTCATCTCAGGGCTGTTTTGTCTACTATCCTGATAAGAAATAAAGGCATTTTAAGCACAGCTAAGCAATCAGCATAAGGTTTAAAAAAGCCAATAATCTTCCTAAAGTGCGCTGATACTGAGTAATTCTGGGAATCATTATGGACTGCATTAAAAATAAATAAATAGAACAAATCAATAACATTATTACTGATCTTAATAAACAAATTTTGAGACATAACAACACCTAGAAAGGTGCAAAACCACCTTTCTTGATAAACACCTGTGATGTATTCACTCTGGCCAGACACAGTGTCCTAATTACTGCACACCTGCTGAATCACATGCTCCTCCTCGTCTCACCTCATCAGGCTTTATCATTTGCAGCTGAGGATCGGCAAGAACATTCTGATCAGACACTGAAAAATGCCCCACAGCTCCCACCATGGCTTTGCTTGGGTCAGGCACAACCAGGCTGCCTCAGGAGCCCTTCTGTGCCAAGAGAGCCCAGCGAGCTCCACGTGGGGTCCCTTGCTGTAGCACAGGGCTGTGAGACTTTGCCTCTCCCTTCCTCGGCTGGAATGATATCCCAGACACACACAGTTAAATACACAGCCCCCAGGGAACTATTAACAGGTGTGTGTTCCCCCAGCTTCGGGGCATTTCAGTTATGAGCTCACAGGGTCGGGGATTGTTCAAGGTAGTTCCCGGCACATTCTGTGAAGGCTTTGGGAACAGAATGAGAACCACAAAAGATTTTGAGTTGGAAGGGATCTGTAAGGATCAACAAAGTCCAACTCCTCGTCCTACACAGGACAATCCCAAGAATCACACCACGTGCCTGAACAAAAGGTGACTGGCCCAGTGACTGGGATATAAAGTTGGAATTTTTAAAAAAATAACAGTAATATCTGCTTTTTACTTGACTCTGCAAAAGCACCCACCCAAGAAGCCATACACAAGCCGCACGCTGGTTGTTATTTTAACCTCTCAGGTTAACCACCTGAAAGCAGCCATTCCTTGGACCTCACAAGGTGTGCTCAAAGCCACTGAGCCCGTCCCATCCCCTCACAAGATAAACAGTCATAGAATCATGGAATGTTAAGGGGCTAGAATAGACTTTAAAGACCGTCTAATTACCTGCCACGGGCAGGGACACCCTCCACGAGACCAGGTTGCTCCAAACCCCATCCAACCTGGCCTTACCACAGAGAATGTGCCAGGGCCTCACCACTCTCACAGGGAAGAATTTCTTCCTCCTATCTCATCTAAATTTCCCCTCTTTCAATTTGTACCCACCACTCCTTGTCCTAACTCTACAGTTCCCAACGAAGCGTCCCCAAAAGCTGCCGACGCGTGCAGCTCCTCTGCCCTACCAAAATCCCTCCCTCCTCAGAGAGACGCAAACACATTTTCACTGACCGTGCAGTGTCTCACACAGCTCCTGTCCTCGCCGTGCCGCCCCACCGGGCGCTGTGAGGCGGACCCAGCGTGCAGTAGTACCTCACACAATTCCTGTCCCGGCCGTGCCGCCCCGCCCGGAGCCGTGAGGGCGGACCCGGCGGGCGGTGCCTCAGCTCGGGCCGGCCCCGCCCTCCCACAGGTGTGAGGACCTGCCCCATTCCAAGATGGCGCCCGCAGGCCGCCCTCAGGCAGCGCGTGCGGACGCGTTATCCCTTAACAAACATGGCGGCGAAGGGAGGCGGGTCCCGCTGCCGGCGCCCAACCAGCGGCCGACAACTCTCCCGTGAAGGCTGCCGCGCGGCCAATGGGAGCGCGGAGCGTGGCGGCCGCGCGGGGAGCGGGCCAATGGGGCGGCGGCGGCCGGGGCGGGCGGCGCGCGGCGGCGGTGCCGGGGGTGGCGGGCGCTGCCGGGCGAGGCGGGATGCGGGCGGCCCACGGGCTCTGCGCGGCGCTGGCCCTGCTCTTGCTGCCGGCCGGCGGCCGGGCGCTGCGCGACGGGGACTGCGAGGGTGAGTGCGGACGGGCCCGGCCCGCGGGCACGGCGGGGGAGAGGCCACTCGTCGCTGCCGCCTCCCGCTGCCCGGCCCGCCCGCCCGGCGCGAGAGGCCGGGACGCGGAGCAGCCTCGGGGCTGTGGCAGCCCCGGGTGACAGCCCGCCCGCCGGGGCCGGGCCGGGCCGGCGGAGCGGTGCCTTCCGGCCGCAGGGAAAGTCTCGGAAGTCCGGTCAGGTGCGGCCGGGCCGGGCCGGGCGGTGCTCGGGGTGCCCGGTGCCGGGGCGGCCCGCGGAGGAGGCGGGGCGGGGCTGCCGGCCGTGCCCCTCGCGGGACGGAACCTCCTTCCCGGGGGTGCTGCGCTCTGCTGAGAAGTTGCCGGTCCTTCTCAGCTGGGTCAGCGGTAGCGCAGAGTCCCCAGGGAAAGGAGCCCGAGCCCGGGGATCTCGGGCCGGGTGATTGGCACTGTCGCCGCTCGTTGCCCGCGGGCAGCGCTGCCGGCCGGGTGAGGTGGCCGGGGCAGGGAGCAGGAGAACGCCAGAGCGGTTACTCACTGGGACTCCCTCTTACTCGTCAAACTGTTCGTTCACCCAGCGCCTGCTGAAGTGCTCCGAGTCTCCTCGGTGCGCGCAGCTGTGAGCAGCTGATCTAAATCAAACCGAGACCCTCCGTGTACCACCGGAATACAAACGCCTCGGGGGTGGAACCTGTTGAGTTGCACAGCAAATTAAACTGCTCTTGTGTGGTGAACTGAACATTCCCCAGGTGGAGCAAGAAGAACTCGAGGTGGGGCCATAGTAGCTGGTTGGGAGTTTGGGGTACTAACACCTCTCCTCCTCTTTGTAGGGAGAGCAACAGTAAGACAGGAGGGGAGGGAACTCGGTAAATCAAAAATTCCAGCTGCTGTCCCAGCACTAGGTTGGAAACTTGTTTCCACCGTACTGTGGCCACTGGTGCCACTGCCTGCAGCAGCTTTGTTCTTCCCAAGGTTTTCACTTCCTAACAGCTCTGAGTGGACCTCAGTGCGTGTCTGTGCCTAGGGACAGACTGGTGTGAGGTAAAACATTGTATGTATACAGTGTTTCCCTAAATGGCTTGTATTTCCAGTTTTAATATAACGAGAGTAAGTTTCTACTGGGTTCCATGGTGGCCATACTCCATTTTCTGCACTGCCCAATTCCCATGCCATGCCATGTGTTCAGAGTTGAATACAAGTTGCTAATGACAGTAATATTTGAAGGCTCTTCCTGTTGTGGTAAACAAATCCCATAAAAGACATAACTCCTACCTGTTCCCTGGAGGCAGGTCTGGGCCTGGCACTTGTCTCACACCGGGAGTGAGAATCCCCAGGTCCTGCTGCAGGAATAGGGGGGGACACAGAGCTCTCAGTCCAGGTGATGCTGATGTCCACAGGCGGGTTGTGAGCAGGAGGATGACCAGAATCTGACACTCAGGGTGTCCCTCAGTCACCCCATGGCACAGATCCTATGGACTGTCTGCCCTCCTTCCCAGCCACACAGGGCCGCTGTGCTTTGGAGTGTGTGGAGCGACTGCTGCCAGGGGAAGGAGTGACTGAGCTGTACAGCCCTTCCCGCAGGCAGGAATCTGGATCCATCCTCTCAGATGCTGCTGCACTTGTGGAAGTTGCATTTTGTTTAAGACTGTTCCCTCTTTCCATCTGAAACCGCGTCAGAAGCTTGTGGGAATGAAGAGAGGAGAAAAGGACCATGAGGGCACAGTGCGGGATCAAATAATTCCTTTTTCTCTTGGAAATAGTTTCCACCGAAGCAGCTGGGTAATCAGTGATCCTGAAATCCGCACACGGGGAGTCTGCAGGATTGTGTACAGAGTTGGTTTTCTGCCAGCACTGGGTTTGAAGACACTTGCATGGATCTGGCTTCTCAGATTGCCACAAACCCACCAAAAATGTCAGGGTGTGTTATTATTGATTCACATGTGCTCAGAAAGGCTGTTCTGAAACGTGGGTGACATCAGTGACTTACAATGCAGCTTCTAAAAGTTCTATTCTCCAGATCCTCTGTTCCATTTCCCTACAAGTGTCCTCTAGGAGGTGCCACAAGATTACTGCACAGGCCAATAACTCCCTCCATCTTCCCTTCCAGTGTGTGTCACGTTCCTGGGAAGGTTCTACCAGGGTTTAAAGGACAACGACGTTGAATTCACACCTTCCAGTATTGAAAAGGAGCTCTTGAAATCCTGCAAAGAAGCAAAAGGCAAAGAGAACCGCCTGGTAAGTAGTGGGAGTCAATGATACTTGCCTCCTGAGGGAATAAGTTGCAGGATACTTGGCAAAGGGAAACCAGTGCTTCTGAGTTTATGATATGGCTTCCTAGGGGCTGTTTGTCCTGCTTCTGTGGCCACAGTGGGTCCTGTATTTTTTGTAAGAGAGGACTTGAAGAGTTTGACCTCTTCACCTTAAAAAAAAAACCAGAAAAAACCCAGACCTGTCAACAGACATCAGACTGGCCTCGTGTCTCCCTGTTACTGAAGCACTGGGGATTACAAAGCTTTTATTTGCTGTAGGACTTCCCTGTCCCTTAAACGGTATTTGGGGTGCTGTATAAGCTGTTAAAATATTTATACTCTCTGGCTGTTTAGCTGCAAACTAAATAAAGAAAAACCAAATTGCCCTAACTAAAAACCAAAGGCAATCTGTGAATGAAGAGCCTCAGGGAAAAGGCCCTGAACTAGAGGCACCATCAGACATAGAGAAGGGGAACACTTCAGAGAGTCTTTTCTCCTTGAGGGAAGAGGACTTTATTCTTAATCCAGTTCAGTTTTTATAAAGTTGAGAAACAAGAGAACCAGTCTCAGCAGCTGTAAAAGCAGTGAAATGGAAAACACCTACTTGGTACCCTGGGTTCAGAGTTGGGCTCCTTTTTCCATCTCTTGCCATCATTTGGAGAGGTTCTGTAATAGCAAACATCCAGCTGCCAAAACAAGTGAGGGGAGGGATAGCAAACTCTCCTGTTAAAAGCCTTTTTCCATACATCCCATCACTCTTATCTTCCCTCTAGTGCTATTACATTGGGGCCACAAGTGATGCAGCCACCAAAATCATTAATGAGGTGTCAAAGCCCATGAGTCATCACATCCCGGTGGAAAAGATCTGTGAGAAGCTAAAGAAGAAAGACAGTCAGATCTGTGAACTAAAATACGGTGAGTCGCCAGCACAAGGGGGAATGCCTATGCTTTTCTGGGTGTAAAAGCAGCATGCTAAAACTACTAGGCCAAAATTGTGTAGCCTAGATAGGTTGCACAGCCTGGGTTGCTCTCAATGAATATCCAAGAGTTTTATGGAGGTGCTCAGGTAAGATTGTAGGCCGCTAACCCTTCTTAGCTTCTGCAGGGGACTCTGATCTGTCCTGAAATAGCTAACTCCCAGGTGTATCAGCTCTCCTGTGCTCACACTGCTGTTGGGAATATCGTGTTTGGGAGGGTGTGTGGTCCAGCCTGTCCTAGGGAGCAGGCAGGGGTGTCGCTGTGGCTGGGACTTGAGCCCTTGGCTGAGCTCTGCAGTCTCAGCTGCTCTCCTGTTTCCAGCAGCAGGGCGTGCTGCTTTCTCACCTCCTCTGGTGTCTGCTCACAGCATTCCACTCTCTATTTCTCACCACCTTCCTTGAACTCTCACGTTCCTAGATGACTCCTCTTCCTGAAAAGACTAATATGAAGAACAGGCATGGAAATACCTCCTGCTGCTTTCCTATATCTCTGCCCTTACATGCCCCGGAGACACCCCTTGGATTGCGGGTCTTTATACTTCTCACTTCTGTTATGTCCTGTTGCTTCCTAAAAAGCTTTTTTGTTATTGTCACTTGCTTATCTTTTCTCTAAAACCACCCTGCTGCCTTTCATTCATCCAGTGGAAGAGAGAAGTGTCGCTGCTGATATAATAAAGGGGCTTTCAGGGCTATTGTGGAAGATTTACATCTAAGCTTCAGCCAAGCATTCTGGCTCCTAATAACGACTTACAGCGTTAAGAGCCTTACCGCTGTCCGAAGCCTAACTTGGGCGTTCCTCCCCCACCCCGGCCCCTCTCCCGTTCTCGGGCTGTGGCTTCCCTGCCCTCCCGCGTGTCTGAGCGCGGATCTGCTCTCCCCGCAGACAAACAGATCGACCTGAGCACGGCCGACCTGCGCAAGCTGCGCGTCAAGGAGCTGCGGCGGATCCTGGACGACTGGGGCGAGGTGTGCAAGGGCTGCGCAGAGAAGTCTGACTTCATCCGCAGGATCCACGAACTGATGCCCAAGTACGCGCCGAGGGCGGCCGGCGCCCGGGCAGACCTGTAAGGGGCGGCCCCGGGGCTCTGAGGGGCCACCCCGAGGTGACCGCGGGGCTCTGAGGCGCCTTGGAGGGGCGATCGCGGGGCTCTGAGGGGCGATCCTGGGATGACCCTGGGGCTCTGAGGGGCGATTTTGGGGCTCGAGACGGGGTCTCCGAGGGGACTCTGAGGGGCGATCCCGAGGTTGTGAGGGGCGACCCCGGGCCCGCGCTTTGTATGGGACGTTCATTAAAGTTCGCCGGTGTGCACCGGGCGGAGCCGTGCCGTGTGATGTGATTTCGGGACACACCCGCACACCCTCATCCCGTCCCGCCCCGCCGGATCCCGACATTTCCCCCTTTTCCCCCTCCCCTCTCCCGCTGTTCCGGCGGGCTCGGCCCCGCGCGCCCCCTCAGCCCGCGGGGGGGAGCGGGGCCTCGCCGCCCTGCCCTGATTGGCCGCACCGCCCGTCGCGCGCAGGCGGCGGGAAGTGCCGCGTGACGTCACGGCCCCATGACGCCGGGCTGCGGCGCGCGCGGGGCAATGACGTAGGGCCCGCGCGGCGCGGCGGCCGGAGCCGCCTTCGCTCCCTTTTGTCCAAGATGGCGGCGGCCGCCGGGGGCGCCTCCTGAGCCGCGGGCCCGGCGCGATGAAGCGCGGCAGCGACCGCGACTCGAGCCCGCCGGGGGCCGCGGGCGGGCGCGCCGCCGCTGCCGCCAAGCGGCCCCGCGACCGCGACCGCGAGAGCAGCAGCCGGCGCGGCCCGCACCGCAGCTCGGGCGCCTCCCGCAGCAGCCGGGACAAGTCCACGCCCGGCGGCGGCGGAGGCGGCGGCACCACCACCACCAGCAGCGGCGGCGGAGGCGGCTCCAGCTCCCGCAGCCACCGCGGCGATGAGCGCGCCGGCGGCGGCGGCGACTCGAACCACCGCCCGGCGGGGAGCGGCTCGGCCTCGGGCGCCCGCGGCGGCAGCCAGGCCGCCCCCTCGTCCTCCTCCTCCTCCTCGTCCCGGGCGCTCGGCGTGCCCAAGGCCAAGGCGCTGCCGGGCGCCGTGGTGGCCCCGTCTCTGCTGCTGGCCGGGCCGCCGCCGGGCGCCGCGCCCTCGCTGCTGCTGGCGCCGCTCGGGGGCTCGGCCGGGCTGGCCGGGGAGCCGCCTGGCTCCTGCGAGTACAAGACGCTGCTGGTGAGCGGGCTGAGCGCGGCCCTGCCCGACCAGCTGCTGGAGGACGGGCTGTTCCGCCTCTTCCAGCGCTTCGCGGGCGGGGGCGCCGGGGACATCAGTGTCAAGCTCTCGCACACGCCCGAGCTCGGCCGCGTCGCCTACGTCAACTTCCGACACCCCGGGGATGCCCGCGACGCCCGGCGGCACGCCCGGGCCCGGCAGCTGCTGCTCTACGACCGGCCGCTCAAGGTGGAGCCCGTGTACCTGCGCGGGGGTCGCCGCAGCCGCACGCCGCCCCCCGCGCCCTCCCCGGAGCCGCTGGGCTACCTGCCGCCCCTGCACAGCGCGTACCAGTACAAGCAGCGCTCGCTGTCGCCGGTCACCAGCCCCTTGCTCCGGGAGCCGCGGCCCCGCCACGCTCACGCCGCCGCCGCCGCCTTTGCGCTGGAGGCAGCGGCCATCGGGCTGTCCCGGGAGCGGGAGCGGGCCCTGGATTATTACGGGCTGTACGACGAGCGCGGCCGCCCCTACAGTTATCCCATCGTGGCCGAGGAGGACCTGATGCCGGAGGATGACCAGAGAGCCACCCGCAACCTCTTCATCGGCAACCTGGACCACAACGTGTCGGAGGTGGAGCTGCGCCGCGCCTTTGAGAAGTACGGCATCATCGAGGAGGTGGTGATCAAGCGCCCCGCACGTGGCCAGGGCGGCGCCTACGCCTTCCTCAAGTTCCAGAACCTGGACATGGCGCACCGAGCCAAGGTGGCCATGTCGGGCCGTGTCGTGGGCAGGAACCCCATCAAAATCGGCTACGGGAAAGCCAACCCCACCACCCGGCTCTGGGTGGGGGGCCTGGGCCCCAGCACCTCCCTGGCTGCCCTGGCCAGGGAGTTTGACCGCTTCGGCAGCATCAGGACTATTGACTACGTGAAGGGCGACAGCTTCGCCTACATCCAGTACGAGAGCCTGGACGCCGCCCAGGCCGCCTGCGCGCAGATGAGGGGCTTCCCCCTGGGCGGCCCGGAGAGGAGGCTCCGAGTGGATTTTGCCAAAGCAGAAGAGACGAGATACCCCCAGCAGTACCAGCCCGCGCCGCTGCCCGTGCACTACGAGCTGCTGGCCGACGGGTACAGCCGGCACCGGAGCCTGGAGCAAGACTTGAGGGTGCGGGATAGGACTCCTCCGCACCTCCTGTACTCGGACAGAGACAGGAGCTTTGTGGAGGCAGAGTGGGCCAGCCCTGCCAAAAACGCCGAGCGCAGGAACAACCTGGAGAGCTACAGCCGGTCCGTGCGCAGCCGGAGCGGGGAGCGCTGGGGCGGCGACGGCGACCGCAGCGTGCCCAAACCCTGGGAAGAGAGGCGGAAACGCCGAAGCCTCTCCAGCGACCGCGGGAGGACTACTCATTCGCCTTACGAGGACAGAAGCAGGACAAAGGCCAGTGGGCCAGCTCTAGACCGCAGCCCTGACAGGGCTCGCAAGGAGAATCACACTACAGAACCTGGAGCCGAGAAAGAGCAGAGCAACTCCCTCCAGAACAATCGCCACGCGGCTGAGGAGAAGCCCCATCGCGAGCCATCCGACGCTCCCCAGCCCAAAAAAAGGGACAGCGAACGCAATCATCGAACTGGTGAATCGGAATCAAAAACTCACGAGGAGCCAAAATCCGAGACCAAAAAGCTAAAGAATTTATCAGAATACGCTCAGACACTGCAGCTTGCTTGGAACGGGCTTCTTGTGCTAAAAAACAGCTGCTTCCCCACCTCTATGCACATCCTGGAGGGAGACCTGGGTGTCATCAACGGACTCCTCAAAGACCATTCGTCCGGCGGGAAGTTGACGCAGCTCAAAATCGCGCAGAGACTCCGGCTGGACCAGCCCAAGCTGGACGAAGTCACCCGCCGCATCAAACAAGGCAGCCCCAACGGCTACGCCGTGCTCCTGGCCACCCAGTCCGCCCCGCCAGGGGCAGGGGCCGAGGGGACCTTCCCTGCTGTGGAGCCTGGCTTGCAGCGACGGCTTCTCAGGAATCTGGTCTCCTACTTGAAACAGAAGCAGGCTGCTGGGGTTATCAGCCTGCCCGTGGGAGGGGCGAAGGGCAGGGACAGCACAGGCATGCTTTACGCGTTCCCTCCTTGCGAGTTCTCTCAGCAGTACCTCCAGTCAGCACTAAGGACATTGGGGAAGTTAGAAGAAGAACATATGGTGATAGTTATAGTCAAAGACACTGCCTAGCCCACACTGTCTTTTCAAATTCCATGTTTTCTTTGTGTGTCACACAACCCAGTTGTTTTTAAGGCTGATCATTTTGGCAGAGGCTCAAAACACCTCGGCCAAAGTGGTAAGATTTTTAGTTTCTAATTAATTTTAATACCTATAATATCTATTAAAATTTTAAATAGAGCCCATTTTATTCGTTTTTAATATGTGACACTGTCCGCTGTTGTTCTGTATTTTTATTTTTTAACTGTATGAAAAGTTGTCAGTAAAGCCTTGTTCACTGATGGATTTCTAAACTTGTGCGGTATCCAAGTTCTTACGGCCCAGGAAGGGCCAGTTCCCCGTGCAGGAGCATCCAGATGAGGCCCCAGCTTGGTTCAGTTTCTCAGACCCCAGCCTTCTGCACCTCCTTCATCTTTATGTGTGTCCTTTGAGGTGGGAGGGGAAGGGGATTCTTTGTGCTGCATGAGAGACTCAAAGTTTGGTTATCTATTTTTATTGTCCTGTTTGCTTTTTATTTCATAACTTTGAGTCTGGATGCATTCCTGTTGAGTCTCTGTTTCAGGACAGAAGCTTCCCAGAAAGCCCAGCTACCAAGGAATCAAATCCCAATCCAGAGTAAAACTGGGTTTTATACACAGCAAAAAATTACAGTTGATTATTAATTGGCACAAACTTTGCTGCTAAGGAGTCAACCCTGTGTTGAAGTTGGTGAGCTTTGAGAGCACCGGATACATCTCAGCCATAGAAGTTCTTGGATAAAACAGGAGAGGTTTGGCATTCCCAGTTTTTATAAAAGGAAAAAAAAACCCAAACAAGCAGGTGGAAAAAAAAGTGATTTAAGGGGGAACCCTCTTGGGCCCACAGTAGGACAAGCAAAGGGCACAGAGGTATTTGGTGAGCTGGAGCTGCCATTTGCATAGTCCATCATGTTGCACTGCCTGAAATCCTTTACTGAAAAATGGCATTTTTTTTTCTTTTTTTTTTTTTTCCCCTAGAGTTAAAGCTTGTTTAACTCTCGTAAGTTTGTTAAGGCTTACAAGAAAAGAGAGAGAGACCTGTCTGTCTGGCTGAGAACGTGTTATGTTACTGCAGGTGACCTGTGACTGCTGGAGATCAAAGTCTGGGATCTGAGATGGGGTGGGTCGGTCACCTTTGCTGTCTGTGGTAGGAGGTGGTTGTTGGGAGAGGCCACGACCTCTGCACCTCTGAGTGCTCAGCAATGTAAGGATGCGGTAACGAGTCCAAATTGGAGTTAAAATCCACACTGTTCAGTTTGGGGATATTTTTACTTTTTAAAATGATGCCTGTAGATTTTAGGAAGCTTACAGAAGATTGTGTGGGTTTAAAAACACTAAAGTTTCTTTAAATTTGCAGGTGGTTTTTTTTTGTTTTGGTGGTAAGCAAGTGAACAAAATCCTGGGAGAACCAATCTCTGACCCAGCAACTCACTTGCTGATGGCTGCCAAAGGCCCTTCTAAAACTGCTCTCAGGTATGATTGGTGTCAAAACCTATTTAGCAGGGAGCATAACTCAGTCTAATGATGCTTTTATTTTTCTATTTTTTAACCCTGCAGTGTCACAGTAGGGACATCCTCAGCTGATGATGTGTGAGCAGTTGCTTAATTTAATAATGTGTTGATATCAACAAGTGTGGGTTGGTTGGTTGAGTTTTGTTTTGGTTTTTTTAACATTCAATACTGTGATTATATTAAAAGTAAATCTAACGAGTTAGTGTGATCAGGAGGGGGTTTGCAGTTCATTTGATGCATCTTCTGTACCCCAGAAAATGTTCATTCTGTCCGTAAGGGCCCGAGTGCAGCTCGGAGGCCACAGAGGGTGTTGTCCATGGGGTGCAGGCACAGGTCAGGGAGAGGTGAGCTGGCTGCTCTGCCGGGAGCAGCAGGGACCTGGGAAAGCTGTGGGGGCAGAGGAGCGACTCCAGCAGCTCCCAGCAGCCCTCCAGGCTGGCTGCTCTGGTGGCACTGGGAGCTGGACTGCCCCGGCTTTACAGGGTTACAGGGACACCGACTTTAACCTCGTGACCGAGTCCCCGCTGCTGATGTACCATAGACAGTGCCAAATGTCAACAATTGTAACATTAAGTGTTATCTGAAACCAAGTGCTATTAAATGCCCCTCATGGCCGAGTCCTAGAGTGATTTAGAGCATTTTTGTCAGAGTCTCCTGTGCATTGGAGGTGTCCTGGAAGTGTCCTGCAGCCTGAGGCAGAGCAGGTGGTGGTGCCACAGCAGTGCCTGCCTGGCTTTATGGGGGCAGGGAGCTGTAGCTCGAGCTGCTGTGGCGTGGCCTCCTGTGTGTCTGTGTGTGTGTTGTGGTGTGTGAATGTGAGGAATTGAAATGGAAAAAAAAAAAGCTGCAAGTGCTTCCTGGCAAAGCCAGGGAACAGCCTGAAATCCCCCATCTCCCACTTCCATTGTGAAATCAGTAAATAGGGTTGTTTGAAGGTAAATGGTGTAGTGCTTTGGGCTGGGTAAGAGTTTTAATATGGGATCTCTGTTCCCAGAAAGGGATTGATGGGTGTGAACATGTGTGAATGGACCAGAAGGAAAAGTCAGAGAGTTAAGGAAAAAACACCTGGGAGAGAAGCAGCAGCATCCCTCTGAGTTGATGCCATGAGCCTTCCCTGCTCCCTGGCATGCAGGGGAGCCCCAGCATTGTTTGAACAGACTGTGCCAAGGCCAAAGGCCCTGTCCTGTAGTCGTGTCCTCCATCCCATCCCTTCACACTTGTATCCAGGCTGGTCCAAGACAAACAGGCCTTAAAAAGGCTTGACAGTTACAGCAAAATAACACTACATCTGTATCTTACAGCATCAAAGACTTGTCCCTTAAACTGGGATGGGCTGCAGTTCTGGGGAGTGGGAAGTTATGTGGGGTGGAAGTTAGTGCAGTTTTGGGGGGTGGAAGGCCTGAGACAGTCGGTGATGTAGGAAGATGTGGGGTATGACAGTGCTGGGGGGTTTGGGAGGTGGGTGTGCCTTTCAGCCCGGGACAGCAGGGGCAGTGGGGTAATCACAGCAGGGTAATGGTCTGGGCTCTTTGGGGTAATCACAGCAGGGTAATGGTCTGGGCTCTGTGAGGGTGCTCTGAAACTCCAGTGGGACCGTGGTGGGTGGGCTGACAGCATTAGTGCTCAAACTGAGCTACTCTGTCTTTTATTTTAAACGCCCATTCAGCCACCATTTGGTCTTTAACTTCAGTTGCTGGCTGCCTTTACTACAAAAAATCCAGGGTGAGGGCCAGCCCTGGGCATGCTGTGAGCAGCGCTGAGGAGCCCATCACACCCCTGTTACCACCCTTCCCTACCGCAAAGGTTAAACCGCTGCCCAGCCCGGGGTTGTACCCTGCTCTCCCAGGGAATGCTGTCCCTCCCAGGTGCTGGCACAGGCGTTCCACAGGCTGTGCTCCACGGAAGGTGTTGCTGCACCAAACAGGCCCAGCAGTTACGGGGGGTTGGGTCCCAGAGTGAGGAGGACCACGCTGATAGGGACAACACTGACAGGAGGGCACAGGCTGTGCTGGGCTCGTCTCTGCTCACACTGTGGGAGGAAACACCTCCTTCCTGCGGGGGCTCCTCTTGCTGCAGAGGTAGGTGGGTGTCTCAGCCAGCTGGCAGGACATTTAAATCTCCTTCCACCCCCTAAGCCAGGGCCTGTAACAGCTGCATAGAAGAAGCACTGTATGGCATCACGTCAGCCACGTGCTGTGTGTATTCCAGAAGATTACAGGACTTTTTCCAAGCACCACGCTTTTAAATAGATTAAATCGTGATGTCAGGGAAGAGGTGATTTTTCCAAATGCTGAGATTTTCCTCCCATCCCAAGTAGCTGCAGAATTATGGACTTAAGCAAACAAATCCCTGCTAGTCCCCAAGTCTGAATCCTGATTTGCACCCAGGCTGTTACAGTCACCTGTTCCCCAGCACCCTTCAGTGACACCCCCCCAGAGCACAGGGTTCAGGCAGCCTACCCTAGCTGTGAATTTAACTTCAGGGAGGCTGGGTCTGCCCAGAACAGGCAGCAGGGGCTGCTTCAGCAGGTTTCAGGGGGTGACCTGCAGGCTCTGCCTCCTTCACCCAAACAGTCCCTTTGGCTCTGTCCAGTGAAGCCAAGGCAGGAGTGGGAGGGGAGGGATGGCACATATACTTACAGCAGCCCAGCTTCAAGTCAAATGTACACGCAGGAGCTCCATCCTACGTGTTTTGTTTCTGTCTCACAAAACTAGAGGCAAGTTTCTCGGAGCCAGCCAGGCCTGAACCAGTAGCAGATGCAGCCCATTACAGCTGGGGTACAAGGCCAGAACAAGACACAGGCATCTGGCACAGCAGCTCTCTGGTAGTAGTAGCCGAGTTTTCTTTTTTCTCCTCCTGAGCAGCACATTTTCTATGGTGAAGTCAGATAAGATGGTTCCTGATAAGGCAGAGGCTGCTTCCACAGCTGCTGGGTGGCATATCCGATTTTCAATCCCCTCATTTAATCAGAATGCTGCTCCAACTGCCGGCCTTAAATGCTGTAGTAATTGCAACTCGTTCGTCTTTATCGACTCTGTAGGGTACAATTATCCATTATAAGTTGCAGCAGAACCTTTCTTTTTAATTATTAACAAGCAGCCCTGGGTAAGTGCATTAAGTAGATGCAATGCTGGAGGGAAGAAAAACTATCCCTTCTCTCAGTTAAAAAGGAAATCCTTCCTCTTCCTTCAGGACCTTAAGCTTAGTTGAAATGCGCAGGTCATGGCGGAAGACTGGCTGTAGTGTCGAGTGAGAAGCCTCCAGCTCCCTGTTCTGCTAAAACCCTATTCTGAAAGTGGCCAAAACAGAGAAAGGGTTACAAAGTGAGTGGATGTTATCTGAACACCTGGGAATAAACAGCACAGGTACTGAGTGGCCTTGTCCAGGCAAGCAGGGAGCACACTCACCTGCCAGCTCTGACCCACAGGACTAAGCCGTGCAGTGGGTGCTGCACTGTGAAACCAAACACTGCACTGCCAGCTCTGAGGGCAGGGCCCTGCTCATGCACCAACAGGAGCCCCTGGGTTTGCATTCTGCCCGGACAGCCTCAGGGCAGCCTGGCAATGCCAGACCCCGGGAGGAGGCTGGTGCTGCTCCCAGCTCCTGACACACACCAGGGAGGGGGTGAATTCCCTGGCTGAGTCACAGAGTGGACTCTCCACACCACCTTCCCACAGCACCACAGCCTGGCACCGAGCAGAATGCCCTGGATGCCCACACCGAGAATTCCAGCCTGTCAGGCAACCCAAGTGATCAGACTGGAACCCACAGGTAGCGTGCAATGTCCATCCTAACAGAACCTGCAGCCCTTGTTTACTCTGCCCTTCCTTCCTGGCTGCAGCCAGGCCACCAGCTACACCTGGCTGCTCTCCAGCCAAGCTCCACAGGCACAGGGAGCACCACTTTGCATGGCTGGCAGGGGAATGCATGGCTACAGTGCACAGCCATAAACAGACACAGGATTTGTATTTAATTTTTTAATAAATACACTTTACATTAAAGAAAAAGGCCTTCAATTTGCAGTTTCCACACAGAGGGCAAGAAGGGGAAAAAAAAAAAAAAAAGATTAAAAAACTTGAACCACAAAGGGCAGAGGGGAGAAAAAGGGCCCAAACTTCAATCCCAGATTTCCGTGTCTTCAGGAATACCAGGCTCTGACTAGGCCCAGCCAGGATTTCAGCCTCCCACTACAGCTGGTATCACTATCTCCATTAGCAAACCCTCCAGGGGCTCTTCCCTGGAGGACAAAAGCATCTGGAACACACTGGCGCATTAGCAGGTATAACACCTGTAGTTCTTTTCTTTTAAAAATAAAATCATATTTAAAATAAAAATATTCTCACTCCTCAACAATATTAGAAATCATGATCCTCTTATTTCACTTGGCAGTTGCATAAATTTTAATTTCAATTTAATTTTAAACAATTTTTCTCCCCTGAACCTACCCCATGGTAACAAGGTACTACAGGAATACAAAGGTCATCCCCTCTTCACTAGAACACTTGCCTTTTTTTTTCTTTTTTTTCTTTTTTTTTTATAAAACTATTTCTGTTCTTTAGGAAAGAACTTTATACAAAGAAAATATATTGTGAAATATCTTCAGAAGTTTCCTTGAAGAGGAGAGTCATCTCAGCCTAAAATAAAAAATAAAAAAAAAAAAAAGGCAGAGAGAAATGAGGCCTAACCCCAGGTCTCTTTATTGAGACTTAGCCCCGAGCCTCAAACTGACTCAAACCAACACGGCGGACCGGCAGGAGTTCCTCGGGTTTTCCCAGGAAAAGCAGGGCTGGGGTGCTCAGAACTGGTTTCCAATTTGGTCTCTGGTCTTCTGTTGGGAAGGGAGCATCTCCTCCTGCCAACACCCCGCCCGGCAGCCGCTCCTCACTCATTCAGAGACAGGATGATGTCGTCCTCCAAGTCGGAGTTGTCGGAGCTGTCGGCTGGAAAGGAGACACGTGGGTTATGGTTGGTTTACGGCAGAGCACAGCTGCTGGGACAGCCCCTGCTCCAGGCCACAGCTCCTCAGCACTGACAGAGGCACTCAGGGCCATTAGTGCTCCAAATCACTCAGCAGCAGCCAGAAAATCTGCACCAGAGCTTTCCTTCCCTGCTTAAAAGAGAAGCTCAAGGAGAGCAGCCTTAGCCAGAGCAGTTCCTACGAGCTGGCAGGTTTTCCCTCCTGACAAGGCAGGGGGGACACCAGCAGTGAGCTGACTGCACAGCTCTCCATGCCAGGGGCTGCACAGATGTGGCAGCCACTCCTCACAGCTGGACAGTTCCACCAGCCTGATGTGGAGAAACAGGGCTGCTGTGTAATGCAGGGTAATTCTTTATGCAGTGAGATGGACCTGTCTGAGGGCGAATCAACCCATACACTCACAACCAGAACCTTCCTCTAGCAACCCAAATGTTTTGGTAATGAATTTAACTATGTGGCACTCATTAAAGGTGACCTGAAAACTGTGCTTTTGCTGGTTTTCTTCGTTGTGGTACAGAATAAAGACATGAAAGGATTTGCCAGAAGCAGTCACACACACACATACACACGCTTTTTGTCTTAAAACATAAGTTCTCTACTCCCTCAGTTGTGCAAGAGGGGAGTGGTAGGAGCTCTGGCAGCAAGAGGGCTCCTGCCTTACCTTAGAGGTGATGTTGGCTCTTTTTCTTATGCGAATTCATTGGATGCAGCAGTAAACTAGGTATTAAAAATAGTTAAAAGAAAAGAAAAAGACACCAAGACTTCCTCTTAGCCATCTCAATTATCTGTAAAATGCCTGTCAAGGTAAGCAAGACCCTTGGGAAGGTTCATCCCTTCCCACACACTATCCTTAGGGAAAAATAAAAAAAATCACAGGCAAGCGGAGAGGACACAAACCCTTTCCCCCAACCCTCCTTCCTGAGGATCAGCCAGCTGCCCTTCTACTGTGATCAGCAAGGGATGCTCTATCTCACCATCCCTCGGACTGAGCCTAAGCTGAGGGTCATCAGTGCTCCCAGAACAGCCACAGCCACCTCAGGGTAGCTGGACAACACCAGCCAGTGATGCAGCAGCTACACTTACACAGTAGGAGGGAAAAAAGCACAAGCAAGACAACAATCCAGAAACCATGGGGAAAAAGAGAAGCTGGAAGAGTTGGGAGTTTTGGGGGTTTGCTGGGTTTTTTTTTTAACACCAGAGGAAAGCTCACTATTCTCCAGTGCACCACACAACCTTCCAATCTTGAGTTCTATGCCTATAGGTAAACCTGACTGCAGTTAACTGCTTAGAAGTTAATTTCCACAGACCTGCCTGGAAGTTGCCATTTTGGATTATAGAGGAATAGGAATCAGAATCAAGAGTCAGCCATGCTGCTGGTGAGAATTCCATTCACTTCTTCCATCCCATGTGCATTTCAAAAAATTACATCCAGCTGGCCCAGGAACAAGATCTGCACAATAAATAAGCTGCTTTGACAAACAGATCTAATGTCCCCAAGGTGGTGACAAAAGGGGAGGAAGACATTCATACTTTAAAAGTTCATCACGGACTACTCGCAGAAAGGAACCAGAACCTCTTCTAAAGCACAAGGAACCAAAGCCACTCCCACTGCCCTCTTTCAACTGTTCTTTGACTTACTTTGCTTTGAAACACACCCACTGTATGTTCACAGAATCACAGAATATGCTGAGCTGGAAGGGACCCATCAGGATCAGAGTCCAAGCCCTTGCCCTGCACAGGACCATCCCCAAGAGTCACACCATGTGCCTGAGTACTGTCCAAATGCTTCTTGAGCTCTGTCAGCCTTGGTGCTGTGCCCACTGCCCTGGGGAGCCTGTTCAGTGCCCAACCACCCTCTGGGGGAGGAACCTATTTCTAACATCCAACTGAAACCTCCCCTGACACAGTTCCAGGCTGTTCCCTGGGGTCCTGTCCTGTCCCTGGTCCCCACAGAGCAGAGCTCAGTGCCTGCCCCTCCTCTGCCCCTCCCAAGGAAGTTGTAACTGCAGTGAGGGCTCCCCTCAGTCTCTTCCCCAGCTGAACACACCAAGTGCCCTCAGACGCTCCTCACAGGGCTCCTCACTCCTCCCCCTCGAGGCCCTTCACGATCTTTGTTGCCCTCCTTTGGGGACTCTCTAATGGATTCATATCTGTGCTGGCTGTGACCAACTGACTGAGTTGTCATTCAGGTGTTTTCAATCTCTCCCAGAATAATCTCCATAACTTTACCAGGCACTGAAGTGAGACTGAGAGGCCTGGAGTTTCCCGGGTCCCCCTTGCCCTTCTTGAAAACTGGGACAACATTCAGCAGCCTCCAGTCAGCTGGGACCTCTCTGGATTCCCAAGACCACTTGAAAAAAAAAAAAAATCATAGACAGAGGTTTTGTGATGACATCAGCAGCTCTCTGAGGATTCTGGGATGAATCCCATCAGGTCCCATATTTGTAGGGATCCAGCTGGAGCAGCAGATCCAGCACAGTTTCAGGGTTGACTGGGAGTTGATCATTCTCAGTCTTGGTTCTCCAGCTAAGGGCACTGAGACCCTCCCCTTGATCCATCACCATTTTGAAGACAGAGGCAAAGAAAGCACAAACACCTCTGCCTTGTCTCTCTCTCTGTTTGTGAGGAGACCATCCCCATGCTGGAGCAATTATATTTCTATACTGACTACTGCCATTAATGTATTTGAGGAGATTTTTTTTATTGCCTCCCCCCCCATTTCTGGCAGCTTCAACTCCAGTTGAGCTTTGGCCACACAAGTTCTCTCCCTACCATGGCAAGCAGCATCTCTGTATTCTTCCCAGGTCACTTGACTTTGCTTCCAGCCTCAGGAAGAGGCACTCCTGGCAACCTGTGGCCTGGAGAGCTGCATCTGCCATCAGCAGGTCTGTCTGTCTGGAAGCCTCTGACAGGGCTGACAAGAGACTCCCACAGCTCCAAGAGATTGAGCTTTACAGCATTTCAACACCACAACTGAGGGAGTTTACACTAATATGCTAATAAGACTGGGCTGAAAGGATCTCTTTGCCCTTTCTTACCAGCTCCTGACTCTGCTGCCTCTCTTGGATACTCCTGGATGGTCAGAAATGAACCCTTCCTGCTGCTCTGCCTGCACGAACTGCCATGCCCTGCCCTCCCTGCTGTGCCATGCCTATTGTCCCACTCCTGTTCGGCATGTTCCAAGTTGCTCACACACACACACACACACACACACACACACATACACACTTTAACTTTCTAAACCACTGCATTTGTGGAGTGCCAAAAAAAGTGAACAATTTGAATTGTATCCCAAAAGTTACGTTAGCTTCAGAACAGTCTGATAAAGGAAGTGAGGTCAGAAATGCCATGTTGGCTTTGCACTTTAAGCCATTAGAAGAGAGCAAGAACAGCACCAAGGACCAAAAATGTTTCTTGTCCTTACAGGTACAAATGAGGCAGAGGACAGGTGAGGTAACAGTTAAACCTGTGTCCCCTTGAAGGGCAGGACAGGCAAGCAATCAGACAAGGCTTCTTCACATGGAGTTTCTGCCTGGTTCTCACATGAGGCCTGCCAGGTTCTCACACACACACACACCTGGGAGCATCTGAAGAAAGGAAATACCTCCTTTTCCAGAACACACAGCTGTTCTCTCATGCAAGAGCTGTTTTTACCAGATTACCTAGGGAGACCACAGGTGAACAAGGATGATGATCTGTGCCTCGGCTAAGTCACTTCAGGGCAGATTTATGGCATATTTGTCAGGACCTTAAGCAGAGGATAAGCTCGCCAAGCTGGGCACACACTTACTATCTCCAAGAATCAGCTCGACTTCCTCATCAGCATCAGAATCCTCGTCTTCACCCTCATCTCCCTCTTCCAGGAGGTTGGCAATCTCCTCATCATCGGAGGGAGAAAAGTCATTTTCTCCATCCTCACCAGCATTCTCATTGTTCTCATCCTCCTCCAGCTCAGCCTCCAGCAGCTGATCTGTATCTAATTCATCAAGGTCATCTGTGTCATCATCATCTTCATCATCATCTTCTTCCTCTTGCTCCTCTTCCTCCTATAAAAACAGCAAACATAGTCCATTGCAGACATTAAGACAAATGTAAAATGGAATAAGAATAATTGAAGAAAACATACTATAGTTTTCACTTCTCCCCATATGCAGACATCCCACATTATGAACACTCTCCCATCACCCATCCAAGCACTCTCTCTCTCTCCACAGCTACAGAACATCACATGTCAGATCATTTCCAAGCCTGCGAAGTCCTGTCTGCAAAGTGCTGGTGCAACACAGGTACCCTCGGCTCAAGCTCCACTCCAGTACTGGCCACCAACACGTGTCATCACAAGGCACTCTTGAGAAGGACATGCAGTAAGACCTGTTAATACACAGCTTTCTGGCTAGTCTTCTGCAAACTGCTTTAGTTTCAGCTGGACCAAAACCTCTGCTTGTCATCAAACACCATGCACGTTCTGTCCCTGCCATTCCCATTTGGACGAGATGTAAAATGGAGGGAAGGATACCATCAGCCTAAACCAATCCCTGAAGCAGCTTTGGATGGCAGAACTGTTTAAAGCAGCTCAGAGATCTCAACTTTGGTATTTACCTGTGGATGAAGATCTTTCTCTATCAAACCATAAGAATTTGCATTCAGTAAAGCAACTGAATTCCTCATTGCACAGCTGAAATCCAGAAATCTGTGAGCAGCACAGAAGATGGAATGGGAAGGAGCTGTTACAGTCCTACCCTTCTTCCAGACAACTTGCCAGCACAAGCCAAGCTCCAGGAGGTCTCCAGGACTAAAAGGGTTCAATACACCTGCTCATCTCCGAGCCACAGCCTGTTCCTCTAACAGAGTGCTCTCATGTGGCAGGGAGGCAGCTCTCAACTCATTCAGCCTTAATTGCCCCTTTGCTTCGGGAGGGAACACATTTTGCAAAATTAGGAAGCAATTAAGATAGATATCTGACAACCCACTTCAAGGGTTTGTTTGGTCCTCAAGCTCACCGCATTCCCACTGTGCTATTTAGACTGCTGCATTTTCAGATCTAAAAGGACAGAGGAAAGTCCTTTACTGTCATCTCCCCAACCTACTTTCTCTTCAGTCAGTGCTATAAAAAGCCCACCACACCCACACAAATCCAACATCTGTCACAGGCAAGAGAAACAAGGAATGCCAGGAAGCCTGACCAAACTGTATTGTTTCTTCACTTGGACGAGGCAGCCAAGTCTCCTCTGCTGACCAGAAGTGCCGTGTTATTAAATGGAGATTACAGTATAAAAGCATTGGTTTGCTATACACAGTTTTCTTTATGAAGGAGCTTGTATTAAGTATAAAATTAAAGCCAAGCTGTATGAAAGCCTGTGCTTATTCTAGCCAATTATAAACTTTACTTTGAGTCAATGGGTCTTCAAACAAACAGACATTGCTTTTTGAATTGTATACAACACATTGGGAGAGGAAATACCTTACAGGGATTTCACAGTTTTAAACTGCAGTGTCATACTGGGTATAATTTTCCATACAATATACTAAATTGAGTATAAAAGCTTTGGCCTCAAAAATTTTTAATTATTACTGTTTTATGCAGTATCTGCAGAAAGACCGATGTCTTAAAGCTTATCACTCTATTCAGAATTGAAAAACTGATTAAAAACTGACAAAGGCAGGAGAGTTTATTTTCCTTTTTCAGTCTCTAAACAACTTTGAAGCAGAAAGGAGATATCAGTTTATTCAAAAAGCTTGGAAAAATTAAGCTAAATTTCTCTGTATCTGGAGCTAGAGACACACCTGCAGATGTTAGGAAAAAAGAATGCTGTCTACAAGATTCAGAGTCCATGTAGGTAAAACCTAAAGGATTCTGAAATGAGTTAGGTACCCTCTATGTTTCCACATCTGTGGAATTTCTGAAAGCATCTTTTTCCTAAATATATCTAGCCCACAAGGACTTAAAATGTCAAAACTACTGAATTTGATTATGTTTCACATGTAATGTATTTATTTTAGAAACTGAAATACTGTTTCATCAACATTTTCATTCAAGCTTAAGGCAAGGCATATATAGCAATATCCTTCAAATACAGGATGAAATGAAATATAGTTGTATTAAGGTAAAAATTCCTTCTGGTTGACAAGGATAAGAGCCAAATTATACAGAAAGGTTGTGTATTTTGCTGCAAATTAACTTTGAAGGATTATACCAACCAGTGAGGAAAAAAAAGGCTTTGTGAAAATACAAACAGCGCCAGAAGAACTGAGATGTTTCCACTTTTACAGTTTAAATTACTGAATCTGAAGTAGGTGATTAGAATCGGCCACACTCATTAAAAACCACCTAAGAACAGTAAGATGAGATCAAAATTATACCTGTCCTTGGTAAAGCAACCACACCAGAAGGAGTCAGGTGTGCATGTGACTGTGTGACACACAGGGATGTCCTTGGGGAGCTGAGGAGTGACACATAACAGGGTTCAGCAGGAGCATCTTCATCCCTGAGAAACCTGCACCTCATATTTCAAGGAACCCAGACGGGAACTTGGACACTGTGATGCTTCTGCCAAGGAACAGGCAAATAAATTGGGCCTCAGCCTCTGAGCCACCCCCGAGCACAACCCTCTGCAGGCACAGCACAGCATTCCCAGCTGGAATGCACGGCTTGCACACACACAGGGAGAGCTCTCCTGAGAAAGCTCCAGAATTTCCGCACCCAAACCCAATCCGTGGGACGTGCAGCTCGGAAAGGTGTGAGGGAGTTACCAGGTGCAGTCAAAACCATCCCATGGAAGTGATATCCGATCTGTTAGTGCGGATCCAGGATGAATCCTCGTCAGACACCACCACAACTGCCTCGTGTTAGGGATCCATCCACGGATAGAAAGTGGCACCCCCTCCACAGGGACTCAAACAAGCACTCTGAGGGAGAGCAGTGAAAAGAATCCTTCTGCCATGTCACTAGGGAAGACAGGCAGAACAGTTATTCCAAACCATACCTGTTTCTGTAGGAAAAACCTGCAAGAGCAAGTTCCTATCTACTCATCAAGTCATTCCTGAGAGCTCTGGGCAATGACACAGGTACTGCTGGAAAACAGAACCAGCATGCACATCTATGCAAAACATCCAGGCACCTGTGCTCATCTTCCTCACTGGAGTAAATGAGGACCAGCACACTCCAGAGAACTTAAATCGCTTCAGCCATCACTAACTCCTTTTGATGCCTAAAGATCTTCTTCTATTTGGGCTGAAAATTTGCTTGGATCAGAATGTGAACTGTTCACGGAGTGTTCATGGTGCACCACGACTGCAGTGCAGCCACACCAAACCCCTGTCTTCCCATGGAATTCACGGAAGATTACAAACAATCTCAACCTGAGGCTATGATGGAGGGAAAAAAAAAAAAAGAAAAAAACCCTAATGGTGCCTTTTAAATAGAGCAGGCAACACTCAGAGGGATGTGATGGAGTTCAAGCTTCTGAATTAAGGATGTCACATTGCTCTCCATTTTAGTTACACTGGGATTCAGGTACATTAATTAGCTGTAGATACTTACACTTTGGATTAATTTAAAGAGTTTTACTTTCATATATGTCAAGAGTAGAGTAATTTTAAGTAGAGTACTCATTGACCCCTAATGAGATTCAAATTTGTAATATGACAGAGATATGTATTAATTTTATTAATTAATGGATGTGATTACTAGGGGGTTTCTGTGTTATCTTCCCAACACTGCACCAGTGTTACTCCTCTCCATGTCCAGCACACAGTGTCACCAGTGCAGGTGACACAGTGCTATCAACATACCTGGATGGCCAACTCTCCCTGCTCATCAAAAACAATGTCACAGTTACCAAAAAGGAATTTACATCTTGGAAACACCCACCCTATTTCTTACCCAAAATGGCTTCCTGGCCCCAGTCCCTGCAGAAACACTTACAGAGTATTTCACCCCAGCTAAAGCAAAAAGGTCAGGCAAAAAAACGGTAATGAACAAAGACAAAGGCGACAATTTAAAGCAAACGAGAATAAACCACAGCCCAGTTCTAATTGTAAGGGAATAGCAAAGAAGGAGGCTGCAATTTTAGTGTGGAATAGCTACCCACAGGACAGGATGTCCACACAGGGACAGGCCCCAGTGTAACTCAGAAATTGTTTAACTCAACTATTAAAGATTAGTTTAGGCTGAAAAAGACCATCTGTAGTAAGGGTTTGTGTCAGTTTAACTCAAAAGGTCCTAAGAATATAAGTTAGTAAAGTATAGTATCATCAGTTATATACTTCAGACAAGCATAAAGGATGCAGGAACTATCAGTTCCAGAATCAGACTGCAAAGCAGAACAACAATTTAAGTTTGCATCTTAAGATAAATCTCTCAACACTCACTAACTCACCCAAATTCACTAATTCATAAACACAGTAACATATAAGCAGCATCAACACACAGTCTATGACCCTGGAACTGCTTTGAGGATGATTAAGAGAGTAAAAGTGATTCCCATCACCTTTCTGTCATGCCTGCATACAGGAAGATTTACAGGGTTGTATTAGTACAACAAAAGCTGGACATAAAATTACAGAGAAGTTGATTACATAGCAGAGGATTATTTCAAGATCATCTCAAAGCAAATTACCGGTAACTTTACTGCCAGTTTGCAATCTTACACAAAGATTCAGAAAGTAGAGTAGCTTTGGTTCAGTTAATTTATCATTTTAACCACAAAGGAAAAAACTATTGACAACATCCCCTAAAGGAATGGCAAATACTGGGGTGGCTGCACTGGAACAAAAAATTGCTTGACCTAATTCTTCATATTGCCAGTTTTTAGAGCCCTTTCAGAGCTCAGTAAATACCTTTTGCACTTGTTCAAGCGTTGTTTTCTGCCATATTGTTCTTTGATGCTCGTTTGCACAGCCTTCATCAGCTTTCATCATCACCATCATCATCACAGACTTTCTTACTGTCCCCCTTTACCCAATCATTTTGCACATACAAAATCCACAAAATTTGTCTTTTTAGGTAGTACAGATTATTGATACTTAACGTATCCCCTGGGGTTCAGCTCTCAAAAATTATTCAAAGGCTCAGAAAACCCCCAGTATTTCACTTCTTCAAACTGATGCAAAACACGTTACCTAGGCAGAACTTTTAACTTTTTGATCTTAACATATTTCTGTAATGTATTCAAACACTAAATTAGTGTATGTACAAAGTGCTTCCAGGAAGTCTGACTTACAGCACTGCAGAGCTGCAGTATTTAAAAATAGACCAGCCTGCTTTTAAGCACTCTTGAGACTTTTTAAGGAGTTTTTTTTTTCCTTTCTTGAATCAAAAAAAAAAAAGCTATGACCACGTGAACAGAATTTCAGACTTCTCCACTGCAGATTACATAATCTCTCAAATTTATACCAGGCTGGCCTTTAACTGCCAAGACAAGATCCCACAGGTCTTTTTGGACTGTTGATATTCGGGTTGGAAATTTTTATTCAGTTTTGAGATTTACAGGTCACTGTTTTGTTGCTTATTTGATGTGGCTCCAGCTGTTACAAAAAGCTTCGTCTCACACCTCATTCACTTTTTCTTCCTCTACCAGGAGCTGATTCACAGTGCAAAGCAAAGCACTGCATCAACAGTTCTCTGCCCTGTTCCTGTGAACTGCTCACCTCCAAGTCAACACCTCTCACCTGCAGCTGCTTTCCAGCAACAGTCCCTTCACCTGAAACACTCTCTTGCACCTCTCAGTTGGAATCAAGCCATATGGTACTGCTCTAACTATTCTTATTTTCCTCTACAAGGCTGCCTTTTCTCTACCTTCAAAACACTTAATCCAATGTCAGTGAAGCTTTTCCCACCATTTTAAATACTTCAGCTCATATTTAGTTCACTTCTGGATATTTGTAGCCAGGTCTAATCATCTGCTGGAAGGTATCTGCTTCTCTAAGATGCTTATTTCATCTAAGTTTGTTTTCTTATTAAAGAAATTCATGTTTCCCATAATCTCATTAGTTTGGTCAATTTATTTGTTTACTTCTCCACCTCTTTCACCCTCCTTTCCCAAGTTTCTCCTACAGCAAAGCAAGCTCATTTTCAGTAGTCTGATCCCCTCCAGATTATCAGTATTATTTTAGTTACTTCCTATTTCCACCCTGGGAAGGGGCTTTGCTTTCATAAAAAACAACATATGATTTTTGTTCAAATACAAGTTCCTTGAAGAATGTTTCACTCCAGAGGAATAAGTGTTTTAGCAATTTATCTTTCTCCACTGACAGTCCTCTTGTCATATCTCCCTGGCAGCTGCTCTCTCTGCTCCCAAAGCAACTGTGGGGCACGTTGGTACTTTCTGAGCCTTTGCCATGCAATTCTCAGGAGTGACCATGTCTGGTTTTCAGTCACTTAGAAGTTTCTACCCAATTCCTCCCCCAACCTCTTCTTAACACTCCCTGGACAAGGAGCAGTAGAAAAATCTTAAATACGGCCAACAGACTCCCTGGTCAGGCATGTAAGGAATTTCACATCCCAGAATACCTGGTGTCTATCCTTCCCTCAGCCACCAAACCCATCTCCTATTATGCACCATTAAATTCCTTCTAAGTATTCATTTCATCTCCCTCACACTACAGGGCTGCACCTGCTTTTACTTTCTTTGCTACTTTCGTGTTAGAATTTCTACTTCTTTGTAGCCATTAATGAGGTCACAGAGCTAAAAGTGTAGAAGCCTGGGAATGTGCAGGAGTTACTACATGTAACAAGCAGGGAATCTTCTTACCATGGGCTTCTATGCAGGTGTAGGAATGTGCAGATTTAACACAGGAAACAGCACACAGTGTGTCACAGAGGCAAAACATGGAGTGGAGAAATAAAAAGCAGTTAATCTCTTAGTCTATGTAAGTAGGTTTACCTTGTCTAAACTTACCTGTGATGAATGAAAAAGCATCCACAACACAGACAAACAAGAGCTTTAAAGGGAACGGGCCTCTGATGAATCGGGAGGTTCAGCTGGGACTCTCGGGATCAAACTCTGGCTTTGCCTATGGAATGTTTCCATTTTACCTGCTGATGATCAATCTGACTCCAGCCACTGTTCTCTCTGAGGCACGTGCAAGCCATCCTTTCACTTGAGATAAATGCGTTCTAATGTGACTGTTGATTCTCTGTGCTGTAGGGCTCAGAGATAATACACGGGGTACAGAACTAGGAACAATTTCTCAATTTGCTTCTCTTCTTTCCTCTCACTGATCTCACGCTCTCACTCACAAAAATAAGCTCATTCCTTTAATTCCATGACAAAGAACAACAGTGCATAAAGGAATTTCAAAATTTGTCAGGTAAATGAACTCTCTCTCTGTGGGCAAGAATTTGTTCCTTTATTTTTTCAAGCTTCTGACTGGCATTTCTCATCACAGCTGAGGCAGCTTTTATTTTCTTGGATCCCAGTTATTCTGGGAATTCTAGAAAGATGGGTTAGGTGAGAGGAAGGACACCTTTGATTTCTGTCACTGAACAGACAGAATATGCTTTTATCTCTGCTGAAGTTGTTTTACTCCATAATACTAAGGCTACCCTTCTGAAAACTCCCAGTACTTCTCAAAGAATTTCCTCTGTTTGCACTGAAAGCTACTGAAAATATATTTTGAAACAGCAGGATAGCAGCCACAACTATTTGCTACTCTCTAAAAAATGTGGCAAGAAGTACAGGTACTGAGAAATAATTTTCCTTTTAAAATGTGTTTTGGAGGATGCCTGTTCAAAAGATGTATCTGTTCTGTAAAGAGGTCTTTGATAAAAACCACTCTTTACTTGGGCTGCAACTAAACTCAAAGATTCCTATTAAGGTGTGCAATGAACACATATTTATTATCACTTGAGACATTTGTCTGAAAATAGTTCCCAGCTATTGCTCTGTAAACCACTTTATCTTGAGCAAGATCTCAAATCAAACCACATCTTTCAGTGTTACAGGAACAGCTCCTGAAATGGACTCTTAATTAAGGGTCCCTGATGACATAAATCATTTGAGTCAGTTTGTAGTGGCAAAGCACCACCCTGGTCTGATGGGTCCCAAATACTTGTGCCAACATGGATTAAGGTTTGCGGGGGTCTTTCCCCCAGCTAATCAATATCCATATGAAAAAAACTAAACCAACCATATAAAACAGCAGCAATAAAAGTACAGTTGAATTGCTGTTGCAGGCAGATAGAGGGGGAATCTTATTTAAAAAAAAAAAAAAAAAGAGTAGAAACTGGGATCACAAAGACATCATAGAAAGCTGAGGAAAACATTCCCCATCCTGGCTAAACCATATGTTAGAATAGTGATTGTCTTTCAAGTCTTTATTGCCTTGTCTCCAAAGCTTTCATTTCCCATCACCTAGAATTTTCTAAACCAATGCAAAAAGACAAATTACACACCTACCATCACCACTTGGATAGCCCAGAAGCACTGCAGGATAATTAACAGTTCTTCAGCTCTGGCAAAAGAAGTAGAACACACTTTATAGGACAGGGACAGCTAGGTGAAGCAATCTGCTGCTGAAGCCATAAATCTCCCTGAGCATGACAATAACTGAGAATGCTACCTGAGCCTCACAGATGTATCACCCACATGTACCACAGAGAGAAAAAACAGGGCTTAAACCACTAACATGGAAAGCAAAACGAAAACAGGGAAGTAAAAATGCACAGACTGAAAATCCCCAAACCCACTCAGAAGATCACGTTATCCAGAGCTCAGTTTTAAGTCTACTTTGTGTTCAGCCAGGTCCACTGGGTTTAGCTTTTCTGACCACTTCATATTTCTGGTCTCTTTTTCTAGCCTGTGGCACCTGACATTTCCTCTGAAATCCCTGGACTGCCTCACTGCAGAAGACAGTAGATTACCAAGTGAAACAGGGGATCCTAGTCAGCCAAGAAAGAAAAATAGGTAAGAACAGAGCAAGCTAACAACCAAAAGATGGTCTAGGATCTGTACCAGTAGCTCAGACACACACCTGGTTTTTGCTAAGTCTAACTCTGAAGGAGTGTATCAAAACAGTGGCAAATACAGGAAGAAGAACAATTTTCTGCCAGACTGAAAAATAAGAAACCCTTACATATTTCCACATAGACTGAAGATAGTTTTGCAAATACTTGTGAGTGAGACTGCCAGTTGCTGATGGACCCAGCACCAAGACAATTCACAAAACTCATGGAAGTTCAAGGGAGTAAAACATCCAAAAAAAGAGCTTGCAGATGGACTCTTGCTAAGCACAAGACATCTTCACTTCCCCTCAGTTACCACAATAAGTACAGACCACAGAATATCGATGTCCTTTAGCATTTGTTCTGTTCAACAGCTCTGGATTGCTGGCCATACCCAGGGAAAGGCAGCTTTCCTGACACCTCCCAGGAAAGGGTAGTACAACAGCAGGGAAGAACCCAACCACAGTGGTGCTGGTTCTCCACAAACATTTACTGCAGCAGCACCACACACAAACCAGCTGGGTCAGCCCGAGCATTTCATCTGAGGGCAAGTTATGGAGCAGATCAGTTGATCTTCCAAGATTTGGCTTGAGAAAGGAGAAGTAACAGAGTTTTGTTTCTTAAATTACAGAAGGAATTGAAAGATATCTGTAGACCAAATATCTCCACTAGGTTCATTTTAAGGACGCTCAAGTCTCTTGCTTTTCAAAACCTGTCACAGAGCTATCAGCTGACATTTGTCAGAACTGACATCATGAGGCATTACAATTTTAAGTAAAAAAACCATGCCAGGCAGATATTTTTCTCCACAGCTCTTAACTTGTCTAGCACAATTTTTAAAGCGATTTTATTCTGGATACATGAATTCTGAGCTAGGTTTGCCCATCAGACATCCTTCTATCTGAGTACTCACTACCTTCTGTACAGACAAAAAAAGGTTTTCATGGACCCCAGTAGGTCAGATAGAAAAATACAAATATACACCAAGTCAAGGTGTGAATGCACAGGGATCAAACAGATTAGCATCTGCTCTAAAAACCTTGACCAAAAAGATACCACATTCATGTTGATTCATATGGATTTCCCCCCACATCATTTTCAAGAGAAAGATCAGAAGGCATCTTCTTTCAGTCAGAAGTGGTTTTAGAATCCCCGTGAAAAGTCCCAAAAAGCTTCAAAGGTTATAACCAATTTTTCAAACTCTAAATCACAGACACTAACTAGGCAAGTAGTGAACACCTACATATGTGTGGTCTTATATACACACAGAAAAATCCTTTCATTAGGAAACAAATTACTTTCGTTGGTCCCAACAGACAAGTGTGCCAGAGGGATTCCATGTTTCCTCTGGAAAACCTCTCCTCATTCTAGCTCAATGCTGGATGTCCCTATGGAGACAAAAGCTCTATTTTGTAAGCCTAAGGGTAGAACAAACCTGGAGGAACAGCATGGAACAGCTACAGGACAGAGAGCAAAACATCAGTTTATGTTCTGCTAAATATACACAGATTGCATTGAGTTTGGGTTTATAAGTGTTTATATTAACACCAAATCTCTTTTCAAAGAAACCTGAGGGCAACCATCCCTAAAAGTTACTATCTAGGAAACATCTACAGATCCCAGAAATAGAGACCATAAACCCCAGCAATTACGCAAGATCAATTAGTCACTCTTAGCCTGCAAATCGATCCTGGAGCAGCTTTGTTTGAACACTCCATCAACTTCACAGAAAACCTTTCAGCACACTTAAATTCTGCCTGGGGCCACCCCTATTTGTAAGACAGGAAGTGTCCCCAGTCACACCTGATGGGTGACAGACCCCTTATCTCTGCTGGGTACCCGGTGTTACAGCCTGGAACCATTGACTGCCTTACACAAACACAGATCTCCCCCTGAGTCAACACTTGGCAGTGATTTTGCAAAACAGTGCTGGTTAATCATTGCACAATGCAAAACCCATTTCTGCTACTATTCTTTTTTTAATTTTATAAAGAAAATATGAAATAGCTTACAAAAATATACAGAAAGTGGACAAAAATGTGGAAGCAGAGACAAAAATTGAAACGATTGCCTGAGGCAAGCACTGGATGGCGAGGAAGTAGAAAGGATGGAAGGAACAGTAATCTCTCATCCCTTTTCATTACTTCCCAAGAAATTCTATTCTTCCCAAGAAATTCCACTCTTTTAATCCATCCAATCTAGGGATAGAAACAACGACCAACAGTTTCAAAAGAATGCCAAGACTTCAAATTCAACCTTGTAGCACACTGAGAGGCCAGGACACAAACTGCACACCCAAACCAGAACTGCTGCTTTATCTTCAGAATTAGAGTGAAATTGTAATAACAACAACTAACTGCAGAGAAAATTACTCTTTCCTGGGACCTGCAGTCTTCTGAACTAGCAAGTACAAGTTTCAACCTAGCAACAGGAAGATCCAGACACAGAAAGGGTATCAGAAATCCAGCTTCCCACAGAGTCTGGGAAAAAAAAAGTATTACCTTCTGGCATTCTTTGGAAAAAGGTGAAGTCAGCTTTTCTCACAGAAGATACAAATGTATCATTTACTAGAATGCACACAGCATGGAGCAAAGGATAATGCACTTAAAATCTTTAGGGAATAGAAGCATAAGGTCTTTGCCTTTCAAAAGAAAACCCACAAAACACCTGACACCCAAAAAACTACAAATTTTAATTCTTACTGTACTATAGTAAGCACTCTGTGCTACTGTGTTTATACTACCAGCTGTACCCGAGGGGCACTTACTGCAGTTCTTAGCTCTTTTGTCAAGTTGCCAGAGATCAAAGAGAAGGAAAACCAACACATCCCAGTGCAAACCTGCAGCCCTCTTGAAAATTCTTAAAATATTTTGCTGTGTACAAGTACCGTGCAGTTTCACTGCATTAGCCACAAGTTACATCTCATTCAGAAACCAGTGACAAGTTATGCCCAAATACGAGACTTAGAACTGAAGAAAGGAAAACCTCAAGCACTACTGTCTCTGCTGGGTGTCAAAATATAAAAAAAAAAAAAAAAAAAGGGCAGAACAAACAGCAGAGCTGCTGACCAAGATCGAAATATCAAGCAAATTAATCAATAAACTATAATGATTGTGTTAGTTTACCGTGCACAAAGTTACTGTTCACACAGGCTCTGTGTAGACAGCCTGAGTTTACACTGGCAGTAAAGTGATCTACTTCACATTAAGCGAGACCAAAGGAGGCCTCTGCACTTTCTGGGTAATAAATGAACAGTTGTCAAGGCCTAACAGCTACCCTTGCACACCCAGGTTAGTGCTGTGCTTCTCACCTGATCTTCCTCTTCATCCTCTTCATCTTCTGCCAGGCGCTGCCGGCCCACTTCATACAGCCTGCAAACCGTGTCCATGTTCATGGCATCCATGCTGCCCTGGTTCTGAAGGGGAGATGCCCACACAGCAGTTAGCCCCAGGAATTAAGCTCAGCTTTCATGTTCAATGCTGCATCTGATCTCAATCACATCACCAAAATCCCTCTCTCCCATTTACCAGCAGCGGCACAATTAGCACTAAAACCGAGTCTTTTTGGTCTCAAGGAACCACATGCACTGAAAGGATGCTACAAGCTGTCATATAGAGAGAGTTCCAGAAGACAGCAGTGACACCCCAGCAACCACATTCCCTGAAATAGCATTTCCAATGACTCCATAAAAGAAAGTTTTCTTGGTCTGACAACGTTGCCATTTCCAACTTCAGTAGTTAAACGTGAAGTTTGTCCTGCTACAGGTCCTTGACTCAACGTTTTTTGGTCTGTAAGGATCAGTGGTTCAGAGTCTGAAGTCGACAGGATGTTAGATTAGTCACTACATGTGTATAGTCAGGTGTCAAGAAACTGGGTCCTGACAACATATTACTGGGCAAAGAACTGGATCCCTAACAAGGCAGAAGTTTCACTCAGTAATCTTTCCTTCAAGCCTTAGCTTGTGGGATGTTGCTAGGAAGACAAATGTAAAAAGAACAATAAGAGTGATTCACAGAAAAGTTCCATGGGAAGCCCCACAAAGACTGCATTTCCCAGTTATTTGGTACAGTGCACTTTTCAATTTGCAATAATAGGAAACTACTGCTATACATAGGAAAAATGCATTTCTCTCTATGCTCCCGAGAAAGAAAACCTCTGCATGTTATAAAGTGGGAAGAGTTTGAAGAAGAGAAGCAAATGTGTTTAGAAGTTTAGGAATGAGAGGCAGCAAAACAGGACTGCAGTGGGTGGAAAACAAAACAGTAACAGCATCTTTATCATCATTAAACCACCACCACTGCTTAGGACATGAATTTAACAGCAGGAACTCCAAAAAAAAAACAAACAAGCACTGCACTGAAAATACAGCTACAGAGGCCAGAGTTTATTCTTAGCTGCTTTACCTCAATGACAGCCAGATAGCAGTCCTTGCTGTCTGTGCACAAGTCAAAGATATTCCTCTTTACATCTATGGTGGCTGGAAAACATCACAGAAACAAACTCAGTGGTTAACTGCAGGTTACTGAATGCTCAGTGGAAAAAAAAAAAAAAGGTGTAAAAGCAGATAATACAATCTTGGGACAAGAAAGAACAGCTGAAATAGAAGTGAAATGAACATTTATAACTAATTCAACCTGTAATAAAGAATAGAAATGTTGGAGAATATTGGGGGAAACAGCCATGGAAACTCTTAACCTGCTCTGCACAGAGCCTCCTCCCTTGATAGTATATTTACTGGCTTCCCCAAGCACAGTAAACAACAGATCATCTTTCAGAATAGGTGGCAAGCAGGGATTGAGTTGTGACCTGTGTCACAATAACCAAAAGACACAATTTCAATAACAAAAGCCACATTTGCTTATGTCCATAGCAGTAATTAGCACAGCTCCAGAAGCTGAAGAAAGGGCTCTTTCTGCAATAAGACCAGTGCCATCCTGGCCAAATCTCCTATCTCAGATTATGCCTTACTTGGAAAGAAGAAAGGAAAATAAAGCCAGAGTTCCTGAACACTAGCAAGTAAGACAATAATTGAAACCCATCTTTGTGCTTTTATCAGAACAGGCCACAGCAGTTTGTTTTCTCACACGTGCAAAGGAGAGAAGAAGTGAATGTTACTGAGCAGAACTTGCAATAAACCTTCAAACCTCCAGACCAAGCTATTTGCTCCTCTCTTACCTATGGGTTTATAATCAGTTGCATTAAATGTCCTGAAAGAAGAGCCAAAGGGACTTCTCATTCTCTCCTCCAGAAGGTCATCCTCATCATCTGCCTGCAACATAGCTGATACAAGGAAAGATTATTCCACAAATCTGCCTTCCATTCGTCACTATCATTAATCAACATAAGATCAAGCCAGACTATGACAGGAATTTTCTTTACATTTAATAGCTTGGTAAGACCCATTTAATATCTGCTCTTCCAGAGCTGCATTTATTGATACTACAGATTATCGAAACTAATACAGAGGACAAAATTATTTTCTCAAGCATCATCAGATCTGCCATTATACAATCAGTTGCTTTTTAATCTCACAAATTAGCTGTGATATTGCTGATGTTACAGAAAACTGTCTTTGTCAGCAACACACGTAAGCATGAACATCCTGGAAAAAATCCAGTTCACACCTGCCAGTAAGGCCTGGGGTCAAACAGACTCTCTGAAGCTTCCAATTTCACTGAAAAAGTATCTACTTATCTCAGGCAAGAGGGGACCAAGGAGAGTGATGTAATGCTGAGAAGTCCTACCTCCATACATCACTGTGCCAGTATAGTTGAAGACCACACGACACTGGTCCAGTGCAGGTACTGTGTGTAACAAATGGAAAGTCCGGAGGTCCCACTGAAAAAACACTGGCTAAGGAGCAACAAACAAAGTTTACAAACCCTTTCCAACACAGTGGCAAAGAAATGATTAACTGTGTTCGAGAAACTTCATCGCCGCTTTCTTGCAAATATGATGGAACCAGAGTGGGATTCTGGCACCACAATTCCCTTCCATGTCTTCAAAATGAAAAAGCTCTTACTCAAAATGCCATTCCCAGTCAGGACAGGTTACTGCAGTAGCTTCAAGGTTGATCTTGGTAAGGGATGGGAAGAGAGCAGAGGTATGATGGATTATATCAGAAAAAAAATTCTCTCTTGCTCTCTAACTATTTTCCCTAAACTGTATCCGAGGCAGAATGTAGATTTAAATTAGTAATCTGTCTGACAATCCCTACTCCCTTGATTCACAGATTCCAGTTACCACACACAAGGTGTAACACAGACCATTAATACAAATTCTGCAAACAGCTACTTGTTCATCTACCCAGCACCTCAGTTACCACAGTGGCCAAAGGATACAATTTCAGTGTTGACTATGACCTCCAGCCCATTGGGATGGAAAACACCACTGATAGTCATGTTGAATTTGTCAAACTTGTGGATGGCTTGTGCTGATCTGACATCCCAGAGGACACCATCATTTAGGACAAGATCATCAGTGGGGTTAAAGGTGGCACAGTTCTTCTTGTAGTTGTTGGCAAGATCTGGGTTAAACAGAGTCAATAGCTTGTTGCCAGTCTGAATATCATAGATCTTTTAGATTAAAAAGAAAAAGAAAGATTAGTCACAATTTGCAATATACTTGTGTCTGAGATCACCCCATTCCCTCTTTCACATGACAGCATTCCATAAATTATCCTTCCCACCAGCCCTTCAATAGTTTTTCACAGCTGGAACTGAGTCTCCCAAGTTTTGGCCAGGACTATGTTTACTGCAGGTTCACTGACAGGTTTACTACAATCAGGACGAGTTCCAAGGAAACTAACCCTGCTATGAGGAGTGGGCTGGGAAGCTGCAGTCACAAGGTACCACTTAGCCAAAAACTGTTTCAGAAATGGAACTGCTTTCAGAGCAGATGGTATTTACAAAACATTAAAACTCCAAAGCACACAGTGAGGGGGGAAAAAAAAACAGAACTGTAGAAAAGGAGTTAAAATTCCTGGCATCTATACAGAAAGGTAACCTTCTGAGCTCTGTCACAACAAACTGTTGGAATATAAAAAGGGTTTTAACTAGTAAAAAGGGTTTATGATCATCTCCTCAGATAAATTAGGTCTGTAAAAGCCCTCAGAGCCAAGCTCTAGTTCAAACTCTCTACAACTGGAAAACAAATCTATTTACCAGAAAAACACAATACACAAACTGATCTGACTTTCAGCTAAATCCAAGTTAAAAATTGGGCAGGAGTGGAGAGTTTGCTTAAACAAATCAGAGTAACATGTAAAATTATGAATAATTTGATTAAGTTATATTTCATGACTATTTTTTATGCAAATAGTCTGAGAGACAGTGCCTACAACAAATGTAAATTAGCACTGAGAAGCAGCAGAACCTCTCTGCAGCCTGCATCTCTCCAATCTGCAGGTATTCACACAAAAACCAAATCAGCATTCTCTGAGAATATAGTGGTAAAATTAAATTACTCAAAAACAAGCTGCAAATTTGGGAGGGCAGAAGAAGGATACTTAAAATAGGTCATTTCCCACAGCTGTTGACTGAGCAACTGTTTACAGAAGAACCTTATTATTATTTATTATTATTATTATTACTATTACTGAAAAATCATGCAAAGAAAGCAACTTCAGGGGAAAAAAAATCCTGCATGATCTCTCTCCAACGAACAAACCAAAGCAGATGGAGGATTATATTCCTGTCACAGCCTCACAACCATGAGCTTTCCTGGTACTTACATGTGCAATGTCTCCCTTTGTGCCAATGACCCTGTCCTGAGAGTGCTTGCTGAACTCCACATACTGGTCATCAGGGAAGGAATGCCTGGACACAGAGGCAGGAAAAAAATTAAGGAACTGCAGATTCTACATGAACCAAACACAACCCCGACACCTCCAGCACTGATTTCAACAACACAGAAAACTAAACATGTAGAGAACACTCTCCTTTCCACTGACTGTGGAAATGACAGTGTTGAAATGCTCCATCATCATCTTCAGGGAAATCTCCCTTACAGACACAGCCTTTACAGCAGACCAGTGACAAAACCACAAGTAGCAAATTCACAGACTTGTCCTCAACAGGGTCTGCCATAAACACAACACCATTTAGAGGGCTGGGCAATGAATGGCATCATGAACATTCAAACACACATGCAGGCCTGAGCCTTGTGTGGCCTTTTCTCTGAAGAATGGCCCCAAAACAGCTGACTACAGCTAAGGCAGACAACAGTCAAACCTTTTAAAAATGAAGAGCCTTTCACTCATTTTTTTTAACGGAAAGGAATAATTGTAAATACTGAAACAGATTTTAAATAGCTTTATCCAGGACTGAAATAGCTTGTGTCGGGTCTGAAAATGTCCCAGTGCAAATCACCAGTGCTAGTCAAATTCTGAGCTGGTTACAGAAGGACTGCCAAGGTAATTTACAAACATGAGAATAAAAAGACAAACATATCTCTTTGCCTTCAGGAGCAACGGTGATTTTACTGATCTATTTTGCATTAAACAGGTAGTTAGAATTTAGTTAAAATTTACTCTGTGTGTACACAATAAAATAGGGAAGATGCTAACACAAGAAAGGGAGCACATTTTACTTTTCACAAGAGACATTATGAGATCTGTGCTATCCTGTTTTTCAGAGTTTCTTGCTATGTCAAGTTGTTGTTCTAACTGCAGCACATCCCACAGCTGAACCAGAGTACACCTACTTCATATCAAAGACAGACTTCATTCCCCACAGCGCAGACAGAGGTTGGCTCCACGTGGCAGATGTCAGCAATAAAGATCCATCCTGGATTTCCAGATTGGAGTGAAGGAGGAGGGAGGGAAAACACAGGTTATAATTTCACCTCTACACGTTTACCTTACACATACAAGATAAACGTAGGAACTTTGTGCTTAATAAACTGCTCCTACAGGGATAAAAATCTAGGTATCTAATATCATATATAATATAAAGAGCTCTTGGCAGACAAAATAAAACATCACAGGTAACAATGGGAATATCTATGATGTTAAAAGCAGAATAATCCATGCCTGAATGTTAATGCCCTGTGAGTGGAGTCCATTCTGCTTATAAATCAGCATCTTATTTCTTCCTAGAATCATCCCCCAAAATATTTCTTTCTCCAGCAAAGAGAAAACTCTGACACTTTATCTTATGTTTATATTAAATAGTCAGTTTAAGCTTTTTTCCACTTGCAGACATTAATTTCTTATGAAGGCACACAGCCACTGTGTATCTCCTCTATCATCTTGGAAAGAAAAATAATAATTGTAGAACTCACAAGAGAGAAAGCATGCAATTATCACAAGTACTTCAATGACAGGCATTGCAGGTCAGCCAGTAGGTGCATTTTGGGTGTAAATGTCCAGATGGGCCCAAAACATGCCAAGGCTTTAGGCAGTGAGAATTTTTAAAAATCAGAACAGGTTGGAAATTCCTTACCCTGGATGGCTCAAGGTGCGTGATGGCAGAGTTGTGGCAGTTGTAACTGGCCTCTTCCTGTCCACTGAACACATTGTAGAGTTTCAACTGCCCCGTGCAGGTACCCAGCATTAAGAATCGTTCTCTTGCAGAAAATGCACAACAGGTAAAGCCACTCTCATCCTCATTTGCTTCCCTGAACACAGAAATTGGACGGAACCTGGAGAAGGCAAAAATACACGAGTCATCCAAAAGCAAAACTGAAGTGCTGTGATACTAAATCCAGCCCTTACAAATCATGTAAGTACAAGTTACAGTTTTCTTCTAGAGCAAGGTAAGTGTCAATTGTAAGACTAGTGCTCAAGTGAGTATGTTACAGCAGTGTTGGGAACCTTTCAGGGTTTGTTTAGTACTATTTAGCACTTCTGTAAAAGCACATCATTAAGTTGAAGCACCTGAAGTCCATCTTCAAAGCTGGATTGATGGAAACCCTGTAATGCCATCACCTGGATAAGTACAGACAGCCAGCAAAAAAAAAATCTCCTAACTGTTCTGAAACACTCAATACAAGACGTGGCACATCAGCCAAACAACCTCCTGACACTGTAACTTCCCACAGTGACACTGGTTTCACTGTGAAGATGCTTTTATGAATGTGTCATCTTTATTTCTATAAATTTTACATCACCTTCCAATTTAACCTCAGAAAAGAAAGGCCACATGAAACGGTAACTTGCAGTGCTGAAGACTGAGCTGCGAGAGCAAAGTATGGATTCCACTGTCCTTCATATCTGTCAGTCAACCATCCTCAAGGCTCTGCTACACTCTCCTGGAAAACTGGTGTTACATACTTACCTTCCAAAGGAGAACAAAGAGCTTTGAGCTTCAGCAGTCAATGTTGCTCATGAATTTACATGATATTGAAAATGAAGTGTGCTTTATGTACTAAGGGTCAGCAGTAAGGGCAAACAGAACAACTTCCAAACATGCCTTTCAAGGTTCTGTGAATTAAAACACTGTCACTGTGAATTAAAACACTTTTCTCTCCAAGGATACTCCGCTGTGGGACTGCACAGCCTGAATCCAAGTAAGGCCTTTCGGCACATCCTGAGAGGGACCACGAAACGTTTTTCTTCCTTACCTGCTAAATATAAGGTGTCTATCAAAGCAGCCACCATCCACCCCTCCGTACTTCGGAAAGGCTGCCCTGCGGGTCAGCCGTGAGGTAAAGTTAGTTGGCGCCTGGCGCCTCTGTTTTGGCTCAGGACACTGGTGGGGAGTAAAGAGAGAGAAAGGGGGACAGGTGGCAACGGGGTTCTTGCAGCGGGCATGCTGCTCCCTAAGGTACTCTGTGATTATACTGTCCAGCGTGGGTGGGGAAGGAAGGTGTCTGTCCAGCTGCTTTTTGATAGCTGGGCTCTGGCTGTAGGCGCCATGGTCCGATTTTTGTCGCAACACTCTGATTTTCCTGCCGTTGCAGGGAGACGGCCTCTCCCTCACAAAGCTAATCCTGCCAATCAGAGGAGAGTTGCTGGCATAAGAAGGGCCTGGGAGGGCAGGTGGACCTTGGGATGCCGACGGCCTCGCCTGAGCGTGGACAGAGGTGGCGGCAGAACCTACAGTGGTGTGGCTACTCAAGCGGGCCGAGATGCCGTTGGCTATGCGGGGAGTGCGAGGCAGGGTCACGGGAGAGGCAGCGGCCGCCACGGGGGTGAAGGCAGACGAGTGAGAAGCTGCAGTCATGGGCAGGTCAGCCTCCTTCGTGAGGACGGACGCCGTTTCTCCCAGGCCCTTAGAGATGAGATGGTTCCGAATCAGCAGCAGCAGCTCCTTCTCAGGAAACGTGATCCTCGACTGGGCCACCACATCCGCCTTCTGCAGCCGAGCCAGAGAGACGTCGGTGCCGATGAGCAAGGGCTTCCCCGAGACGCGCTCGATCAGCTCCGCCGCGTACTTGCAGAACTTCACGTGCTCGCTGCGCTTGTCCTGCAGCACCGGCTCCTTCATCAGCTGCTGGATCTGACAGCTGCTGAACAGGGGCAGCTTGCTGATGATCTGCCGGACGGTGCTGCTGCGCGACAGCCCCACCAAGGCTTTGCAGGCCAGCGCCCGGATCTGGTCGGCGTCAGTGATCGGCATCTTCACGGACAGCAACGACAGCAGAACTTTGATGCCGTTGTTGGACTGCACCACGTTCCACATCTTGGCCAACGTGTGCTCGCTGCTCTTGGGGGCCTGAGGAAGCTTTCGCCGAGGAGTTCCAGAGATGAATTTCCCGATACTGGAGATCCGGTTATCTGGCCCACAGACACAATTGATGATGATCTGAAGGGCCGATTTCTGAATCTCGGCATCGTGGATGAAAAACTCCCCCTCAGCAACCCCAAGGATGATACTAATACCTAGTGAGGGAAAGAAATAGTTTCTTTAGTACTTTAAAATGTATCCTACACAGTGGATCGAACTAGGAAGGGAGTCTTCCAATAATTTGAAGAAAGTCGATAATTCTCTTCCTTCTGCATATTTCTGAAGTTTTGTTAACTAGTCTGAGACATTCTTCTACCTCCCTGGCAAAATGTTTTTCTGCACTGCTGCTCCTCTGCTTTATCATCAGTAAGCAGAGAGTCAAACAATCTTTCAGAGGGGGTGATCAGGCATGGCCCAGGAGAGCAAAACCTCAGATATCTGGACCAGAGCGAGATGCACAGGCACACTCTGATTCTTACTGCACAGAGCAACTCTCTTGTGTAAACACAAGGTGAACACAGAGAAGAAGGAAGGAGACCATGGCATTGAGGGGGGGGAAAAAAAATCATATCACAACTTCTAAAAGGAGTCAGGCAAAAATGAAACTTTGGGTTTATTTTTTTTCCCAAGGTGTTCCTGCTAGTTTAACATCTGCTTCAGAAGACCAAAACCCTTAAAGAATTGGTATTTGTCTGCAGAAAGTTTTTGTGCAAAAGAAATTGGGTTTTGCCCACATCTAGTACTCTGCCAGCCTTTTTTCTTTTCTCAATTAAAAAAAAAAAAAGAATAAAATCAGGCCCCGGTTAATGCATAAGCCTTGGATCTGATCCAGGCACATGTCAGTCATTTACATACTGAACCTGCGAGGTAGCCAGTTACAGCATAACTCACACAGCAATAATTGTTACTCCCAAGTGCCATATCCCCAGGAGAACTAAATTTCTGGGAAGCTGAGGAAACCTAATAGTCCCATTACAAAAGTATATTTGTCCCCATCTTTTAACAGGCTCTTGAAAACAAGTACAAGAGAAAGATGTATTGCCAGATTTGTAACACAGCACAGTGTTCATCATGACACAATTTTAACCACAGTCCACTCTCCCATTTATTTGCATCCTTGGCAGTATTTCTGAGTAAGTGAATTATTTTAACCCTCGTCAGTCTGTAGGTGAGAAACAACCAGCCAAAAACCACGTAGCAGAAGACAACTGATGAATGTGTCAGTCATCAGGGCCATATTCAGCTTACCCACAGTGGAAACAGTAGATCCAGCCTCATCTAGTACATCCACAGGTTCTGCCAGCTGCAACTGGATTTTAGGAACCACAGTCAGGATGGCCAGTACATCCAAAGCATATCGTACTGTGTCATTCCTGGAAGAGAACAACAGAAGAACTTCTTGGAGGTGCATGTACAGAGTTATTTCAGTAACATAAAATAGCATTCAATCTACTCTGCTCCAACAAACGGAAGTTAAGCAGTCCCATCTGCTGTATTTGATGGTGCCTTTTGATTTTAGCTTATTCCACTCCTAAAGGGCTGCTCTCCACAGAAGGCAGCACTCACATGTACACCATTGCCTGCAGTCTGCCAACATTTATCCCACACAGCCCACAGGCTCCTGAAAGCACTATAATTTTGTATTTAAAAAAATAAGAATGTTAAGACTTATCCACAAAAGCATTCTAAATTAAGCTCCTAAATCTATTCTAACTCTATATCTTAGCTGGGAAATGTTGCTGTCCAAAATACTGTCAGCAGTCAGCTAGGAAGGAAGCTGTTCTGAAGTCAAGGGAAACTGTTTAGCAGCAAAACAGACAATTGTGATAGGGAAAAAGGCACCAACTTAGGCTCCAGTTTAAGAGAGACACAGGTGTGTGGAAGATGAAAAGGGATGATTAGCAAGAGATGAGAGAGCAGAACATTTCAAGAAAAGAGGAGGAGGTCTATCAGCCTGTATGGAAAGGCAGGAGTTAACCCAGGTAGCAATTAGGAAAGAGCCACAGAAGGTAAGAAACAGGAGAACAGAAACTACCCAGGAGAGTGTAACCTGAGAGGGAGGGAGGGAATTACAGAAGCAAAACAGATTTCAAAGGCTTTCAGGTTGAGTTAGGCGAGGAGCTCCTACAGGCAGCAGAAATAAGGAGGGAGTCCTGGTCCATCTCATTCTATGATTAAGATATGTCTTGATTTCATCCCATATTTGCAACATTTTCTAGCCTTTCTCTAACAAAAAGGTAAACAAATTTTGAGACAGATAAAAAGTGGCACAGAACTCTGTTTAAACTATGATGCTGCCTTCTCAGAAACCAAAGGCCTGAGGCATTTTGGCTCTTCAGAAATATCTTGGCATCCCTCTCTCTACCTCAGAATTTTAATTCTGCCTTCCACAGTGTTAACTTTCACACAGCACAGGCCCAAACAGCACTAACCAGGATGTGCCCGTTTTAAATGTTATCGGGGTAGAAAACCTAGAAATGCAATGTCCTGCCCAAGAGCCACAACCTGCTGCACTCCAGTACAGCAGCACAGCAAACTGCTCACCTGGCATAGTAGGTCTTCCAGTTGCAGGCTATGGAAATGAGCTGGAGCATCAGCTGGACACAAGAGAGTTTGAGAAAAACCTCCGCTGGCTCCCAGTAGAGCTGTGCTGGACCGTACTCAATGAGGAACTCCATCATCTCCACAATCTGCTCATGAGTATATGAACAGGCCTGCAGGGAAGGGAAAGCATGAGATCACAAGGGTTACAAACTCACACATCAAATCCCCCACTGCTGGGATTTAACTGAAAACTGCATTTACAAGATTAGACTACCACTGTCTCTTGCAGATTAAGTATTTACTTTCTGTTTTATTCCCCAGTTATTAAAGAATACAGCAACTGTCACTGTAATAAGCTTAAGGATAATATCCTTTAAGTTTCTTTACAGTTTTAGAAAGCTTAGGCCAATTTAAGAAGAAAAGCTACATTAAACTAAAATTCTACTCTGCTTTTAAACTACTAATGTAGTAGTTACTACACATCATTCAAAACACATTTCTGCTAAAATATTAAAAAGGTTGCTAAAAATATTCAATTACAGTTTTTAAGTTCTGACTATAAAATACACTGAAGAAAAAAAGAGAAATTCCTAATGATTTCTTGCCTTTCAATAATTTTTAATTACACAAGAAGGCAACAGCTTATACACATTTCTTTAGTTACTGGAAACAGCTGATTTTTGCAGAAGCAAAAACATCCTTGTATCTCTCTTCTTTCAATATTTCTAGAAAACCACCATAAATAAAACCAGAAATCACAGGTGAATGTGCTCCCTCAAAACAAGCAGCAATAAAATCCAGTTTAAAAAACAAAACAAACCAACAAAACCAGGAAAAATCAGGGAAAAAAAAATTCATGGCCGACACCGTGGATTATAATCTATCTGGATATCCCAGGTAATTTCTAAAAAGAATGGTGCCCAAAAGACACATTTCAGTTGTCATTATTAAATCAAATGTATTTCCAAGTTTTTCAACACTATGTACCTCTCTACATACAGATTTTCTCCTTTCAGAGATTCATCATCACCATCATCATCATCATCATCATGGCTAGGCTTCGCGAACGAAGATTTGAGATTAAAAGAATAGAAAAAACTACAGGTAACAAAAATACCCTGCCTTTAAGTTCTTGAGAAATGGAAAGGGAACCACAGCAGATGAGCAGGAACCCTAATCAAACGTAATTCAGATGAACCTCAAGGGCTTTCCCGTACTTTCCTATTGCAGTGCCCTTCCACAGGTCAGGAAAAAAGTACAAATAAAAAAATCCCTATAAATTGCACACTGCTTAGTTATTCCACTGGTTTCAAAAGACATCCACACACCTCCGCAGCCTGGGAAATGCACTTGAAAAATGCAACAACCACGTTAAAAGCTTGCACCACGCTCCTCACCTTGTAGGGGGGCTGTGGATGGACCAGGATGCCACCTTCAGTGCGCTGCAGAGACTGCTTCACCTGCTCCAGCTTGATGGCCAGGTGAGCCTCGAAGTACCTGCGCAAGGCCATGCAGGTGTGCTTGCCTGTCTGGCGGCTGGCAAAGATCTCATCGTCACTCAAGAGGGCCCCTTGGTCTTCCAGGTTTAGGATCTCCAGAGTGCTTATCTTCAGGAAGAGGTTGGGTGGGGGAAAAAGAAAAGGGTTTCATCAGCTCAGTCTTCAGGGGAAAAAAAAAGCATCTACGACTCTCAGCAGCAGTTGTACTAAACCCAGACACGCTGGGTTTACTGTACAGGACAGACAAGCCTGCTCACACCTCACTAAGGCTGTTTGAACACAAAAGGGGATCTGCTTGGGAAACAGTGAGTCCAAATTGAACCATTCCCTCTCCTTCACTATCTGTGAAGAAAGAAATCCAGAGTTCCCTCAGTGTAGGTCTGGAGGCAGGCATTATATGGCACAACACAGTGTGTGCTTACACCCTGCAGCACTGATGTCCCCAAGTTAGACACAGCCCAAGCAGCAGAACTGCACAGCAACACCCTGCCAATACTCCAGCTTTTGTAGAGGAACAGTGTAATTTGTGCCCATAAGGTACCGTGGTTACACAGCACACACACAGTTGTACCTCCCCAGGAACGAGGCTGGATTTATCCACATCCAAAAGGGTGCATGGCAATGCTGCACCTGTATGTGGAATGGTGAGAAACACTTGGACTCCCACTGTTTGAATAAGTACTGCTTAACCTTGCAGTTGCACCAAAAAGCTCCCAAAGGGTAGCAAGTCTCTAGACAATAATCATAATAATAAAAAAAAAAAAAAATAAAGGGATCCACGTGCACCTTGCTTAGAAAACTCACTCAACCTCTCCACCTTTTCTGAACTGAGGAGGAACAACCCCAAGCAAAACCAAACAGGAGAACAGAACTCTGCACAGCTGCACTGCAAAGGATGCACACCCTGACTATAAAACCCTGCTCCCCACTAACACCACGAGCCTTACCAGGTTAACCAGACGCCGAAGGCCATCATGCCTGTCAAAGAGCTCCAGGACAGCACGGAAGGAGAAGCAAATGGAGAAGAACATGGTAGCGTGGCAGCAGCCCGAGGCATGGGAGCACTCCATCAGCCACAAGGTGTAGTTCACCACATCTGAAAGCACGTTATGGGGGTGCATGCACACCTAGAAAGCAAAAGAACATTCTTGAGGAGGATTTCAAACAGATTGCTGAAGAGAATTTCTCCAAGGAGAATGAGGGCTCTATGAGAAGCAAAAAGAGGAAGATATCAGTTATTCCCAGCTTGGGAACATCTGAGACAGGAAACAAAAATTCCAATTTCCAGATCAGTAAAAAACCCAAACAAACCCGATGAGACTAATAGAGCCTATGATTTGGCAATGAAAGACTAGCAATTGGTCCATTCCCAGAGCAAAACATAGTAAATACAGCAGCCTTAGAGTAGTATAATTCCAGGGAGTCTTTCTCCATACCACTTCCAGATACCCAAAGAATGAGTTGCTAGAGGCAGAGAAGAGAAGCTTCCACTGAAGAAACAAAAATTCCTCTCAGTGTTAACAGTAGCATAGGCTGTGCTGAGGCTCCAGCAAACCCTGGCAGCAATGAAGCCAAGGGGAATTGCAAGCATCATCAAATCCAAGTCTGAAGCCTGACTTTCTCTGGAAACAAGACAATTGAGCTGGTCTTTTCCCTTCTCTCCCTCTGAGATGTGCAGACCACGTGCTCAGAACTGCACTGTCCATATTCCTGTTGGCTTCTGATGAGGAGGAACTCAGAACCCTCTGCCAAGGTCAGTGCCAGGAGGAACAGCACCAAGCTGAAGTGCTGGCAACAGCTGCTGTATGCCAAGTTAGCAGAGTTTTCCCTCTTCTCTGCTGGTGCTGGACATACTCAGACAACACAGTGCTACCACAGCTTCAGACCTGAGGCTTGGCATGGACTATGTGACAAGGGACTGACCCTTGCAACTGGTTTCCTATGCAATCCAAAATGTCCCACAGAAATCTGCTCTACCTGGTATCTGTCGATAGTGGGGGTAACATCTGGCAGAAGATACAATATCACCACAAAACAGTTGCATGGTTTTATGATGTGGTCTGAGGATGTCAGGCAGCAGGAATCCTCATGCAGCACCCTGCCATGGCTTTTGGCCTTTCTTTGGAATGGCCATGCAAGCAGCAAGGAGAACCAGGGAAAAATACAACAAAAAGGTTCCAAGAGAGTATATGGAGTTTTCTCATTATAAAGTTCAGAGAAACACCAGAGCAGCTCATGTGCAGTCAGGGTCCATCTTTCTGACAAAATGGGCAAAAAGAGGTGGTTTCTCGCCTACATAAGAGAGATGCAATACAGTACATGGACAGCCCTGATTACCATGATTATCAAAAGTTTTAGAACGCATTCCTACAAACATCTGCAGAACATAAATGCCAACAGAGCCCACAGAAATACAGCCTTAAAAAAACACTACTAGTCCATCCTTATGTGCTCAGGAGTCTTAAGCATGTTGAATCACAACACACATTCAGACAGCATCAAAAACGAGGAAATCCATTGGAACAGATGGGAAAAGAAAGACAAATGAGAACGGAGAAGGTTTGTGTTTGGGTTTTTTTTTGAAGGAAAGAAGGACAAAAAAAGTGATGAAAGTATTGAGACAACGCTGACAAGGTCTTCAGTTAATTCCCTAGGAACTGAAACCCACAACTTTGAAACAAACCACTCAAACACACTATTATTCATACACCTCCTGGTGCCTCTGCACATACCAAAGTCATCCACGTAGATTTGCTTTTTGGCTTCGGAGATGTTTATTCCCTGTTTGAACCCAGGTAGAAACACTGAGAACCGATGGAATCACTGCAGTTACGGGACAAGGACGATTCTTACCCTCTCCATGGCATCCTGATTGTACGACAGGTAATACAAGCACATGGACACCCCCGTTGCTGCCATGGAAGGACGAGGAATCTCCAGCAACTTTTGCACTCCTCCATGAGCAACAAACTCCGTTGCAAACTTATTGTGCAGCAGCAATGATGCCAAATGCTAAGGAAGGACAAAAGCAGACTTAATTCTTCAAACTGTCATCAGTTCCACCCCCAACCCACAGAAAAACAGCAGAAATATACTCAATGTTTTTACAACGTTTATGATATATTTTATGTATTATGAAAGTAATTTACCTTAAGGGCTTCAAAAGTGAGCAGCACATCGTTGGTTCTCTTCAAATCAATGTAGTACATCATCAGCTCCCTTGACCCCAGTTGCATAAAGATGGGTAAGAGCTGGGAAAATAAAAATGGGACACAGCTGAACGTCTCACGGGAAGCACGAGGTCTCTTTTGGTTTATACTCTCTCAAACCCCCAGTTTCCCCCTATTAGCAGATACCTGTTATGAGAGGTCAGTGGTAACCAGCTCCATCCATAGGAAGCAATAAAGGTTAACAGACCTCTTGTAAAACATCTGCTGACTGCAGCAAGGTGCATGGCAGCTGCCACACGGAAATCTTAAGCCTCTCCTTCAAGTGCGGCTATGGAAGTCCACACAGATACCACCCTGGAGAGAGGTTCCACCTTCCATCTGTGCAAAGACAACTCCCCAACAACTGAACAGAAAAAACAGGAGAGCAGGGCAACAAACCAAAACCCTTTGCATAATTCTTTTGCAACAGCTTTATGCTATTAATTCCTATTTTTGTATCCTGTTATTGCTGGCACATGAAGCAATCCAGTCAGCATGCAGGGTGTTAGGGGGATAATGGTTTCTGGCTCTCACAGAAGCAAGGCACACATGTGCACACACGATGTATATCACAAAGCAACACTGTGTTGCTTTGTTCTGTTACAAATTAAGCTAAACCACTTAAAAAAAAAAAAAAATTAAAAAGGAAACACAGTTTGGTAAATCTGACATAGCCACGCTACTTTGCCCATTTAAGTAACATCAGTTCTCAAAAGCACCTGCATAACGTGGGCCCTGCCCTGTCACTTGTCATCAGAACTACTGCAGAGGTTACACAAACCACTTCATTTAGAATTTCAAGTTATTTCTCAGACTTTTAACTGCAGGAGTCTATCACATCCCCCACAGGAAACAGTAAAAATGTCTGTGTTTCAAACAAAGTGACTTGCCCTGTGTCATGTAAACACTCACCAAATTTAACAGAAACATGGGATTAAATCCCTAGTGCCATGCTCCAACTACAGACCACACACCTGCTAGGTTTGGGTTTGAGTATTACCTACCAAGTAATACTCAAACTAATGACTTCATCAAGCTGGAAGTCATCAGCCAGTCAGGAAAGGTTACCTATCTTAATCACAACAGGAAACATCAGAGGGCAATGTAACAATTGTGCGGATTTTTCCCCACACCACCACTCAGCTTTGTCAGGAGAACTGGAGCACATTGGTGCTTCCTCCCCCCCTCATCTGCTCACCTCTTGATACTCCCCTAAGGGAGTCAGGTACTGCAGAATCAGCCTCTGCTCTATGGCAGGAGTCAAGGGGTAAAGTGTGTAATTAGTGCCAATCACCCACGGGGACATTTCTGACCAGCTGCTGTTGGACAGTTCAACGAACATCCGCTCTGGTTCCGAGGTGGAAAAGCCCAGTTTTTGCTTGGCCTTCCGGAAGCCATCTCTCTCGTGCTGCTTCCCTGATTTGCCTTTCCTCAGCGGCCCATCTTCCAGCTTCGTAGCAGAGTTAACTCTGCTACTGGTCTTGTGACTTGAATCAAGATGAAAGGAGATGTCCATATCACCAGAAACTTCCTCCTGCTCTCCATCTACTGTCACTTCCCCGTAATCCATATCCACAGCCTCTTCATCGAGAGGCAGCAGAGGATCTGATGGCACTTTCCGGGGGCTGGGCCGCTTGTTCTCCTGCTTTGTGGTCATTTCAGTGACCTGTAACTCCCGCAGCCGGCGAAGCACCAGAGCCACCTGGTTGAGAGAAGCAGCACTCGTGAGAACACGCTTCTTGCTTTGATCATGCAACTCACCTCAGCCATATTTTCTGTTATCAAACCCACTCCACAGCATAAATTGCCAAGCAGAGAAACAACCATTTCAAAGTGAGTAAGAGAACTCAAACCCCTTCTTGCTACAGCTACTCTGATTCTAAAATAGCAGCACACCAAGTCTCCTGCGTGAGAAGGAAGTGGCTTGAAAGCCACTAAGAGCAGATGAGCTACTGGTGTTAACAGAACCACAGAGCAGCTTGCAGCATCCTTCCATCACCTCTGGCTAGCCTGGAATAAAGGCAACATTCCCCTTCAAAGCAGTAGCTTTGGTAAAAAAAAAAAAAAAAAAGTAAAATTGCTTTTACTCTTAAGACTAGAAGAGCAGTGAATGCATTTTCACCATAATAGTCTCCATGTTGACTTACCTTTCATTTTAAAACCCTTGGCTGGTGGATAAATCACAACATGCAAGAGTTACAGACAAAGCTGCTGAAAATTTTTCTTTAAGGAAACTATGCATTATGAGTCTGATTAAAAAGCGAAGTGTTTGACTGCTTAGGTTCCCCACTGGCAATTTTAACACAACTGGTACAACAGAACGATCAGGCCGCATGCTCCAACCAGCAGATGCACCATCAGGGAAGGATGGAAACCATGAGCTATTGACTCTTACTGATATTATTACAACCACTGTAAGACCCATATATGAACTCATGAATGTGAGCTCCCCATAAACAAAAATTAAACAAAGGGGAAGTGATTGAGAGATGATTACCAGCTGTGAGTTCTCATCCCTGTAATTTGCAGCGATGTCCTGGTTTTCCATCGCTCCCCCCAGCAGCCCCGTTGCGTAGGTCCTCAGCGGCTGATCAGCCTCCCGGGCCCACTTAAAGAGGTTTTCAACTATGCCCTCCTAGAAGAGAGAAAAAAAAGAGAGCAGTTCCAACAGTTACATTTCACCTTCAACTTCTCAGTCCCAGTGAAAGGACCTGCTGGGAACAATTCTCCCTACTCTCTAGTAATGACCAGGCTGGGTTTCCTACCAATCGTGTAGTGGATAAAAATATGCAGGACAAAGAAATTAAATAAATAAATTTAACACTTTAAGCTGCATAAAACTATTCCCAAGATATTTGGATTTGCACACCTGCAAAAGCCTTCTGAAGTGGCCAAACTACTTCCTAGGAAGCAGCAAAACACTACAGGCATGAACTGATTAGTCCAAACAAAAGGAGCTCAAAGCTCTTGGCAGTCTCACTAATAGAAATCTCCAGCAATTTAGCAGATTTCAAAGAAGCCACGTTGAACTTACATTAAGTAAAATGGAATTTGGCTAAATTTAAAACACCCATCTAAAAAGACAATGTTTTAGGATGAAAGACTAATTTTTTTCCTCTAAATCACTACTGGATTTTGAAACATCAAACAGGAACACATCATCACCATGATGGGAACCTGGCACATAATTTGAATCAGAGGTACAATACAATAAAAGATCAGAAAAAAGAAATAATGAATAAGATACACATTTCAATGAGAACTCTCAGCTTATAGATTTTTAAAAACTTGCCTGTTATATATGTAAAGACAACGGCATTATTATTTAAATGCTCTTATGTAATTTTAAGAAATTCTAACTGATGAGATGTGAAATCCCTTGGTCGCTAGAGGGCCTCGTTGTGACCAGAACAGCACACTCATCCAATGGATAGCCTGAAGTCTCCTTCATACAGGAGACCCAAGTGCCAGAACAGAGCTCTAGATATTCTCAAGTCAAAAGGAAAAGAGTTCTTAAGTGCAAAACTTAATTTAATTTCAGCTTACAGAGAGCTTCAGTCTCTGGAAATAGCTATGTTCTCCAAAAATGGGGAGCTACTGTTTTGGGTTTAAATTTTTCTGGATTAAGGTCTCCCAGCTTTTGGAGAGATCACAAAGAGCTCAAATTTAATTAAATCTTTTGGAAAGGGAGAAAATTATTCTTTTATCACACTTTAGAGTCCATGTCCATATTTTCAATAATAAAGAAATTAATTTAGAACTTTAATATAAAGCACTACTTGATTTGCAAACTTCAGAAAAACAAATTTGTACAGAAGAGGAAACTGTGGCTCAGGAGTGAAATTCACTTTCTCCTCACTTTCAACTCTCTGTGCATTCCTTCAGAACAACCCTCTTGTCAACATCCAGAAGTCTGAGTCAGCTGTCCATCACAGTTCCAGATAATCCCCACAAAGCATGTGGATTTTAGACTGCTTAGTTAAAGTATGACTCGCTTATCACTCAGCTCTAGCAGCACTATCGCTCTGCTGTAGCTGGGGATTACTGGGCAAGACTCCTACAGCAAGTCCTCCATGTTCTTTACAGCCTGCTCCATTCACAGGCCTGTCAAGCAACAATTCATAACATTTCCCAAAACATTGCATTAGGTTGCAGCTCCTGTTTGAATCAGTCACATTACACCTTAAAAAGCTGTAAAATACCCAAGATCTGATTAACTGGATATGGCAAAATTAGGAAGTCCCAAACCGTTAGTAAGACTGAACAGATTGCCCTCCCAGGGACAGGATTTTATAGGGCTTTTTACTCATTCCTCCTTTGGGAAGACTGGTTGGAGTACCCAACACAGCAAGTTTGAAAACCAAGCCTTAGCACAGGTGATACCTTTTCCTGAAAGACAACAGCAGTTTCCAGTCCTGGCATGATATCCAGCAGAAGTCGGCAGGCAGCAGTGTTTAGTGGAGGCTCTCTGCTTGTCATCACATAAGCATTCACTAGCTGGAGAAGATCAGGAACAGCATTGGTTTGAAATCAGACTCTGACCAAAACCAGAGCCGTGAAAGCCTTACAGTTCCCCCGGCAGCAAAGCGATAAGGTAAGGAATGCCAGTCTGAGCCCTGGATCTTGACACAACCAGCCTTTAACGTGCTCCCTCAGTGCCTCAGAAGTCGAAATTACTTCTCAGAGAAGCAATCAGAGAACCCCTGAGCTGCTTTTCGCTGACTAAATATTTATCTTGAACTCATTTGTAAAAGGTAAATGCTTTAAAAAACTGTGACAGTAACAGTGTAAACATGAAAAGATAATCGCTACAAGAAATTAAAGTAAGAAATAGCACATTTTTAATTGTACCTCTATTTGCTTATCACTTGCAGTTCAAAGCTGAGCTACATGCAAGCAATCAGTCAGAATCCTTACAGCAATGTGTACTGACACAGGTGCTTGCAGGGATGCCAGGATAACAAAAATTCTAGCTATTAAGTCATGTAAGGTATAGAAATGTAAGAGGAAAGCCAGACTCCTGCCTCCTAATTCTCTGCCTGAGTCTTCTAGAGCTAACACATACTACTCTGCTCCTACAGGCAGCCCAGGATTTCCATGAATTCAGAGACAGGGCATTAGAATTAGTGGTATATCCATTACAGAAAGAAATTATGGTTTTCTACTTGTATTTCTTTAAAGAGATGGATAAACCTTGAAAAGAACAAATTCAATTGTTGCTACACACATTTCAACAGCTCAACTCCCCTTTCCTTCAGTCACTTTAACAGTGGCAAATGAATTGTTCTTAAACCCATTTTAAAAACCACTGCTATGGAAGAGATGGTCCTGACACCACTAAAATAAATACCAAACAAGTACTGAGATAAACCAGCACACAGGAGATAAAAGCCCTAAGGTGGTGCCAGGAACTGACAGATGCAGTTCTGGGAGCAAACCTACCGCATTCATGAAATCATCATTCTTGAAAAGTATCCTCAGTAAGTGCCCCAACATGCACTCCGGGTCCGCTCGGCCTGCAGGAGGAACAGGGAAACATTCATCTACCTGCCTCAGAATGCCAGGATTGATACTCAGCTGCTATCCCCAGACTGACTGTGGAATGCTATCAGGACCACAGAGCACCATTTCCCAGCACAAAGTCAGCATCAGACCAAGATCAGCAATCAGCACATGTTTACTCTCAGTGAGAGTTACCAGGTATTCCCTGGGACAGAGCTGGTGCCGCCCAACCTGCTCAGGACTCTTACCCGGGTGCCGGTCATCGAACGGGTCGGGGTCCCCTTTGCGGTACTCCTCAGTCTCCTTCTCAATCAGCTCCGACATCCTGCGGGGGGAACGACACCCAGTGAACACAACTGGCACTCAGCCTGCTCCTTCTGCTCCCCACATCAACACATCTCACAAAGCACTCTAAACCAGCCCATCAGCTTTCACCTGAACAGCACTCAGTGCCACCAGAGGGTTTCAGACCGTCCACAACAGAGGGCAGAGAAAAGAGACTGCCCTCTACTATCTTATCCTCCCACTGTGCTCCAAAACCCACCAAACCCATATCAACACCCCAGAGTAGCACATACACTCCCTGGGGCCAACACCTTTTATTTACTCATGTTAGAGTCCTGGTGGTGTAGAGAACTTGAGCAAATAAAGGCCTTGAGTAGTACTTTTCACCACCACAGTGTCTTTCTTTTGCAGCAGAATCAGTCCTGAACAGGTGACTTAAGTCCTGCTCCCCATTCAGTGTGTGCAAGGGCAGCTGCTCAAACTGCCTACACAGTTTTCTGTTACTCTGCACATTACATGTCAATCATGTTGTATAATTATTAAATATTAAATACTTCCATGAAGTGTTGTGTAATCTCTATTCAGCTATCAATGTTTTAGCATGTGTCAGCTACCAATAGGGGATAAGACAAGGAGAAACTCAGCCAGCTTCTCATTCATAGATCTTCAAAATATATTAAATGCTCCTCTGTACCAGAAAAAAAAAAAAAACAAACAAACCCTGAGGGTTGTTTTGAAGCTGTGCCTTTTCCTAAACTGAGGAGCAGCCTCAGCAGACACATGAAATCCTCTGCTCCAATTAATTTAGAATGAAAAGTACAGGAATTATTATTTTTATTTAAACAAAATCAAGATGAGGGAAATTATTCACGGTCAAGCAATAAATAATTCCATAGTTATCCACTGTCTTTCTCCATGAAGTGCTACAGAGGAAATATATGCAGTTGTATGTGAAATAAAGAGCACTCAACTCAATTAAAAAAACATTAGCAAATTAAATCTTACTTCCTTGGTATAAAACATCATTCCCTCCCCTCTACAGAGGTCCAGACTCTACGTACAGCACAGCATTTTAAAACAAGGTCTTAATACCTCAGTGTAGTAATCTAGACAGAGTTTATTATAGGGGAGGGAAAACTGCTGGAAGGCTGCAGTAATCCCTGGAAAAATATTTGTCTTTCACAGGGGATTCCCCTTACAGAACACCACTGACTTCTACTCTATTCCTGTTACTTTCCAGAAAATATCTAGTGTTTCCAGGCACAATTAGAGGCAAAAATGTACTTAGTCCTGCCTCTGAACTACACTGACCAAGGATGGTTCCTGCCAGATTGTAGGAACAGTAATTTAGCTCACTGGGAATGAGCAGAGAACTTTCCTGCTTGTCTCTGATCTGACAATTATCTTTCAACAAACTGTTGATGCTGTGGGGTTCCAATATTTACTTTTACAAGCCTGATTCTGAAGGGATGCAAATTGTGTCCCTTGTTAATAATAGGTGGCACAGCTTGAGCTCTCAAGGAATTCTGGCAAAAGCAAGTTACTTAAATACTCCTCTGCCAGCTCCTCATTTTTTCCATGAGAATTAATTGCTTGAGGGGCATCCACTGACAGACAATTCAGACAAATGGGGAGTTGGGAAGCAGCACCCTCGACTTGTCAGGTCTTTTGAGGTGATAATTAGCATTTTGATTACATGCCAGAAAGGACAGACAAGCAGCATGGAAAGCGAGCACAACACTCTGGCCAGTGCATCCTTTCTGGGTAGGCAGCCAAACAGTGAGCCAGCAACCAGTGGTTTCAGGGACAGCAACATTTTATCTCAGGCTGGATGAAACAGGAACGTGAATCATTAATTATGGGGTTTTTTTGAGGCAATTACTCACAATTGTTTGAGCAAAATAAAAAGAATCACTGCCTCTTTAAAACTGACTCCAAAAAAAAGGGGGGGGGGCGAATTAAAACCCAAGCTTCCTTACAATATCCTTCTTTTAACTAACACATAGAAAGGTGATTTCTGACCTCACTTGGACGAATCTATCCACGTGACAGCTTTGTCAATTCTAAATTGGAGCAACAGAAGAGTCAAATAACTAACAAAGCTCATTTCTGCCTTCTAACAATGGCACCTGGCACACAGGGATTTAACAAAACCACGGAGCTTCTATTCAGGTTTCAAGATTTCCTTCGCTCATTTGGCATTACATTGGTTCTCCCGCCACTTCAAAGTTTGCAGGCAAGATGTAGGATTTACAGGGAGGCAGGGATTCTTTCCCCTTACTTCTAACTCTTTTTTTTCCCTTTACAACTGTCTTTGGAAAGTCAGATCCTCTTTGTCACTTGCCACAAACTGAGCTCACCTGGGCAGTGGGGCAGGAAGGGGCACTGGTACACAGAGAAGTTCCCAGTGATCCACATGGCATAACAAACCCACCCTAATCCAGCCCTCCATCAGCACTTGGCATTAATGACCAACCTGAGCCTTTACAGCAGATTGCAACTGCATAAGATGCTCTAGGATCCCATATCACAACGCACTTGGTTTGTGGAGATCAAAGTTATGGTGTTAAACTGCTGATTTATCCCCTGATGAAAGAGGCTCCTGGGATGCAGCAAAGGCTCTGGCTCCCAGGATTTGCCTGAACGGTTGAACGTGACTCGCTTCCAGTCTATGAACTGACACTCTTGCAGGACCATTTCAATTTACAATATTTTGGAAAACCAAGTATATTTAATGTAGTTTGCTGACAGGTTTCCAAGCAATTTCTCCAGTTCATACCTTCTAACACTCCGTAGTTTGCACATCCAAAAAACCAGCTTATTTGGAAGTGACAATTCGGCTGTGGCCTATAAATCTCACTATTGCTCTTCTTGTCCTGTTACAGCTGAACCCCTCCCTACTGCACTCTCATATGCGCTGCCTCAGCATCACATTTAATGGACCCCCATCCACACAGGGAGTTTTCATCCGTTTTGCTCAGGAGGCAGAAGGAAGTAGAAAAGTACCACTCAAGAACAAGTCTGACCACAACTTCCTCTGCCTGAAGACTAAAACAATATGTAAGGTCATTACTCTGCCTCAGAACATTGGCAAATGCAAGCTCCAGTTGGTGAGGACTCCTGGGGAGCCCCTCCACCAGAAAATTCTAAATATCTAAAACTCCAGACACACATACAGCTTTCATTGATACCTGAGGCACTGTAAATCCAATTCCTGACAGAGCCAGTAGATCCCCTTGCTATCTACCTTAAATAAATCTCTATTATCTCCACTAAAGCCTAAATACCCAAGCTTTCACCATTCATAACCACTCTGCCTGCTGCACAGAAACCCTGAGAATCAACAGAGAGTTATCAGACTTGTCTGGGCATAAATAATGTGGGGAGCTCCAGGAGCTGAGTGGGAGCAAGAAGTGCCAGACTGCTATAAACACAAGAAAAGACATGTTTAATTCAAATGTCTTTAAATTTCTTACAATACAGTAAAATTCTGGTTATGCCTACAAGAAAAAGTCTTGAAACAGCACATATGTTTCCTTCAGACAATACCCAAAGATGCACCAAAACATGTCTCATGATTTTCAAGAGACATACTACTTTTCAAGTGTTTAGGGTTGGCTTTCTGTTGCTCAACTCCCTCTTCTGAGCTGCTATTTTTAACAAATAGTAAGAACAGCAAAAAAAAGCTGTGCCCAGCAGGTGAGGCACAGCACAGACCTGAGCAAGAAGCTCCACCAGATTCCTGTTACTTCCACCCAGTGCCAGCTCAGACTCCACGAGCTGACTCGTCTGACCCCACAACACAGGGCAGAGCAGAAACCTGGATTGCTCCTGGAATCCAGAGCAGTTCAGTCCTGCACACACCAGGCAGGCCCCGGCTCTGCCAGCAGAGGTGTGAGGAGGGATTGGGATGAATTTCTGTGAATCTCCTGTTAAATCAAGAGTAATGCCAGTCTATCCAACTGAGACCTGGCTTGGGAAACCCCAAATCCAACTGATAATTCAAATGTTTCTCCTGTAACAGATGATGTTTTATAACTAATGGTGGTACCTACACAGCTCCTAAAAACAATTTATTGGTCCAGGGAATATGTTTCACACACAAGCAATACAAGGCCAGTCAATCAACACACAGTTTACAATAATTAACCTTCAAAATTTCACTTTAAACATGTTCTTTGAGCTTCAGTAACACTAATCTTGTCCTTTCATTTAATCTAAGCAATGTTACAGCAATCTCAAACCCCTCCCACCACCAATGATGGAACAATCTTCTCATAGATTCCCATCTTGATCGATGTTTCAGAAGCTTCATGTTAGCAGATTTATATCAACTTCTAATTATTTTTCCTGACTTCTATTATTTATGAGAATTAAACTCATGTTTTAGAGACACTCTGTGTAAGATATTTGCAATACTACATTTCTTACCAAAAATTTGTGTTAAAATACCATATTTCTAGTTCAACTTCCAGACCAAGGAAATGAATTACAGGTTATCAAGTATGTGAAAACCTCAAGCAAAAACATGGTAAAAGCTACTGTCAAGTAACTTCAGATACTCAAATTTAGGAACTTGCTTGGCAGATCTTACCTGGTGAGAATAGGGACCATGTCTTGCCCGCTGCCATGTTCTTTCTCCCATTGCTCAAGCAAAGTGGTGAGCTCAGCCTTGGAGTCCACATGCCCAGTTCCTGAAGTCATGGCTTAGCCTAAGGCAGAGGGAACAACCAGAAAAAAAAAGAAAGGGCATAAAAATGAGCAAGAAATCCCACCATGGCACTATATTCATTAAAATAATCTAAATCAAAGATTACAAATTATTTGAAAGAGGCAAATACTCAGCAACAAGGAGAGAGATCAAGTGACAGAATTCTCCTTTCAAAGCTGAAAGTTTCTTTTTGGTCCTGTGCCTGAAGACTAAAGAGCACATGCACACTGCACACAAGTCTTGACTGGTGCAGGACAGCCCTGACCAGGACAGGAATGCACACCTCACCCCAGGGGTGCTGAACCTCCTAAAAGCTCCACTGCTCCTCCACTCCAGGAGCAGCCCTGCGTTGGTCCTTCCTGGTGATTTAGTCCAGAACCAACCAAGCCAGGGCAGCAGGACTGTGATCAGTGTTCACTGTGATCGTTGCTGCAGTTTAACGCCCTCCAGACAGCAGTGGAAGTGCCAACAAGCACATCAGGTACAGTGCCAGGGAGCAGCTGCAGGCAGTGGGAGCAGCTCCAGGACAGCGGTGGTTGGGAAAGAGCAGGGCACCACATGGCCACTTGTTCAAGGTTTCCAAGAACAGCCAGTGGATCCAGTAGATCCAAGGAAGAGTGATCACAGGAGGGAGCACTGGAGCAATTTCTTCAGGTTCATCAGCCTTTACTTTCGTGACAGCAGCTGACAGAAGATTTATCTTCTCATCCTCAAAAGAGAATCCTTCTACAGAACTGAGTGACTTGTTAAGGTACCCTTTAATGAAGGGAACTATCACTGTAGATTCAGTTTAAGCTTCTAAATTTCCAGGTGTCAGCTTTTATCAATCTGATAATAAACTAGAAAAAAATCTGCCTCAAAACACTGCCGTGCCCTTAGTTTCCAACCTGACAGACTGTGATTGCTGTGAAGAGCTGTAACTTCTGGAGGAAGGAATACCCAATCCTAATTTATAAATTGACCTTGTACTGAAGGTGGGGGTGAGAAATCAAAGCAGAAGAGCTTCCTTCACATCCAAAACTGCACATATTTACAGCATTTTATTAGCCGTAACATGGCCAATATCCATCTGCCCTGAGATTAAACACTCATTTGTCATAATTGACGCAGAGAAAGAACTTTCCAAAACAATATTAAATACAGATATTAAATACAACTCCTGAAATACAGATTCAGGGATCAGTCAAATGACAGCCTATAAAGGCAGCCATAGCCAGCACAGATTACATAAGCATTTATAGCCCAAGTTCTCTCTGGAAAACACCACCATGCTTAACTGAGTGTTGGACACCTCCTCACCCAGGGAATGGATGAACAATCCTACAGTTCTGCTTCTTGTCTCAGAGGTGTTTCTGAATGTAATGTACCGTGACTGTTGGTTAAATGGGAGACAAAAAGTGAAGATCACCTGGCTGATGATGAAACTGGGGCAAACTGCACAAAAATCATCACCCCAAGACTATGGAAAGATAAACCTGTGACTACAAGAACACCACTTGGATAAGGACTATGCGAAGAGAGCACATGCTAACAAAAAAACTATCTAAGCATAAAGAAAGATGATGTTTTCTAAATCACAAGTAATTATGATTTTATCTAGGGCATTCATTATTCATTCATCTCAGAACTACACCAGGAAATTCGATGCAAATGCATAAATTGCTTAGGAAGAAACACTGCCTCGATGCAGGCAACAAACAAAACGAGATTGTTCACACACCCCCCAAAACACCTTGGAAAAAGGAAAACTATTCTGAGCTCATAAAGCTCCATTTCCTTTTTCATTAACTGAACACCACTTGCCAGCAGCACTTCAGAGCTTTTAAACATCACAGAGAAACACCCAGACAAATCCACTCTGGGCCCCAGAATGCAAGTGCTGTAACTGTATCTGCACTCAACCATTTCCAACACCTCCACTTTCATCCTGTACCCAGGATGAGAAGAAGGGCCCTGTGAGGCCAGAGCTGGTGCAGGGCCTGTTCAGGCACTCCTGCAATCTTAAGAACACTTTACTTCCTCTAACAACCCTCAACTGTTGCTGCTAGGAAACAAGTAAGGTCCAGCAATACCTGCAACAGGTCAACCAAGTTCCAGGAAGACCACAGGAACTGCTCACACTGCCCTCTGGGACAGAGAAAACAGAATCATTCCAGCTGTCCCTAAAACCTGGAGTACTGCCCCAGTCAAGCACATTATCAGCCTAAGTACCTGATGCTGACACACAGCTATTTCCCACTGTTGTCGAAATACACTTTGAAATCAATAAACTGATCTTAACAAAATGCAAAGCACTTACTCAAAGGAATTGACTCTGAAAGACAAATATTTGCAGCCTTAGCTGTCGCTGTGGACAATGCCACTGCAAACCCACATGTGCCTGTTCCAGCACACCCAGCAAAGGGTTTTAGGAGCGTTTTATTCTTCTGAAGTCAGAGGTAAAAACTTGACAGAAAAAGGGAAACCCAAAGAAATATTCCGATTCCTCGATGCACTCACATGTTTTTGAAACCTCAGACACTTCAGTGCTTTAGTCACCTCAGTGAGACACCTCTGAACAACGAAGAAATAAAGTCCAGTGACCTCTAACCACACAAATCCTGACTCAGAGCACGGAACAGTTTGAGCAGCTCAGCTCCACCCTCCTGTCCATCGACACACCGGAGTGTCACCAACTGCATCACCACCCCAGGTCACTCCCTTACTGTGTCCAGGGAAAGGATCTGGAGGTTCTGAACACACCGACTCCACACAGACACACATTTTAAACCACCAAAACTCTTAGGAGAATATAAATCTACTTGTAAACTCTGAAAGCCATCAATGTGGTTATTTGGGAAATGAGCGTGAAATCCCTGTCTTGGCAATTTAAATGGAGCCAAAGGAACCTAAAAGTTGTACCTCAGGGAAAAAAAAAACCCAAACAAAAAAATCCCAATTTTAATTAACTTTGTAGAAAGATTCCACATTGAAATCGATGTGCACATTAATTAATGGACAAAAATTACATGAGGCTTTGTACATGCACATGTATAGAGACAACTCAAATTCTAATAACTACACTTTGACCCAGCTTAAATAAGGTTTTACATTGTTCCTAAACATGATTCTAAGTATGGTTGAGCAGGAAACTAATATAATAGTGTAACAACACTAACGAGTAAGCTGAGCAGTACATCTGTAGGTTCTTCCACATTTATGTTTTAACACAAAGAATTCCTCACTTTAAGAAGAAATAAACTGCTCCCTCTCATCACAAATATTCTTTAAACAGATGAGATACCTGACAGTAATTTGCCTGAACCTGTTGAGTCTGAAATAACCACGTGGAAGTTAAAGCTGAAGCACCACGAACTGTCAGCACTGGAGTTCACTTGTGGAAAAAAATACACCACAAAGAAATAAAATCCTCACAAGCTACAGAGCACAAAACCATGGTTTGTTGTAATACCCTGTCCTCATCTGTCCAACTTCCCTTTTTAACAGAGCTCCAATTTGGCTGTTACTACTGATCACATTCCTAATGCTGCTTTAAGTACCTGTTTAAATATTCATTAAATTAGGATATTTTAAGGCCAGGAAAAACCACAAGGTTATTCAGTTTCCTGGAATTTCTGCTTTTACGAAACAAACTTGGAACAGCGTGACGACCTGGCAGGACAAGTCCAAAAAAAGAGGAACAAACTTCTGCCGTCCACAAAATAAGGTAAAAAAAAAAAAAAAAGAGGAAAAAAAAAACCCAAACAAACAAAACAAAAAAACCCAGCTCTCTGTTTCAACATCAATTCCCCTCCGCGCGGCCGGACGGGGAACCACGCGGGCCGCCCCTCCCGGGGGCGGGGGCGGGCGGTGACAGCTCCCGCGGGGTCCCGCACCGCCCGGCCCGGCGGGACGCGCCGGCCACCCCGGCGTGTGAAGGTCGGCGGAGGCCGCGGCGGGGGCGGAGAGCTCCGGGTGAGCGGGCCCGGCGCAGGAGGCAGAGCGGGCGGAGGGGGCGGGCCGGGCCCCGGGGCGGGCGGGGCGGAGCAGGCCCGGCCCCGCCGGACGGGCCGGGGGGACACAGCGGGACAGGCCGGGTCCGCCGAGCCCCCCCGGCCCGAGGGCGCCGCCTGCCGGGGGGGCGGACCCGCCGCCGGCCCCGCGCCCCCTCAGCGCCTGAGGCGCCCCCCCCCCCCCCCCCCCCCCCCCCCCCCCCCCCCGCCGCCGGTGCCGCCCCTGCCCGGCGCGGAGGCCGCGGCCTCCCGCTGTCCCGGCCGTGCTGCGCTCAGCTCGGCGGCGCGTCCCGGCCCGCCCGGCCCCGTTACCTGCGCGCTGCCCGCGGTGCCGCCCCGGCCCCTGCTCCGGCCCCGCGCTCCCCGCGGCGGCCGCGATCGCTGTGCCGGGCGCACGCTTTGCGCGTCACCGCGCTGCGTCACCGCGCGCGCGAGACGGGGGCAGGGCGCGGGGGGGGAGGGGGCGCGCGCTCGGCCGGCCTGCCGGGAAACAGAGTTCGCGCGGGGCGCATGCGCCGGGAGGAAGGTGATGGGCCGCGGGGGCGCTGGGAGATGTAGTTCGCGGCAGGCGCCGCCATCGCTTCCCCTCCGCAGCCCAGCCCGCGTCTGCAGACGAAGGGGTCGGTGTTCTCTTGGCGCTCTCCTGGGTGTGGGCTCTGCGCCTTCCAGGCTGGCACCGAGCAGCCGCCGAGCAGCAGCTGCTGCTCGCGATACCCGGGTGTCCGCCCCGATAGCGGCGCTGGGCGCGGGGCCATCCGCCCTGCGGGACCCGGCTGGCCGCGGCTGTGCTGCCTTCCCCTCCTCAGGCTGAATGTTGTCTTCTTTTGTGCGTTTGTTCAGTGAACAACACGGTGGTGTTGAGCTGTTTAAGGTCACCTCCAGGTAGAAAGGGGGTGTTTCAGTGAGAGTGCACCCTGAAGCACAGCTCAACAGTTCACTGAACTCCAACACAGGAACATCGTCCTGTTTCTTGCGGGTTTAACGAGGACCGTTTTTGGCAGCTGTAGCCAAGCCCAGCAGCGGTGCCGAACACTCCCTCCGCCTGTGCTCTGGGCCGTGCCCAACAGCAGGGACAGAAGCCTGCACTGGAGCGTGTCTCAGGCTCCCCCGGGTCTCTCAGGAAAACTCCTCTTCCCACATTCCCACCCTTCCTCCGGCTGCTCCAGAGAGCTCATCTGCTCCTCATTCCTTCCCTCTGACACCCCAGGAGGGGCTGAGCACGTGCACGGGATGAGTGAGTACCTCTGTTCAGAGAAACCCTCTGGCATTGCACAGCCCCGTCCCTGTTTGCCTTCCACATGCGAAGTCTTCCATTCCTCTGGGACTGTTTCTCTGTGTCTGTCAGTTCTGCAGTGGGAATATCCCGACTCTTGTGTGCTTTTACAGTGCTAATAAACTGTTTTTCTGCACTGTCCCTGGAATATTAAATTACCCGTGGAGAAGATCCATGTGCTCTCAGCAAGGTTATAATTTCTGAGGGGGAGGCAGACCTGGAGGAATACACCGCTCACCCATACCCTTATGGCTGATTGCAGGATCGAAGGTATCAGACCTGCCTGCAGCTTCATTATCCAGGGAAGAGCGTCACAACCACAGCTGCATCTTCTTCTCCCTTTGAAAGGCACAGGGCAGCCTCGAGGCAGCCATGGGGTTGTTCAGGAGGAGGCTGCAGGGGTCAGCACTTCCACTCTCCATTGCCAACTTCAAAGGACTGAGAGCAAAGTTAAGGTTTCCAGTTCCTGTGACATCTATGGTGCACTGGAGAAGGGTTTCTTTTCAGAAAAAGTGGGATTCAGTCCCCAGGCTCACCTGAGCAGGTGAGGAGGCTTGGAGCCTGCTGCTCGTTGCCAGAGCCTGGCAGGCTGCTGACAGAGGGCACAGGTTGCAGCTCTGCCACAGCCTCCTCTGAAAGCTGCCTGAAATGCTCAGGCCTCCAGCTCCTGCATTTTCAGGGCTCTAGAGATATGTGGGAAAGATTCAGTCTAACACCCTTGTTCCCCACAGGGCAGGTGAGAGTCCTACTGGCTCCCTTGGCAGGAACAAGACTGTGAGCTCTCCTTTAATTTGGCTTCTCTTTAAAAGCAATGAAATCCCTGCTTGTGCTGCAGTCCTCTAGTCATTACCCAGGTACTGCCAGAAGCTCTTCTCTTAAAAGAACAAATAAGAGTAAAACATTAGTAAAGAAGGGGAAACAGGGTCCTCCCTCCCAAGGAAAAGCTTCATTAGCACCATTCCCAGCTGAGATGCTTCCTGCCCGGCAGTGTCCACATTAATCCACTTTCTCGCACTGCAACGGCATAAACCCCTGCCCCAGGCAGTGTTTGGACAGGTACAAATTCCTCTACCACACTTACAACATTTGACTGTCAGTCTTGATTAACTCCAGCAGAGCGAGTGCAGCACTGGAGGAGGTGATGCCCTCATAGCAACACTTTGCTTTAATAGTGCAATTGAAAAGCAAAAACCAACAAAACAAACACAAAATACGGCTGTGGATTGCAGAGCAATAAAAACCAGAGGCCGGCACGTCTTGCTCTGGGAGGTGGCAGAGAGGCCTGTGGTGTGCAGGGAGGGGAAGGTTGTCTCTGCATGTTCACCCACACGGGCTCTCCAGCCAGAAGAACAACATATTCCATTGGATGGTCAACTGCTAATGACGATGACTTAAGGCTGAATCAAAGCCTGAGCTTCCTTGAGCAAAGAACCACTTCTCCCCACTGTGGTCATATCCCAGATCACCTTGCAGTACTGTGGATTACAAGGAGAGGATAAAGCCACTTCACCAAGCTTCTAGACTTAAGGACAATTAGTTGTGGACCAGAGGAGGAACAGCACTGGAAACAGAAGCCAGGAAGACACAAATTGTGTTTACAGGGGGTGTCTCGAGTACAGCTGGGAGTGAAAGCATGTGGCTAGGGTGCTTCATCTCTCACAGCTGCTGACAAAGGCAGAGAGCCTCAGTCCCGGTCTCCAGGCAGCAGTGTCACCTTCCTGCCTGCACAGTCATTTGCTCTGAGAATTAAGTTTTTCATCAGGAAGCTCACAGTATTCAGAGACTCCTCACCACGGTTGCCCTACGAGAAGAGGAGGGATCCTTTAGGCTTTCAGGAGAGTTAATTTTTCACCTTGACCTCCAACACAGATCTGCACTGATAGTTCATTAACTTCCTACACTTCACCTTTTATTAATTGCCCCATCTGCTGTAGGAGTCAGTTTGCTCCTCAACATGTTTCTCCTTGCAATTAAGTTTCTGCTGAAGGGCAGCTGTGACAGTGGTTACTGATTGAGCAGTACCAAGCTCTGCAGCATAATTTTGCTGCATGACTCACAGCAGGTGAGGAGTGAGTCCAGTAACAGAGCTCAGTCTCTTTCCAGCACTCGTGTATCACACTGCTGCTGCAGCTACACACAGCACCCAGCTGGATTTCCCGGCAGCATCCAGGGAATGGTACAACGCCCGGACCTGAACCTTTGGGAAGGTCTGAACCTGCCCTGCTCAGGTGCCTGTAAACTGACGGGTGTTTCTTTGCACCGCCCGTGCCCTGGGGGACTGCAGAACCGGGCGGGAGGTCAGACGTCTGGGGAACTGCAGCTGGAACACAGGACGTGTTCCGGGAGAGCAGGGGAGGTCAGCCTGCCCCTGCACCAGGTCAGCCGCGGTGCACTTCTCCATGGAGTGCATTCCGGTGTCCTGCATTCCCCTGGGAATCTGGGGAGTGAGCAGCCGTCACAAATCCCTGCTGGGAATGCCTCAGCTCCAGCCTTAGTACTGCTGATTGCTCTTCCAGCCTCGATCTGCCCGAATAGCTGAGGAGTGGTTTTATGAGGTGTGAAGCAGTACCATGGCAGGTAATATCTGCAGTGTTATCCCTCATACCTAAGGGGCTTTAAACACTGTCTAGACTCCCCCCCGGCACTTGTTTGCCATGTATATAATGCTAAATTTTCCTGTGCTGTGCAAAAATATTGCCTGATGGATTAGATTTGGCCATGGGTGACCTGCAAGCTGGCAGTCAGCCCATCACAAATGGTCTGCTCCCATTGCTCGCCCATATCAGAGAGAAGGCAGATGCTTCAGGAGAAAGATGGGAGAAAAGAGATAAAAAGTGGGAGTAAGCAAGGGAAAACGGAGCAGAGGCAAGGGGCTGCAGCCATTGCCACAGGTTACCTGTGATCCAGGTGACTGTGGGCAAATGGGGCCAAAATGTGTGCACTCAGTGGCCACAACAAATGATGTGCGACAAGGGAATAGTCCAATCACTAGGTGGCACACCGGCATCATCACACCGGAGCAGCTTCCTCTTGGGAGGAGAGGGAAAAGCTCAAAATAGCCCAAAGCAAAAATTAATAAGCAATCATCAGGGATGAGGTGCTTAGAAAGAGCCATCTGTGTGCTCACACACACAGAGAAAAACCACCCAACAACTGCAGAGAGACATCAAATGTGAAAGTGCAGTCAAAATGTGTTCATTCAGTCGAATTCTGCCTGTGCTCCTCTGCTATTTCTGAGTGACAGTGCTAAAGGCAGGGGAGGCCCCCTCATGAATGGAGCATAAAGAGGAAATAAATGCACAGAGGGCAGCAGAGGTGGACGGGTATCCAGGGAAGGTAGTTGCCACCTCTTCTGGGAGTTACCCTTGCTCTTGTGTGTGGAGAGAGCTTTTGGGGTTTCCTTCCATCAGAAAAGGCCAAGCAAAGCTCAAAGAGAAGTTTCTCTCAGAGATAAAAAGACAGAGTGAGGGACAGTAGCAGGAGGCTGATGGCACCTACAGCTAAAGGAGTTCAAGGCAGGTTATTTGTGGAGAGGGGGAAGAGTGATAGAAGAGTGACAGCAATGCTTCTGGGGCAGGTTTTTCTCTGGGCTGGAGCTAACACAGCAACACAAGCTAAAACCAGCTGAAGTACTCATGAGGAGGGGCCAGGCAGAGACCTGCATTTTGGCAGTGGCCGAGATACCACTGTATATTGTTCTGCTACTGTAGATTTGTACTAGCAGTTCACTCTTGAAAGCATCAAGGACTGTACCATGGCCAACTCCACTAAACTCTGCTGGATGCTCACAGGGTCTGCGGGACTTGCCATCAGGCAGACTGCTCCCCAGACTCTCCAAGGGTTTGCATGGATTCAGCAGTGCAGACACCGGCTCACCAGCCAGCTCCCCCTGAGCAATGGTTTTGGCTGAGTGTTTAGCCCAGACTAAAGAGAGAAGCCAGATCTATATCTGGGAACATAGAAATGCAGAAGAATGTAGTTCATCAGCTCAGGTACTAATGAGAACATGAGCAGGCAAACAGCTTTTTTCCAAACAGGCTGTTGCCAAAGCCCTCCGTTCAGACGCTCGGTGCGATGCCAAGATCACATAATTCTGCCTAACTGAGCATCTGAGTGACAGCACATCTGCGTTTGCAGGCTGAAAGTCAACAAAAAAGTTAAATAATACCAAGTGATCAGTGTTGCATGAAGTAGAGGTTCATACAGTGACAGACACCTCTGGCTTTCCAGCAGCACAGCACCCGAATCCTGCAGCAGCACTGCTGGTACCGCACAGTCTTGCTCAGAGCTTTGTGCTCAGCTTCTCACACACACTTAGCAGCTTCGAGCAGGTTTTCATACCTCTCCTCCCTCCCAAATCACTGAAAAGTGGGGTAATTGATGTTGTTCTGTGATACTCAGGTAATACATGGGCTATGCATTTCCCAGGGGGGTGCAGCCATGATCCAGCAGTTGGGAAACAGCCTTTGGGAGAGTGGAAGTGCACAGATAAACCATGTATGGAGAATATACCGGGGAAAACATGAGAAAAGTAGGGGACAGTAAGCACACAGAAAATGGCATAGTGGTAACGAGACATGGTTTCCTGACTAAACTCATTAACTGGGAGTGAGTTAAAAGTTCGTTTCAGGCACTACACAAAATCCCTTGCTAGTTTTTGTGGTTTAACAAAGGTTTTCCTTTTTTATCTGTTTTGTTACTATAGGAAACAGCCACTCAACCGGCAAAGAAAACTCTCCATACAGGAGGAAGCAAGAAAAGATTATGCACAGCGTGCTGTCAAATGCCTGCAAGACACACACTGGGAATACAAACAAATTCTTCCTAATGTTTTTCAGCAACAAGGGTCTTAGGGATTACTTGTAACTACAGCAGCTGTAAAAAACAAACACTAAATAAAACCAGGAGAAGGTATAATTTTGAGACAACTATACTTCTAAAAAAGAGGGAGGGGCTTGTTTTGAGGGAGGCTTGTTTTGGGACCTGGAGCACTGTAAATGGATCACTTGGCTCTCAATTATATTCAGACACACCTAGGAAGAAACTCTGAAGCTGCCTTAGCATAAAGCATTCAACAGCTTCAACATGGGAAAAAATCCCCAGCTGAAATGAGGTCATGTAAAGCTGAGGGAGTCTGGGATGGGATTTACCCAGGACTCTCGCCCTGAGGTTCCCTCTCCCATGGAACAGTTCAGGCCTTTTCACCCAGAAGGAATGGCTTCCTCTGGCAACACCTCTCTTCGTGCTGCCCTGACCCCGAACAGCCTCTGCAGCCCCAGGAACTCTCTGGGCCAGTGATGTTTGAGGGCAGCTTCCTGAAACACTGAGCACCTCCAAGCCCACGCACCTTGGAGCTCTGGTGGTCCTTGGGACACGATGTTAATGGCACAGACCCAGATCCCCATCATTGTGCGTGACTTAATAAAGTGCTGGTTCTGATGCTGAACTCAGTGCTATTCAAGACACCAGCACCAGCCTGAGGGCTCTTCCTCTCCCTCTTCCACTTGTACCCTCATGTAGGTGACAGTGTCTTCTCTTTTTAAATGCTTCATAGCCCTGGTCAGTGGGGAGGGAATATAGCAAGAATGAAGCCTCATAAATTTCTTTGCACAAATTAATCAGAAGCACCGCGTGATAGGGCAGAAGGGGAAGGGAAAAGCACTAGATTTTTAGAATTAATTGGGTGCCAACCCTCAAAGGAGAAAAATCCCACTGTGTCCCAGGGCACAGAACACTGTGCTAGCAACTGCAGAGACACTCATGGGCTTTGCTCTCCAGGGAGCTTTGTGAACATTTAGTTGTACTTATAGGAGTGCAGGGTATTTTATGGAGCAGTCTGTTCCTTTTGGGATGCAGATAAGTGCTAGAGCCTTATTCTAAAAGCAGCATTGGTAAATGATAAGCAGAAGAATATCTGAACGCCCTCTCTGCTTCTGGAGCTGGGGTGAGGGGCAGCTCAGATGTGCAGTAGTGGCTGCAAGTGAAAATAAAGGGGAGATGCCAAGCTCTGAATTACCATCCCAGCTGAATGCCTGGCCTATTCTCTGCAACACATAAACCCCTGGCTCGGTAACGGAAGAGATTTCTGAGAAAGACACATTTTTACCACTTCTGGACACAAAGGAACAGCAAACTATGAAATACCAGTTTTAGTAGTGATGATTTACATAGAAGTGTATATAAGTCATGGACTAAGTCCAGTTGAATCACAACAAACTGCACGTTGCACTTGCATGGCAAACCTCAAATGTGGCAAACAATATCCTCTAAAAGGTGGTGCTTTTAGGTCTGGTACTCCAGGTCTAATTGCCATTTCTTAGGTGTCTGTAACTACCTGCTGCAATATGATTGTTAAATTGTGATAAAGAGCAACTAATTCTGAAACAGGGACACTCTGCAAGGATAATTTTGGTGTTACCCACTGAGAAGAATAAATTTTTTTTTTTGAAAGAGGGGTTTTATCTTGAATCATTTTTCTTCAAGTCTTCCCCAGAGAAAAAAGATCCTTTTGAGTTACTGGACACACCAAATCACCAGTACAACTGGATAGGACTGACAGAAATTTTCCCTGTGTTACCTTATTTCACAGTCTGTGTTAAGTGTAACGTTTGTATGCTTATCATAATACTACACTACCTTTAATGCAGTGCCTGGGCAGCAATCTTCATTGTAGTCTGGGAGCAAAACAATGCTGTAGCCCAAAGAGATGTTAAAAAGATGGGAGGACACGATGAGAGATGTTTATGGCTTTTACAGGCTGTTTGGACAGCACAACTCACAGGAGACTTTAGCAACATGGATACAAAGCTTTGAGCCAGGAAGGAAGAGGGAGGCGTGTTTAGCCACTCTTCTAGTCTAGGATGCTATTTTCCTTAAATCTGAATTTTGCACTGTGGCTGAGAGTACCAAGATTTATTTCCCTTTGTCTTTGGACCGTGGGAGTAAAATGCTGGTCTCCTTGAAATCTGTGGGATGTTGGTGACTAAGATAATAAAGGCGAGATTTCACCGGAGACATTTTGAATCCTTTTCCTCCCAGCCTCTCCCAGCAGGCTGGCTGGGATGGTTCCCAGCCTGTTCTGTAGCAGACAGGTGTGTCAGGCCACACTACCTGCCAGATGAGCTCTTCAGGATGCACAGTCTCCTGCTACTCACCGTTAACTAGTGTTGTGTTCTCCTGGGCTACGGAAAACTGCCACCAGCAATGAGAGAATCTCCTGGAAGATGGATCCCCAAGGGAGAGCTGCAGGGAACAACATTGCCTGCTGTGGGAAGTTTTACAAGCAGGCTGCGGTTCCCCAGCACCCAGATGGTGAATATTCCATGTTTGCTTTAAAGCAGCATCTGCAGATCTAACCGTGCAACTCCCTTTTCTCAAAGAGCAAGCAGCTGAAAAGGGAGTGCTGAGGTCTCACAGCACCAGCTCCTCTGAACTAGATCCCTCCTTGCCTGGACTTGATCAGAACCACTCTCCCAAGAGCCTGAAAAATGGGAGAAGAGAAGGAAGAAAGTAGCTTCCTTGCAGGCAGGTTCACAAAAGCTTTTGTCTTGCTGGAGAGCCTGCAGAGACTGCTCACACTTTTTAAGGACGAATTTTTACTCCTATTCCCAATGCTATTTTTCTCTCCTGGTCCTCCTTATGGAAACTTTATTAATGGAACTTGTAATAATTTATTAATGGATTTTGTAGCCAGCAGAGTTGTACCCCTTACCCTGTGCACACGGGAGAATGTGTCACCCTATAGGCACTATCAGACTCCAGAGCTTTTATCTTCCTTCCTAAGAAAGCAGTGTCTAATGGTGGCAATTTGCTCAGTTAGGAATAATCCCCAGGAGGGATTCACAGCTGGCTGAGGAGGGTTGGCTGGAGGGAGGGCTGTAGCTCCCCTCTTTCCCCTTGTAAGTGTCAGATGCAGCATCGTCATCCCTGAGCTGTCTTTTTCTGGAAGGACTCTTAGACACCATCCCCGCAGTCACAGCGTCCATGTCTGCTGGTTCTGCTCCGTGCCTCTCATCCCATCTCTGATCACTTGATGCTGGGGAATTGCTGGGAGCGCTTGTGTCCCAGATATCTCTTGGGAATTCAGCAGTCTCCTCCCCATGCAGGCACCAGTTGGCAGCAATCCATTTCTGCTCAGCCCTGCACCCAGACCATACACAAGCAGTTTTAAATCCAGGGTGTGGACTAGCTGAAAATGACTAAGAAATTGAAAGATGACTAAGAAAAACAAGCTTGGTGTGCTGTGGAATACATCTCCAGCCTGAAACAGCTGAAGAGCTCTACAGTTCTCCTGCAAAGCCCTGAGAGGTGCACAGATCTGATAACAGTGAGGCATCCCAAGAGCCAGAGTCCCTGCCTCCAGCTCATCTCCCAGCAGAGCCGAGAGCATGGCACTCACGTGCTGAAACCTCTGGTCTTCCAGGAGTCTCTACCAGTGGAAAAACCTGCTCTGCTCACTGCTTTCCACTCCTGTGGAGAAAGTGGCTGTGCAAAGGAGGGATCGGAGCTGTCACCTCCTGCCTCTGCCTCTCTTCCTGTCCATTTGGGACTCCGTGTCAAAGCACGGCAGGGGAAGCTGTTGGCAGTTGTACACAAACTTGTCTGAGTGAACTTCAATCCTATTACTTGGCTGATTTCTAACCCTCTGCATCTACAGTTCCCATCATTCTTCGGCTTCTTCTGTCTCTTCCACTGTGTTTTTTCTTTAATTTTCCCCTAATACTTCACGTAATTCCGGTTGCTATGCAGTGTTTCCAGGCTCAGCCGCCTGTAACAACCCCCACCATGGGTGTGTGCAGCTTGGCTGCAACGAGGACGCTTTGCTGATTAATTTGCCTTTTTTTTTTGTTTGTTTAGTTATTTTGGCTGCTTGGAAATAAAATAAAACTGTTACTAATACCTTCTCCCTCCTCATGCCAATTAATTTCAGCAAATTAATCTTTTTCAAAACCATCCTCTGTGTGGTCTAGAGCAGGGTGCAGACAGTGATATAACCTGTAGGGCTTCACTTACACTGTTGTTCTCACCAGGCCCATAAGGTGGGGAGAGGGGACAAGGAAGCAGCCCAATACAGCTGCAAGTCAGAAAGGGCTCACTTGGACGTGGCCATGGGTCCCATGCTGGGCCATCACAGTGGGTGATGAGGAAAATCCCAGAGGCTCTTCCCTCTATCAGAAGGTGGAGAAAGGGAAGGATCTGAGTCTTGTTTCCCCACATGCTGAACACATTCCCAGTCCCTGCACTATAAAAGAATTATTTGGTGGTTTCATAACCCTTTGGTGGTGCCTGAAAGGGAGCACAGTAGAGTTTCCAAAGCTCTTCCAACAGGTGTGTTGTCACCTTAAGTGCTATTCTGAACTGTAAACAGTAAGTTTTCAAAAACAATTGCCCAGCCTCTTGATTGCATTGTCCTCCCATCTCTCCTGCCAAAGGCCTGCCTACCTGAGAGGTCGTGTTGCATTTGAGCAAGGAAGGTCATTCACCTGCCCAGGCTCCAGCCATGCAGGTGAAGAAATTACATGTTAATGTTTCTTCCCATTTTATGCATACATGGAGATTACCTCCTTTATACATACAGTCCCATAATTTCCCTACTTAAATACCTCCACCAACAAAACCGTCTAGTAAGTCATGCCCCAGAGACTGAGCCTTGCAGGAATGAAAAAGTGCTTTTGAAGCAGAGAAACTTCCTTGAGCTCCTGCACCTCAGAAACAATTGTACAGCCAGAGGAGTCAATGAAAGGGAAAAATGCTGTTTAATTAAGTTTAAATGGTTGTTGTTCAGGGGATGTTTTTCATATGAGTGAATTCATCTGTGATGAAGGGAAAGCAGACCACAAGGATGTTTGCCTCCTCCAAAATTCACAGACCTCCCAGTGCAGGAGGGCAGACTGCAGAGAGCACTGAATTACACCAGTATATTCCCACTGAGTGAAGAAGCAGAAATAACAGCTGTGCAGAGCCCTTCCCAAAGACAAGAGATGCTGGGATGAACATCATCATGAATTGTGGCTTTTCAGCAGACCAGTTTTTTGCCCCTCTAGAACAACTGGCTCTGCATGGTGGATAGAGGGCAATGCTTGCAAGGTTCCAAGTGGGAGCCAGGCTTGGATACCAGTGGAGTTAGGGAAAGGAGCAGCTCCTGGTGACACTAAGCACTTCATTGCCTGAACAGTCATGTGTGACCAGGGAGTCTCACATGGTACATTGTCTCAGAATGATGATACTAAAAAAGAAGCATTACTGCTAATAAGTAAAAAGTGAAATCCACACCAATCCCTGCACATGGGCTGCCTAAAGAATTTGCAGTGATTGCAGGTGTTCTAATAACCAAATTATTAGCTCCCACACAAAGAACAAAAGAGAGTGCAAAGCATACTGAACAGGGAAGAAAAAAAGTTAGCTAACTTGTTTTATGGCTGCAGATTAATAGTAATCCCTGGATGAGTCTACAGATGAAGAAACAAACGTATGTGTTATCAGCATTAACATGAAAAGTGCACTAAATTCTCTTCCCAGGACTTGATAATCCATTCCCAGCCCTTATACCTGTTGTATACCTGCTCAAACCCAAAAAGTCTTTTATTATTAGTCATTTAATTGCACATATCTTTCTCCTCTCCCCAGAAAGCCTCCTTGCTTTGCCATCTTCATGTGTAAGAGTAAATTTCAGGGTAATCAATTAAAATAAAGTTGTGAAATGAGCAAATCAGGAATATCTCAGTGTTTCTAGGTGATCTATAGCCATCCTACCTGTCCCATCCCTCATACACAGCCCATAGCCATGGTAGAGCCTCAGGATCTTCATCCACAGACAACCTAAGGGTGGAGGGCACCAGGTTTAACCACGGGGAGAACAGCAGGGGCTGAGTAGTCCCTCACTTGTCCATCCATAGCAAAAGCTGCTGCTCTTTAGAGGGACAAGAAACTAAGAGCCCAGGGGATCCTAGAACCAGCAGG
>NW_020955380.1:1219280-1258594 GCF_003031625.1 Empidonax traillii
GCCATGGTAGAGCCTCAGGATCTTCATCCACAGACAACCTAAGGGTGGAGGGCACCAGGTTTAACCACGGGGAGAACAGCAGGGGCTGAGTAGTCCCTCACTTGTCCATCCATAGCAAAAGCTGCTGCTCTTTAGAGGGACAAGAAACTAAGAGCCCAGGGGATCCTAGAACCAGCAGGACAGGGTCACCCCAACACCTGAGCCAGGCAGGCTGAGGGACAGCAGTCAGCATCACCAAGGATCCAGATCATCAGGCAAGCTCACGGTGACGAATTAGAGTCAAAGTTAAGATGGGAAATAATTCCACAGACCAGATTCAGCAGTACCAACCAGAACCAGGCATAGACCAAGACTAAGTGCCCTGGGCTGAGTTTAAATACAGGCAAAGGGTCAGGGCATGTGAGTGAAAGTCCCAGGTAAGGCTGATCAGGGTGACTAGGGCCTTTACCTTTGCAGCCCAGCACAGGGACAGTGTCATCACACAGGGGAACCCCCCCCCCTCGTAAGGAGTCTTATCAAAGTCAGTTCCTCAGGAAAAGCTCATTGTAGCATGGGAAAACAGGCCTTGGCGGAGGACTGGCAGTGAAAACCTCTTCACTTTGGTCATGGATTGTGTCATCTTCCCTGCCCCACAGCCAATGACAGAAAAGTAAAGCTGGCTATGGGCAAAAGCAAATTGACCAGCAGTCTCCTCCAGCTCTGTGGCACAGCTCTTCTCTTGGCAGAAGGAGATCACCTTGTCACTTTGGAGTGTTGTAGAAGTTGGTTGTACCTCCAATAAGGAGCAGTCAAGAGCTGTCTGCTGGAAAGACATTACTACTTGTAGCTTTGAAAGCACAGCGGGGAGCAGGGCAGTCCTGAGCAGCAGGTGGCTTTATTTTCTACTAAGGAAGGTGAGGAGGTTATTTTTTTACCCTGTATTCCCCTCTTGTCCTAGAGGAGTGAAATATCTTGGCATGCAGAAAGCCCCTGTTGGCCAGGAAAGGGTCAGTGTATTTCAGGGATGGTGTGAGAGTGGATGTTGTGCTCACCTTGTTGCAGCTGCTGTAACCACCCGGGTGGGAAGGAGGGCTTAAAAGGAGTAGGCTGGACCTGGGAAGAGTATGAAAATGTCTGGTTTCTCAAGGTGGGCTTAAAAGTAAACAAGCTAATGCCTTACTGCAAGACTGCATTTTGCTTCTCAATTGCATCATGCTCTGTGGTTCTGGCAAAGCAGAGCAAGAAGAAAGCTATATCAAAATGGTTTTTACCTTGCTGTGAATTTCCTAATGGGCCTTTACAGGTAATTCAGTGATGCACACGCGCTGGAGCTGTGGGTTTAACTTTGCCCCCCTCTATGGGATGTGAGTGCTGCAGGTGTCTGTGGGTTCACTGCTGGCCTCACAGAACTCACCCTGGGAGTAGGTGACTAAGCAGAGTGAGCCCCACTTTAGCCAGGTACCCTGCTGTGGGGATTGCCAGGAGCAGCTGTGTGACCTTTTCTAATAAGGTGTTTTCTTATATTAGTTCTTAAACTTGTTACTTTTAATTCCTTAAATATCCCCCTGCCTCTCCTGCGAGCAAATCACCCCGTCTGGTGCTCGCTCCCTGCTGTTACTTTGCATATCATCACATCTCTGCTATTTCCTTTCCTGACCTGGAACTGTAAAGCCTTCCAGCTTCCCCTGGAAGAAGTGGTGCCCTCTTTTACTTTCCTGCTGGCTTCCCTGGGTGACTGCACCCATTTCTATCACCCAGTGTTTGAGAGGCCGAAGAGTGTTCCGAGTGAGCAGCGCTGTGCTGAGTTATGCAATGGCATTACAGCATTTCAATACTGTAATCCTCCCCAAAGCAGCTCACCAGAGGGTTAAGAAAACAGACTGCCAGCTTTTCAAGCAGAGATATCTCGCCTTGTAGTTACCCTGAATCTCTTCTGGATTGGGCCAGAGCAGAGCCTAACGTGCAGAGGAAGTGTTGAAGTTGTTTCGTGTTGTGAGGCTTGCCTTAAACTTGTCCATAATGTCACTCACGTGTTTCTGCCCCGCTGTGTCTGGTTCTTAGCTCCTTCTAGCGGGGAAAGGGGGAAGCTGCAGGCCGAGTGTTGAGGTGCAAGTGAAATCCAGCTTGGGTATCGTGATGCTGATTAAACGCCCGTGAAGCACCATAAACCTCCAGGCTATGCTGAGTTGTAGCTCCCTGGTAACTCCTTGACCAACTCCTTCAGCACGAAGCTCAGTGTTACATTGTGATATTAGAAATCCAGTCAACTTCTGCCTCTGATTTCTTACTTCTCTCTGCATGACTGCCTGAGTCCTTCTCTCAGGATGGAAACAGCACCGTAAGGTTTCCCATCCTGCAGCTGGGATATGCTCCCTGTGAAGGACTGGCTGGAGTGATGTTGACTGGCTGATATAATGATATGCCCTTTCTTTCACAGTGCAGCAGCAGGCAAAGGGAACAGTGAAGAGCACTCAGAACAAGCACCAAACTGAGAAATGAGGAAAATCAGAGACAAGCAAAGGTTTGTGAAAAAGGAGGCAACTCAGATGTGGTTAAGCAGGTGAACGTGGTGTGATTCAGAGTGCTGTGTAACACCTCTGGCCACAGAAGGTCTCCAGGAAGCAGGAGTGGTGTCACCAGGGCACACCTGAGCCTCCTCCATGTCAGAAGGTTAGACTCCACACTTGAAAGAACAGGGTCTATGAAAGGGCATGTCCACCAGCAGTAGGAATTGTGCTGTAGCAGTTGTGATGCTGCCACTAGAGCACCTGAGAAACAATTGTCATGATTTATGATCTCATCAAGCCAACACACTTGGTGCCAATGGTGAGATTTGATCTATTAATTGCTTTGAATGGGATGTCATATGCTGACTCCCAACTGCTTGGGTTGCAGTTAAATACAGATTTGCTCCTCTGACTGAGTTTGTGGACTGCACTTTGACAGTATCTGCTGTTTCCAGCATCCTGTCACAAGCTTTCCATGTCCAGAACTCTTGGGTAAAGCTGAGGATGGAATAGTCCAGTGGTATTTGAGTATCAGGGCACTGAAGGCAAAGCTGAGTTATCCTTGTGTAAATGGGATACATATTTTTCTCCTGCTCTGGAGAGGGCCTTTGCAGAGGTTTGTCCCCTGTGGCAGGCTGAGTAGTTTAGGAGATGCTTCTATAACTTTCATGGAAAGCTTTTGTGAGGGCATTTCATCTCCCTGCGTGTTTTGTAGATTACACATTTCAGAGCTTTTAATCAGAGGTGGGGAGTCCTTCTCAAATCCTGCCTTTCACCTCTTTTAAAGGTCCTGTCATGGGGAAAAGGTCCAGAGTAGCCAGACCAGTACTGACCTCCCTGTCAGGACACTGAGAATTAGTGCAGCAGTTACTTGATGGACACTTTTATCTGGACACAAAACTGAGGACTGATGTCTCTACGTATTGAGATCGAACCTGATGCTCTGATCAGAAAAGCCATGGAAGGTAAGACTTTGAAAGTGCCTTTTTCAAGTGAAATAAAACTTCATAGATTGTGCTCTGCTGGACAAGAACAACACAGCCAAGTGCAGAAGTGCTCATGGTTATGAGAGAATCAATTAGGGCATGTTGATGAATAATGCATGTGCAGCTTAGGAGGGATGGATGACATCGGTTTTATTTTTGTACTGTTAATTGAGAGCAATTCTAGGACAGAAAAAAACACAAAGGGAAGATGGGGAAATTCTGGTCATAGCAGCAGAAGCTGGAAGCTCATCAACAACACTTCCTGTCCATTAAGCTGTAAAAACCTCAGGAAGAGGAATTGTACTTATGTCCTCTACAGCTCCTAATCCATGTAACTGATACTGCCCAAGAATCCAATTCAGACTGTAAATGATATGAGCATTTAAAGAGATAGAAGTTGAAGCTGCTGCTTTGAAATCTGATGGCCTTTCCTGTGTTAAGATAATGTCTGCCTTGCTCTTTTGGGATCCAGCTGTAGGGCATCAGTCAGCTTTATTTATCTCTAGATGTGTGGCTCTGCTGTTCCTTGGACATGCAGGGATCTCTGAAGGAGAGCTGGTGCACTGGGGTGTGAGAGAAATCCTGGGACCCTTGTAGGAAGTGATCTGTTGCTGCTCACATGTGGCAAAGTTCCCCACGTACCGGTATGCAGGTCAAAATCAACTGTTCTTCAGATCTTATGGGTCTCCCCTTGAGTCTGTGCACTGGTTGGGTTTAACAAGGCAAAGTGTTGACTCTGAGACTGAAACAACTGCTGCAGGGTAGAGGAGGAGCCCAGCAAAGCAGTGGGAATGCTCCACATCCCTTTGCTTTAGTGTTTCCCAACACCCAGCTAAGAGAATTTCCCAATGCTTGGGTGCCTGCCCAGCTCAGAGCAAAGTCTGCTGCAGGTGCCCAGTAATGTTCACCTGAGACAGAGGACGTGAGGGGAAGGACAGAGGGCACACACTGTGGTGAGCAATCAGCCCCTGGTCTGAGGAACTGTGTCGATTTGTTGTTTGTAGAACACTTTCTGGTGGCTGATGTGTGTGGGAAAGGCTGTGAAGGCATTTGGAGAGTTGTGTAGGTGACTGCTGGGGGTCAACCACTGATGCCACCTGGAGGATATTTTTTATTTGCCTACTCTGTGAGGAGTCACCACTTCAACCTAATCTTCCACAGAGATGGTCAAGGACAGCTGGCACCTATTTAAGGAGCCAGAGCTGATGTGTGGTGGGACTTGAGGCCACTGATGTTTCCTTGAGCTTGCTACCCCAGTTCTCTCTGGATGGTGTAACTGCAGCCTCAGTGTTGCAAACCAGCAACTCACACTTGCTGCTTGGACTGAATCCTTTTGGTGGTGGTATCTGTGGGTGTCCTGAGGCTGCGCTGGGAGCTGCCTGCTGGGAAAGCGTGGGAGATGTGGAGCTGTGTGAAGGGACAAGCACTGCTGTGGGACTGTGCAGGCAGCTCCCCTGTGCCAAATCCAGCCCAACACATCCGCTGGACATCTTGATGTCTGATTACAAAGGTTCATTGGCTGGGGAGGATAGTGGTTTTACATCTGTACAAGTCAAGAATGATTTTCTAGGTCCGTTTTAGCTAATTTTATAGAAATAAGGAGGAGGTGCTATCTGCTGGAGTGCTCACAGGGGTGGCCTGTGAAGCAGACATCCTCAGCCAGAGTGTGCTTGTCACTGCTGCTGTGGAGCAAATGCCTGAAGTGTAACATTTTTCAATGTTGTCATGTGGGATAAAAGTCCATAAGGAGTCTTTGCTGCTCTGCTGGGGTCCCTCCTGCCTGCTTTAACTTGTACTTGTTCCATTGCCTCTGAGGCCTCCATCATCATCCCTCTCTCTGAAGGTCTCCTCTGTGTGACAGGCCAAGGCAGGGAAGGAAAACCTGGAATTTAGTGTCAGATGTAATAGCAGAAGGTCCCACAGAGGATTTGGAGGTGTCTAGGTGGGGAGGAGGGTGAAGGTTTACTGTGATTCCTCATGCCTTTGCCAGGTCCCTCTCTTTGTGAGATGGCTCTGTGGTGCTATGGTCTTTTTATTTTGGATCAGCTCTGGCTTCCCTGAAATCCAGGAGACCCCTGAAGGACTAAGGGTTGAGTTACACTGGCCGTGCTCAGTCTGCCAGTACATATCCAGAGTCACATACCAGTTTCCCACTTCTTTTCTTTCTCTGGGCCTGGGGAACGAGACAGGCGCTTTCTCTGCCGGCCTTGTTCTTTTACTTCCCTGTAACAGATGGACACACCGAGCTCCTGGTGCTGTGCAGGGTGAGCAGCAGGCACTGGGTGCGGTGTCAGCAGTGTCCTGGCACTGATGGAAGCTGTGGAATGCTTGGCTCTCTGTCCATGGGACCACAGCCAGCCCGTGGAGGTGAGTGAAGAGCTCTCATTTGAAACACTGCCTGCAGTTTTGGACTCCCCCGGTTTGTGAGAGGGGTGAATTCCAGTGAGGCTTGGGGAGGCTGTGGAAGGGTTGGAGTGTAACAGGCTAAGGGAAGTAGGAGTGTTGAGCTGGAGAAGGGTTTGGGTGAACTCTGGTGGTTGTCCAGTACCTGTGGGGAGGGGATGGAGGCAGCGGAGCCGCGCTGGTGGCAGCAGAACAAGAAACAGCGTTTGTGAACACAGATGTGTCCTGTATCATGCTGGGTAAGAGCAAAAGTTCTGTCCTGTGCAGAAGCCCAGAGGGGAGCGGGGGCTCGGAGCCTGATGGGCTGTACTGTACGTGAAGGGATTTAACACCTGACAGGACAAGGCCCAGAGCTGAGCTCCGTACTGTCCCTGCCTTGAGGGGCAGAGACCCCCGAGGCCCCTCAGCCTCCCTGACCACGGGACCTGTGACAAATTAACAGCATCTCGGGTGGGGTGGGGGGTCGCCCCCTCTCAGTCACGCTCCTCACAGCCGATGGCACGGGCAGAGGCAGCCGGGGCCCCGCATTCCCTCACATCCCGCTCCATGCCCGGGATGGGCCCCGGGACCTGCCGGGCCGGGGGCGCCCCGCGGGGCCGGGGGGAACCTTTCTGCGCCCTGCGGAACCTTCGCGGCGGAGGCGCCTGTTGCTGCCCGGGGGACGAGGCGGGCGCTGCGGCGGGGGGCGGCCCCGAGCGGCGGCGGGGCCCGAGAGCGGCGGAGGCGGGAGGAGGCGGCGGCGCGGCCGCAGCTCCCGGGGCGCCCGCAGCTCCCGGGGCCGCCGGGCCGCAGCCCCCGCCGGCCGCCCAGGTGAGAGCGCGGCGCTGCGGGGCCGCCGCCACAATGGGAGCGGAGCGGGCCGGGCAGGGGCGCGCCGGCGGAGGCCCGCCCGCCCCGCCGGGGGTGTGCGGGGAGCGGCGGCCCGGGGTGGGCGCCGGGCGGGGGAGCGGCCCCCGGGGGGCCGGGGGTGTTCCGGAGCCGGGCGGAGGGGCAGCGCCGCCGGGCCGCCCGGGGGGCGGGTCCCGCTGCGGGGCGAGGGGCCGGGGGCTGCGGGGCTGGGCCCGCCCGGGCACCACCGAGCCCGGCTCAGCGTCCTGCCCAGCCCCGGGCCTGGCCGTGGGGGCCGGGGGGCTCCGCCTGCCCCCGCGCGGTGCGGGGGTCCCGGGGCTGGCGGGGCCGAGCCGGGCCGGCCCGGCGGGGCCGGGCACAGCGGTTGTCACGCTCTGCGGTGTCCAAGCGGCGTCGGGCCGGGGGACTGGGGAACTGACGTGCAAGGTCGTTATCTGGTGCCTGTGCGAGACTTGTTGGTGAGCTTGGGAGGGGGGAGGCTCGGCGTGCGGAGTTGTAACCTCTCCTCACCCTGATCCGGTCTCACGGCTTTTTAACTTGCTCTCTCGGAGGAAGAGTTTGTGGGTGACTGGATGCTTTGGTGCTCGTTTCTGAGAGATGCTCATAAAACCCATTGGATTCCCCTCCTGCCCTTTCAATGATCTGTGCAAAACCGGTGCTTTAAAAAGTTATTGGAACATCCCTTCCGTCTGTGTGCAGGTGGGGAATTTTTATGTAAAAAAAAGACCAAACAGTGAAAGTTCAGACTTATTTTTTTCCATTTTTAATGCTGATAAGATACTAACGGTGACATTTACTTGTCTTTATAACTTTATAAACGTTGGATATGCTTCGTATGGTTATGCAAGCATCATGCTTGATGAATAATCACTTAGTCTGTAGGAAATCACTGCAGAAACTTCTGTGTTGGTTCAGGATGTTCCTGCTGCCTGGTTGGAGGTGGTGACTCCCCTCCCTGGCTTAGAGTAGTGGGCCTGGTGAGTGGTCTCCTTCTGCTTCAATGCAGAATCAATTAATTTAGAATAAACAACCTTTGTTTTGGTAGTTCTGCTCCAGGGGCAGCAGCACCCAGCAGAGGAATGAAAACCAAGCAGCCTGCTTGGACCGCTCAGGTGCTCCTGGTGGGAACTGACATGGCCTTGGTTTGCTAAGGGAGGCTTTTTTCCCCAGATGTGGAGCTGTACACCCCAAACAGAGAGAGGACAGCACAGCTTCTTATCCTGTGACCTTATTGGGACCGGACTATAGGGGTTGTTCCTTGCTGGTAGGTGCTGGATGTGCCATTTACCAGAAATACACAGTTGCTGCTTTAAGGGAGAGCTGTTGTGGCTGGGTGGTGTTTTCTGGGTTGACACTGCCTCAGAGTGAGCACCACCTTCTCCCAAAAAAGCTCTGAGGGTTTAGTCTCTGTTCCACTTGTACTGCACTTGGGTAACTGGGAACTTCTGCGTCTCTAAAACTTGGAATTCCAGATTTGATGTTCATGGGCATTGCAGATCCTGGATGGGAACATCTTGTGGTCTTTTGAGGAGAAGAACCAAGCAACATAGTTTCTGTGTCATCTTAACAGTGGTTGCATTCTAGTGAGAATTTGTGAGGTATAACCTGGCATAGAATATTGTAATAGAACATCTGTGGTGTTCTGCATCCAAGTGGATGTCGCAGAATAATTCAGAGTGGAAAAGGCCTCGGGAGGTGTCTCGTCCAACCTGCTGCTCAGAGCAGGATCTACACCAGGTTTAGACCAGAGTTTTTTTCATTCAGGTCTTAAACCCTCCAAAGGTTCATCAGTCTGTCCCTGTTCCAATGCTTGGCTGTCCCCTCCAGGAAGAATCTCTTCTCTAGGCCAGGTCATCACCTCCACCGTTGCAGTTTGTGTCTCGTGTCCTGCTGTGTGTCCCTGTGCACAGCCTGTGTCTTCTTGATGGCCTCCGTGTAGGTGTGGGAGAGCTGCACACAGTGTCTCCAACGGGTCTGGAAAGTGCTGAGTGAGAGGGAGTCGTGTTTTCCCTGGATCAGGGTGGCTGTGCTTCTGCCCATACAGCCCAGGGTGCTGTTAGCTTGTCTGGCTGCCAGGGTACACTGCTGGTTACGTTTCCTGTGTGCAGGTACAGGTGTGTGCACGGGTGGGTTTGTGCACACACACACGTCACTCTCAGTCAGGTAAGAGCTGATGTTTCTCACCCTCCTGCTGTGCAGCTCTGGAAAGAGCCTCGTTGGTGTGTACACATACGAGTGTGTGTGCACACACAGGTGTCAGATCACACCTTCTGCAGCACTGAGCAGTAGTTTTTCCACCCTTTTCCTCATATGTCACTAGTGACTGTGGACTCCTTGGCCTTTCCTGACTCTTGTGCTGCCATGCATACCCTGGCTGGTTGTGCCCCTCAGCCCACAGGTCTGGCTGTTGTGTTGCCTTCGCTTTGTTGGTCAAAATTTTGTTGTTTCAAACACTTCTTTGAGATGTATCAAGTTGACGTGCTAGGAAGGGAGTGGCACTGGAGTGAAGCTTTTCCGTGGGGATTCAGTTGAATCCCATTGGATCAATTTCAAATCCAGAATGTAGGAAGTGTGTTTTCAAATATGGTTGTTTATGTGTGTGAGTTAAATGAAACATTTAGGTACAATATTGTTAAGAATGCAATTAGTTGCGGGGCAACTAATGTTTGTGTAATTTCTTTGAACTTGCTTCCTTCAGGTGCTTGGGAGTTTTTGGGAAACTGTAACTGTAGGATAAATATTCTCTGTCAACAAGGTCTCTCATTTTAAACTGAATTTTGGAGAACTTGGTTCCTGCAGAGGTAAAAGTACCAATTGCTATTCCTAGATCCTTGGTACAGATATAATTTTGAGATGTGTGTTTCTGCTTACACAGAATAATTTCTACATTATATTTTCCTGATTGTCAAGTACGTCGAGTTAATTACAGCTGAATTTGTTTCAGAGAATGCTCATCTCAAGCCGGGAATTTGTTGTGTTTAAGCAACATTTGTAGCTGTATAAAAATAAAAGAATTTATAAAGAGCTGTGGTTTCCCCTGCCTCCCAGATTGGCACTTACTAAGTACTTTCACCAGCACAGAAGAAGCCAATGTTTAGGTTTGGACTTGTGGAATAACATGTGTAAATCTGATATTTAGGTAATTTGAAACAATGAATGAAAACTTAATATCCAGTTAACTTTTAGAAATCTTACACTAATTTTCTAGGACTTTGTAGAAATAGAGTCTTAAAGGTGAAGGGGAATATTAAAGTAACGCCATTTGTTGTTTGATAAAGGACAGAATTAGCTGATGAAATGGAGTGTCATTACATACGGGGAGAAGGAGGAAGGGGGAATTACAGGTAGCCATAAGAAGGGAAAAATTGTTGAACAGGCACCTCTAGAAGCTGGTTGGACTTATGAGAATATGGTGTTGTTTTGTAGATTGTTTATTGAAGTCATCATTCTCTTAAACTAGCTAATGGCATCTCACTCTAAGTAATATTAAATTACTGATCAGTATTTTGTATGTGATAACCAGCAAATCCCAAATGCACATGTTTTCTGGCAAAATTAGTATACCTGAGGTTGAAACAAGTTTTGAGAAGGGGGGGGAAAAGATTAAAAAATATATATTGCTTTCAGCTATGCAGATATAAAACTGCAAAACTGCTTAAGAATAACAATAAGATCTGTTACTTTGAAAAATACTTTGAAGTATAGAAATTAGGCTTTCAGAAATTCTTAAAGGTCAGACATACCATTGACTCAATTTTATGTCTGATGTGGAATAGCAGAATTTCAGTCCTGTGAGTGAGGCTGATTCAGTGCTGTGGCAATCTCAGAGCAGCTGTGATAATTGAAATCTTGTTCTTGCTCAGTGATAATGCTGGAGTTGGGGTCAGTCTGACACCTCCAAAAATCTTGTGGCATTTTGAAGGTAACTAGAACTCACTTGAATTGTTACATCACTTAAATTTAATAGCAGCATTTTCAGAACGCTCTAAAATGTGCAGGTAGGAGCAGTGATTTGAAGCCCTCTGGGGTGGCCTGTCAGCTTGTCCCAGAGCTGCTGTTCTGAGGGTGTACCTGCAAGCTGAAATGCACTAACAAAGGCAGGAAGAATGATCCAACTCGGGTTTTAATGGCAGCTGGTTATTCAAACATCAGAAAAGACGTAAAGGCTGGCGTGCTCTTGTCTGGAGGAAGTATTGATTCTGTGCTGGAGAAAAGTGCTGAATAACTTCATGACTGAAGGCATCATTCAAAGGTGCAGAAATCTTTGGGGGAAGAGTTTTAGCCAGTTGCTTCAAAACAAAGCTGAAGGACTCTGTTAGATGCTGTCAGTGTGGCTTGTGGCATAAACACGGAGTGCAGTGTTCAAACCATAGAAGCAGTGCCCTCTGTTACTGCCCTAAATCCTGGGAGGAGTTTCTGAGCTGCAGTTACCATTGCCTTCTTGGACACCTGTTTGAAATGGAGAAGAGTTGATGAACTGAACCTGCCTCTTGCTGATCTGACTCAAGTGACTCTCTTCCTCCTCCTCCTCCTCTCCGTGTGCACACACAGTGGCACCGGTAGGAGCCTTGGTAAGTGGCACTGGCACAAAGCACTTTCTGCTGCTACACCTGAAATGTCAAGCCAAGAATTAAGCACATTAACAGAATTTCTCTTCTGCCACTGTAACAGGTTCTGTGCTGGTGGACCTTTTCTGGCAGATAAGTAGAAAGTCAAAGTTGGAAAAGCTCGATATTCCCAAGTGCTCTCCTGTGTTACAAACACATCGAAACTTACGCTGAGCACGAGAAGGACTTTGATCGAGGCCTCACGTGCAAAACAACACTCTTTATATAAGAGAGCCTACAGAGAGGCACTAAACTTATAAAAGCAATTAAAGGGGTTTTGCAGTGATTTGGCAGATTACAGGCAGATAACTTTACTCTGGCTTCTTTGTTGCAAACCAGCTTGATCTAATTAACAAAGAGCTGGAGCTAAATAAGGGCAGAATTGATTAACAGAATGTGCAGAACCTGGCTGATCAGGTACAAGGAGTTTCTAGGGCAAGCACAGTATGGGACATAATTGAAATGTGGGGGAAGTGACACAATCTTGACTTGTACTTTCTTCCCTTCACAGTGAAAATTTTTACCTAAAACTTTAACTTGTGAAGAAAACTTTTCTAGCCTAACAGAACTGTGGAAATGGTATTTTAGAGACATGGTAATTAATCAAAGGTTTTTTCTAGTCTCTGAGAAATTCAAGTCTTATCTAGGACATAATCATCAATTAAGTGTGCGTTATTATATTTGAAGTTGTTGAATCCAGAGTAAATAGGTTATTGAAGTGTAGCTGTTTGTTGCAGCCAAAGGCTAATACAACAACCAACCAACCAACCAAACCCCAAAACAACCAAAATCCATGGGCATGACAAAGCCTGGAAAAGGGATTGTGGAGCAGAGGGGCTCATACTGCCTGCTGAGTCAATTTGGAAAATAGGATGTTACTCAAAAAGGACTTGATTGAGGAGGGCTGGATGTAGGATTTACTCAAAATTAGTGAAGCAAAGGAAACTGTTACGTGGCTGGTGAGTGGCAGTGCTCTGGAAGACCAAAAAATCGTAATTAAAGCTCTTGTATCAAAAACAACTTACAAATGGGATTTGTGTGGTAATTGTATTCCCATGCCTGCCTCAGTCAACGAGGGTGTTGTTGAGAAGTGAATCTTGTTCAACAGATACAGTGTCATGTATGATCTGTGAGTCAAAACCTGGATTAAAAATAGTAGACGTGGAAAGCGGAATATGAATGGAGTATCTTTCAGGGATTTGTAGTAGGTCCACGGCTTTGTAGTATTTTTATCAGTGGCCTGGAAGAAAACATGAAATTACAGCTGTTCAAATTTGTGGATTATGTAAAGGTTGTGCCTGGGTGGTGAAGCATGAAGAAGGAACGGCAGCTGTGCAGTGTCCTCTGAGTTGTTTGGGTAACTGGGTCTAATATGGCCAAATATGTTCTTTATAGAGCTGGAGCACAACCTTATGCATGTTGTGGGAAAGACTGGAGGCTGTGCATTTGGAATACAGAACTGTGCTCCCAGAAACCAGTGACCTTGGAAAAGGTGGCAGGAGCAGAGCAGATATGTGGCAGTTCTGTGAGTCCTCAACTAATGTACATCCATAATAACAGGAAATACAGAATGAGGACAGAGAGGTGAAATCAGTTGGGGGGTATTTTGATGAGGTTTAATGTTAGTGTTTTTAGAGAGATGTTCAAAAGCAACAAAGATGTAGTGTTCAATGTTGCTTGGGTGATTAAATCGCTCATTAGAAAAACTTCTTCTTAGTGCTCAGTTGGTTTAGCTTATCACAAAATATTTAAAAGTTTCTCAATTTTCTTTGGGCAGAATAGGCTGTGTACCAAAGGGCTCTTTAATTTAGTGGAAAAAGATAGGATAGCAGCCAGTGCCTGGAAGTTAAAAGGATTATTTCAAATTAGGAAAAAGGCACAGATTGTCAACAATGAACGTGATCAGCCACTGAAGGCATTAGGAAGATGGTTGTAAGTATTAAAGGGGAATTAGGATGTCTCCATCTCTCGAAGTCATCAAGTCAGAATGGAGTATCATTTGAAATCTGTGCATGAGGAAATGCACGGTACATGTAGGAGTGTACCTGCCACCATCTAAGAATAGGAGCATTTGCAGATGCCAAACAGATCTCACCCAGTTGTGTTCAGACCAGGCCTCCCTTCCTGCCCCTGCCTAGAGTTAGTCCCGTGATCTGATGATGGTAGTTGTTCGTTTATAGCACTCCTTTAAATCTATTAAGCATACCTTTTCTCTCAAGGGAATAAATGTGCTCATATGAGCCATGTACTTAAATGAAACAAAATGTGATTTGTGTTGTTTTGGTTTTTTTTAGGAAACACTGTCATTTTCAGTGATGGGGAAAGGAAGGGGCTGTATGGGGAAGGACAGGGATGGCTGTTTCATTTCCTGAATTGGTTGGGATACCTTTCCCAGTCTTTTTCCTGAAAAAATCTGATCATGTGCTCTCAAGAAGTTTACTCCAGTACTGAGTAGTCATTACATTTGGAAAAAAATGTTCTTTTCATTGGGGAAGAAATTGCCTGTGCTCTTGCTGGCAGAGGTAGCTCTGGGTGTGAATGAGTAAGGTTGCAGTGTCTTCTGTGTCTCTGCTGGTACAAAATCAGTGTTTTCCTTGTCCAGCAAAGGAATGGTTTCTGTTTTGTCCTGCCTGCCAAAGCGGTGAAGGACCACAGAGAGGAAAAAAGCTGTGAGTCCTCTCCTGCCTTGGCCATAAGGGAGAGGATTGATTGCCTGTGGGTTCACAGTGGCCCATCAGGACCGTTGGTTTGGGATGTTTTCCTTAACCCTTCTGGAAGTACAATGGGAGCCAGTCTGGTCGTGACAGCAGCTTATGCCTGGTAGGCACCTTCCCCAGCATCCTGATCTTTTCCCCACCACAAGATGAGTGCATGCCCAGTCGTGTCAGAGGAAGGGCCGTGGGAAATACAGGAGCTGGGTGCTCTGCTCCTGGCAGATTGGTGTTGGATGGCCTTTTCTTCAGGCACTCCCTCGGCTTCCTTAGGGAATGGGCATGTACACCAACAGCCCTTGTGCAGAAAAGATGTTTCCAGCAAGCACCAGATGTAATATGTCTGTTCAGGACCCCTGGTTTTGGGGAAGGGTCGACACTACAGAAGATAACTTCATTTGTTACAGAAAGAAAGTGTCCTGCTCAAAAGAGTTACCTCCTCACAGCATCTGCCAGCCAAGTGCTACCTTTCCCTCTCTGTCGATTATTTTACTATTTCATCAAGGCAGGCAAGGTCTTGTATTCTTTTCTTTGCACTCTTGGGCTGACCTGTGCAGGAAGGCTTAGAGATAAAATCCTTTTGTTGAGGGAAGCTGTTTGTATTTTAATCTTTGAATTTCCTTGCATTTTGGAGGGGGTGTGTCTCCCCTGCATCTCCCGCTCTCCTTATTATTATCATCTTGTCTGACCCATTTTGCTGATAAAGAGAAGGCAGTGAAGAGAGACAGAAGTGGTTATAACTGAACAGGTTTTTTACTTGCAGTCTTACAATGACTCCACTTTTTCTTTTTTTTTGAAAAAACATTTTTTTTAAAGTGATCCGCTGGCTTGTTTTTGCAGTTACTTTATGGCAGGGAAGATTGAAGGTGAAGAGAGTTAATTGTCCAGGCGTCTGGATAAGATTTTGGGGATAGGGAGAGATTGTAGAACTCAGAAGATAAGGATTTCAGTTTTTTCTACTTCATTTTGTCTTACTGTGCTTGAACTCCTCCTATATCTGATATCAGAAAAGTATCTTTCTCATGGCTGCTGAGGAGACCTGTCTCTTCTTTCCTCACTTGCATCGTTGCTTGGCTGTGACACTGTTTAATATAAACTGTAAAGTATGAAAAAGTTTACCTGTGACCTGGGTCAGAAGATTAAGACCAGAGGTTTCTGGAGTGGCAACTTCATTCTTGTGAGAAGAAAGGATAAGAGAAGACTTCATGCCAAGGGTAGTTATGCCTCCTTGAACAGTTTGGGTGAAGTTGTAGTGTTGAGGGAAACAAGCGCAAAGCAAGCACGGGATGTGAATGAGAGGCTTCATATACTAATATGAATTTATGATCAGAACTCCACAGTGGCTCTTGGTTGCATCTTGGGAAAGGTCTGTGTTCTTGGACAGCCCAGGAATTTTGACTTATCCCAGACATAATAAGATGCAATATAAAACCAAGGAAAGGCAGAGGGCTGAAACAAGTGATTCTTTTATTTAGGTACTAATAATTAGCCCTTGATCTCAAGCAAGGGCGTCATGACCAAAGCAAATTCCTCTTCACGAGCTTAAAGAAATTACCTATTTGTCCTCATGGTGCAGATTGCATCACCTCCCTTTGTCACCCCATAGAGCTGTTCCTTTAAGTCCTGCCTGAATGCCTTCAGGAGGGGACCTGCCCTGACCCAGAGAAATTTCTGTCAGTGCTAGTTATGAGTTTCTCGAGGTCAGGGCAGCTTATCTTCCTGCTCCCTAGAACAAAGCCTTGTCCTGTCTTTGCCCCTTCAGTGCCCACGTGTCACTGCAAGGACCTGTTCACAGAGGCTCTCGCTGAACATGTTATGCGTTAGGGACTTACATGAGGAGGTCTGTGGGTATTTTGCTTTGAGCTCTGAGCAGTTCAAAAGTATTTGCTGTGGGGAGAGATGTGCACAGCAAGGGTGTCTGACTGCATGATGTAATTTATGATTCTTTTGCCCTTTGAGTGGCAATTGCGTTGAGTTTTCAATTAAAAGAGCCCAGCAAAGTGAACTTCAGAAATAAATACCTCCACACAAACCCCAAAGTGATGCCATGACTATTTAAAGAAAGGGACAATGGAGAAGATTGAGTCTGGGAATGTTCATGTTTCACCTCGGATACACACCATCCTTTTGGTTGGTGTTTGTGTCGAAGACAAGGAAGCTTTGTCACAAAGACCATCACTTTTCCAAACCAAAACACTGTCTGTGCCCTGTACTGGAGCAGTATCTGGCTGCCAAGAGCATGGCCCTGGTGACAGTGACTCCAGCTTGGACAGCCCAAACCCAGGGCTGCAAATTCCCACCCTCCCACTGTTTTATCCCCTTGTACCTGCACAGCTGTTCTTGTAACTTCGTAGTAAATCACATTTGGGAATGGAATTTTGCTTCCAGGTAGTTTTTTCAGCTGAATCAGTTTGGTGTCCAGCCACGAGAGCTGTGCTGGCACAGTGTGGGAGTGGTGTGTGAGTGGGAAAGAGCAGCTGCTGCCGAGAGTGTTCAAGGCCCAAGAGGCTGCAGTCAGCAAGAGGGAAAATAGGTAATTTAATCAAGGCCAAATGTTTATTACCCTTCTGGTGCTCTTGCAATCTGAAAACTGTCTGTCAATGTCAAGGCATGTCTCTGTCTCTCTAATTGGTGGGATTAACATCGGGTTTTGGTTGCCATCTTTGGTTTGTTGTGCTCTTTTATTCCGTCTTTGCATTAATTATTTGCATCACTTGCTGATGAAAGTGAAAGGAACAGCATTCCTGGTGTAATGTAACTGTCCAGAGGTTTGATTACTCTTGCAGCATCTTGTGTGAAAAGGCAGCTGGCTGCAGCTTCTCCTTTCCAGAAACAGTGCAAGAGCTGTATATTCATTCCTTAGAAAAAAGTGCCAGGGTTATGGAATGCACCTCTGCAACCAAACACAACCTTCTGGGCATAGGAAGTGAGAGAAATCAGCTTGTGTTTGCAGGGGATGTTGGGGTGGGGGAGGTAGCAGGAACAAAGAATATCTCCTTAAGTCAAGAAGTTGTTGTAGGAGTGGTGTCATCAGTTGGGTTTTAAGTTCCTTGTCCGTAGGTGTCAAGAAACTGAGGGAGCAGGACTGAAAAAATTAACCTTACTGAACTTTTTTTTTTTTTTAGGGGGGGGAAGGGGGGGTTGGAAGCTCTTAACTCTGGACAATGCATAGTATGATTTACCCTAGCCAGCATTTTTAAGTTTCTGTCGACTGCAACTTCACATCCTGTTCTCCAATGAATGGGAGTAGGTCTTGATTATGTGATCTGAATTTGTTTACTCTATAATGACAATAGTTAACTACTTGAGAGAAATAAGACCCAGATAATGAGTAGAGGACACTGAGGAAGTGGGTGATCTGCTTAGTCATGTACTCTGTAGGAAAATGTTTTTGTTTTTTTTTTTTCTCCTGATTCTTCCTTAAGAAATAATTTAGATATGCCGTTTTCTTCCTTCTTTACTTACCGTAGCACTAATGAAAAACAAGAGAGGAGATCTTGTATTTCAGTTAAATCAGTACTTCTGTTTAGTGAAATGCTTATTTTAACAGAATGAGATACAGAGCTGGTAGCCTCTGTGCTAGCGTGGAACCTCTTTGTGGGTATCTGTCCTCTTATTGTGATAAGAAGGTGCATCCTTCAGAAAGTCTTTTAACTTCTATCATTTATCTCCTTTATTCCTAACAGAAGGAATGAGGGTGATTGAGATTTTACAGCATTGCCATTAAGTCTTCCCTGCAAGTGCCATGTAACCAGTTTTCTCTGTTCAAGAAGGTTACTACTTGTAGCCAGAATCTCCCATCAAAACAAGAGCTGTAGTTACTATTTAAATTCCTTACTTCAGCCCAAGTCAAAAATGGTCAAGAATTTCTACAATTAGACAAATGGGCAGGTTCAGTAAAATGATGTATTTTGGGAGGTATCAGCAGCTGAGCGTAGGGATGCTGACTTTTTACAGCATATGGTCACCTTTACTGGGGATAACAAGTCAAGAGGACACAAGAGGACCTGGCTTTCCTGCTGTTCCCTCTGTACTCGCTCGCTGGGCACGGCTGCCAGTCAGGCAGCATTTACAGATGAGCCTTGATAGAAAAAGTGGTCATTTGGGGAAAGCACTTGACTGAGACCTGCACTTCACTTTGAGAGAAAGAATACCTGAAAGGTTGTGGGTTTTTTGAAGATCACAGCTGAACGCTCTTTGTCATCCTGCTTCTAGATCTTGGAAACGTAACATTTTGGGTTCTGCATGGGCATGAATATACAGTATTGTCTGTTCAGTGAGAACAAGTACTGCAAAAGACATTGCTAGCATTAATGAAAGTTAAGTGAATTTATACATTTGGGAGACAGTGACATTTTTACTCTGAAAGAGTTGTATCTTGTAGCCAGCAGCTACTTATAGATGACTGCTGTGGTGCTTATTCACCATCCAGTGTTTTATAGGAATTTGTTAATATGTCCCTTTTCAATGGCATCTTCCTGTCTTAACATTTGGATATGCTTGTGCCTGTTGGTGATGGTAGTTAATATCTTGTTTAGCATAAATTGGGACAGGACTGTTGGGTATGTTTACCAAAATCCCACAGGTTATATTACCCTTCTGTTAATATCTGTGTGTCTCCTTAGCCCAGCTTGCACAGTGCTGTTTTAAAGCTCTTTTGGAAATAAGCTCAAGTATGCAGAGTCATATACCCATAATTTTGCAAACTAAAAATGTCATCTGCATATCAGGAGACTCATAACTCAGGTTCTTTTGTGAAGCAATACTTATTATCTCTAATTGGGGTGATTTTTACGTGTGTATGCAAACGATCCCCTGAGCAGGGTGTCGGGGTGCTTGTGCTGTGTGGGGAGAGGCAATAAGCTGCATTCTTTTCCCTTCCAGGCCTCTCCAAAGCATTGGGAAGTTTTGAGCCAGCAAAACCCAACCAAAGTGATGTTTCCATTACTGAGGACAGAACTACAGGAGGCTATTTCATCCAGTTGCTTTCCCTGTGAGCTGCCCATAGTGTCAATCTTAAGTGTTACCAAAGCAAATGTATTTGTGCAGGGGGGATAAGGATCGGTGTGTGTGTTTCATTTTGACCTCTATAGTAGGAAAGGCAAAGATCAACAGGTTTTGGTGGCTTTGTTCTCAAATCTAGCAGAAAAATGACCATTACATGTGGCACTTAATGTTTTACTTTTTCCAGCACTGTGCAGTGTTGAGGGAGGGAATGACTGTTGGAGGGAATGACTCTGAAAGCAACCCATGTTGATGACAAATTTTAATCCTCTGATGGATTTTTAATCTACACTGGAATCAAATAAAATTAGTTCAGTGTCTGATTGCTTGACTGTAACTTAGGTCTAACATATGCTAATTGTCATCTTCCTATCATGCGAGTTCAAAACTTTTTATTTCCATTTCTTTCTACTTCAGGATTTCCTGGTTTTCTTCTTTCCTTTTTTTTTTTTTTTTTCTCGTTTTCTTTGGTAAACTGTAGGTGGCATAAGTAATGCTTCCTCATCCCTAGTGTAATTATTGTTGCTGGAGGTGGGGTAAGAAATAAAGAGGAACAGACCTATGTGGAATTCTTCCTTTTTATAAAAACTGCATAAACCAGAACCTCAGGTTTCAACTCCAGTTCTGAACTGGGAGAAAGATGACAGATTGACACCAAACTCCCAGAGCTCTGTGATTGTTTGTGCTGAAATGCAGAGCTATGACTAAAGGCAGAGCTGAGTTGTGCTTACTCTGTGATCTGTCAGTGACAGTGTGCAGTGTGACTGGCGTCTGCCCCACAGGGGATGGTGGGCTGCCCTGGACTGCTGCTGATGGAAAGCTCATTTCCTGAGCAGGGACACAGTCACAGGCAGTGAATCACTCCCCTGTAAGGAAATGTGCTTCTCCAGGAGGCAAAGAAAGAAGAGTGTCTGGATGGGGTGATACTGAGAAAATAGGAGAGGATCAGGCCTTTTAATGTTATGAAAACTTACAATTGTCCTCATTCTGAAAGATGAAAACATTGTTTATGAGCTGTCTCAGTCTGTCTCTGTGGGATTCCCTTCAAGGAGGTGAGCCATAATGTTCAGATATCTCACTGACCAAAACCATAGCTCATGTTCAAGTAGTGACAGTGACTGATCTTTCATTGAGAGGGGATTAGATCCAAGCCTTTTCCCTCCTCTCTGTTCCACTGCTTCTGTTTATGTAATTTAGTCTTGATTTATTACATAACTTCTTCTGTGGCACCTATGTGTAACAAGAGCTTAAACTCCTAGAGGGATCTTTCAGTTATGTGGATCTCCCCCTGCTTGTGGGAATTGTCTTGACACAGTTTAGGTGTTCACAAGGAGAAGGCTTGGCACACCTCTGCAATGAATTGAATCTTCAAATCTAGCTTTTGGAATATGGGGATCCTTACCACTAATGCAGGGAAATTTACCCCAAATTAATCTATGTAAAATGTATTGAATATAGTTTAGAATCCTGGCATGCTGTGCTCTACTATTGAGTCTTCCCCATAATTTGAAATATTTTCTTGGAGTTTTACTCTTCTCATAGGTCTTGGTTGCTTTTCTGTAGTTGTACCACCATTGGCAAAACCTATACAAGCACACTTAAAAGTGCCTTTTAGGTTGAAATGCTGTTTGCTTTGAAAGCAGAAACAGTGACTGGGAGAAGGAAAGTTTCCTTTTCCCCATTTTTTCTTTATCAGGGAATGCAAATGCCATTTATATAGAAGTTGGCAAAGCTAAAAATATAAATGGAAATTCTGTGAAGTAAGAGACAGAATTTTTGTTATTTTGTGATGGTGATAATCCAGATGAATATCAGTAATTAGTGGAAGCAAAACTGATCACATGCTTTTTACCTCAGGTAGCCTGAACTTTTATGCAGTACCAATCAAACCGCTCCTCTGTGATGATTCATTAGTTAGGACACTTTAGGTTTTCAAAGCGAAGAGTTGATTTACAGGAAGTCAATTTCTACTTTAACAGAGTCAATAGAAATGCTCTGAAAAACAATGCAACATTTCACGTATGCAGACACAAAAGCAGTGTGCCCGTTTCTGCTGGCTCACGGTGAGGAGCCTCGCGAGGTCTGTGGGGAAGGGAGCGCTGGCACCTCAGGAGGAGTTGGGGTTTTCTGTGGAGGTCACAGAATGGGGACACTGTTGGCAGTGGGGTGTTCCTGCATCCCTTCTGGAGCGCAGGAGAGAAGGACCCCGAGGCCGGGGGCGGCTCCCGCGGCAGGTGGTGGCTGTGGCCGGGATCGGCTCAGGTTGTGTAAGGAGCCGCAGATGCTGCCATTGACTCGCGCTGGCTCTTTTTGTTCGGATCACAGTGGGAGCCAGGCCTTATGTAATGTTCATTGTCACAATCTCCGTTCCAGCACTGTCATGTCAGCAGAGGGGAAGGATTGGCTCTCCCTTTTCTTTATGGGTTGGTTTTAGGATTTTTTTTCTTTCCTTTCTCCCACCCTTTCTTGCAGCAGCTTTTGTTGTTTCTGTTGTGAGGGAACAGCCAGTTTCAGACTGGGTTTAGTTTTGGGGGTGCCTTTTAGGAGGGAGATTGTTAACCTAGAGAGAATAAAAGAGCAGGTCCTGCAACTCTCCCAAAACTGATATATGGATGTGTTTTTTAAAAGCAGTCTGTTATTTTTTTTTCCTCTAGATTCCTGCTCCCCATAAATCACGGTGGGCTCCTTAATACTCACGTCCAGTGTGGGTGAAGACTAGATGCATTGTCCTATATTTATGTGGGGTGGAGAGAAGCACACTTGCCTTCCTCAGAAGGGTGGTCCAGGGCGAGCAGATGCTCCCCAATTTATGATTTTCCAGGCTGCTTCTTTTCCCCTCAGTTTAATATTCCTGTGGAAAACAACATCTCTTAGAGGGGATCAATGCCACTTAGTTTTGTTGCGATTTGAACAAGATGAAAAGGAAAATTGTTTTCTTCCTTCCCAGCCAACAGCGTGTGGCCACCAGTTAGCTGTGAGTCACAGCTGAAAAGCTGTGCTTCTTGAGTCTCAACAGTCTCAGGCTGCGAAGGAAGAAGGGGTTTAAATCATGAAGTAATCAATTAAGGATGGGTTTAAATGCAATTTGTGGAAGTTATTCCTGGGGGAAAGAAGTTCCTGTTGATTTTTCAGTAAACACTTGTTTGCTTTGTTAAAAGCATGTAGGGGATCTGCTGGACTGGTATTAGTCAGTAACACTGACTCCTTTTTGGGAAAATATTTATCCTTTTAAGTGATTCCCCCTCTCCCCTGCCATTTTTTACACGATAATGTAATAAAAGCATTAATATGTTACATAACATAAGTTAGAGAAATTACAGTGTTTGTTAGAATCAAACTGTCCAAACACACTGATCCTGGGTTTATTTCTTGGTAGATTTTTAACTTGAACAGAGAAGTATTAATTATTTTGCAATAACATTACAAGTTACTACTTGCAAACTGTTACAAGATTTTCTGTCATACAGAGAAGCTTAAGCTCATGGCTTCTTTAGTGATGCATCTGTGTGCTTTATAATAATGTTCCATTAGTTATTGAAAGCTGCCTATAAGGTGCCAAAACAGTGCTAGCAGTGATTTAGCAAAAAGATGAGGTTTCCTCTGAGGAGCCAGCAGTTGCCTTCATACACATCCAGTTTGGAGTGTTTGTGTGTGAGCTGAGAGTATTGAGAGGAATCTTGTGGCCCCAACCAACCATTTTACTCTTTTGCTGCCAAATAAAAAAGGAAAACAGTTAAAGGAAATTATTATTACCATGAAACATGACTGTACAGCAGAGACTGGAGAGCATTATGCAGCACTGACTTAGAAGTACCTGTTTTTATTAAACTGTCTGTGCAAATCCTCTTGTGATTTGCCAGCGTGCTCGATTCTGTTTCTATGGCCAGGCTCCACAACGGCCAGTGTGAAGTCTTGGTTATAAAACAGGCTTTAAGGCACAAATCTTGATGAGTCCCAGATACTGGGCTTGGCTGGAGGTTGGGGAGGTAATGGAATCCTCTTTACTGTTCAGTGCTGGAGCAGCATTAGTGTTAAACCTGCCCTTTCTGAAGGGATTTGTATGGGATGGATGTGTGTACTCGGGAATGAGCCTGTCCTGTGCCTGAATCACTTGTGTCACATCAGGCAAAGAGCTTCTGTCAAGTCACTTTGGCTTCTGTGGCTTCCTGCAGGTGCAGGGGAACCCTGCTCCTCTTCTTCAGGTAGGGAAGGACTCCAGTCTGCTCTTCCTGCTTCCTTACTTTTTACTCCATGGTATTTGTAATAGTCAGTTAAATAATGGTTTAGTATTTATAGTGCTGGTGAGTCCTCAGATGAAAGTGATGCACAGAAGTGGCCCAAGTCCCCCACACCCCCTGATGTTTGCTGTTTCACCTCAGAGTTTGGCTCATGGCATGCATGACCCTGCTGTGAACAACTGTCATGTAGAAGGGAAAAAGTTGCTTGCACGTTCGACTCCATATGTAAGAAGTGATTTTAAAGAGTGAAAGAAAAAAACAGATTTGTGTCCAAATTTGCAAGGTTTCCTCATCCAGAACTGGGCCTCCTTTCTGTGCTGAGGAGGAGGCAGTCATCACCACATGGCATTTACTTACTATCTGAAATGTTCTACCTTAAAAAAGCAAAGCCCAAAAAACTTCGCAACTATTTTTATCTTTGTTGAAAGACAGGGCATAATACATGAGAGAGGCTGTCTTGGATGTTAATTTGATGCGCAGTTGATTGCAGGGTTTAACTTCCTGGGTAGGATAAACATGACAGCTCTTTTCTCCTCCCTGAGTAAGCAAGAAGAACTTCTCAGTGTTTTCCCCCAGTATCCCACCCTGGTTTCTCAGCAGCCTCACCACGTGTTGAGGCACTGTGCTGTAAGGGTGTCTGGCTGTCTGTAAGGATGATGCAGGGGGTTTGGTGTGTGCTTCTTGGTGCTGTCACCTTCCTCGTGGCACACATTCTGCTGAGGGGCAGCTCCTGTCCTGCGGCAGGGCAGGGGCTCCAGTGCGGCTCAGCCCAAGAGTCCAGTTGCAGGTAATCAGTTTATCTCTCGCAGAGTGCCCTTCCTGCAGCGATTAAACGTTGAGCTCAGTGTGCCTGCATGTGCAAAGGCAGGAGATGGGGCAGGTTGGAATAACTCAGCCATAAAACGGTAGCAGCAGCTACAATCTGGCCCTGTTGTGTAATTCCCCTTGGTGGGAGGCTCTGAACTGGGTCAGATCGGTGTGAGAAACGAGGGCAGTCTCTGGGCTGTGTCCCGTGTACCTGCTCCCTGCTCCCAGTGCCACCAGGCAGGGTGGGATGGGAGCCCTCCCGAGAGCCGGGCTCAGGCAATGCCAAGAGGAGGAGGGAGGACGACAGACAGCACTGCGACAATGGGCACAGAGGAGTTAATCATCTTTGTTTCACCCACTTTCTGCAAGATTTAATTAAATCTTTTGAAAAGCTTCTGTTTAACTCTCCTTCATATGGCTGGGGCTGCGAGCAGGTGTCAGGAGTTGGCTTATACGGAACGTGTATTTACTGCTAAACAAAAATAAAGCTTAGATTTGAGCCCTTTTGCACTCCAGTTTGAGAGAGAGCCACTCTCCACTGGGCTTGATTTTATTTATAGAAATACAAGGACCCATGTTCTTACCTTTAAACAGTGTTTGAAAAGTGTTACGTGTTTTGATTTGGGTTTTTTTTTTTAAAGCTCTTTGACAAATGATGAAACATAAGAGGGTGACACACAGGAGGATACTGATGGGAGAAACTGTATCATGTGTCATTTTTTGACCTGGAGCATTTAGTGACATTACAGCACTTCTCTTTTTTCTGTTTGTAGATGAGAATTCATTCCTGCCATGTTAGTAGTGTTTGTGTGTGTTTGTTTGGTTTGTGCAGCTTTGCAAGTTACAGGTTTGAGTATGTTTGTTTTCGTTAGGGCTGGATATCTGCTGGAAGGGAACACTGTTGCTACTTAAAAGAAAAAATAAGCTGCTGTTGTGAAATACACAGAGAGTTCAGCACAACATTTGTCAGGAAAAACTTGTGATAATAGATGGCTTTGTGTCTGCAGCCCTTGGCTGAAGCATTAGACGTCAGAAAGCAAGTGATGCTGGAGGTCACTGTATTGCAGCAACCTGACAGCAACAGGGCTCGTACCTGCCTACCACAGAAGCTGAATTAATATCTTTGGCTTGTGTAAACTGGCACACTTCCACTTGAGCTAATTCAGATTTTGGCCTTTTCTGCCATCTGTTTGACTAATCCAACTTATTTCGTGTGACACATTCAATAGTGCGGGGACTTCAGTTGTCTCTGCCTGGTGGTAAAGTGCTCCTGGGACCAAGTGGTGAAAGGCTTCCTATTCCAATGCCAGTTTCTGCAAAGCCTGCTCTTCCCTTATGTTTCCTTTCTTTCAGATACTCTTCAATGTTATTGAGGAGCTGAGAGGGGCAGAGCAGGAACTGATGACTTCAGCTGGAATAATTCAGTGTGCTCGACAGTTGGATTCTCAGCCCTGCTAGTGGGGTGTTGTGTCTTTAACCTTCAGGTTTCTAAGCTCATCTGGTAACTGTTGAAACACAGCTGAAAATGACATTTTTCTGTTTCTTGAAGTGTTTGTAGGTATGTGAGGGGCCTTATCAGCTTAGAAGTGGGGTTTTTTTAAGTGGCTGACTCTTTCCTAAGCATTTTATAGCTTACACTTGAAATGTGGCCTAAGCAGAGGGCAGTGTGAAATCAGGAAATGTTCCTCTCATCTTTCTTTAAAGCTTTCTGGGGAACGTGTGGGTAGTAATTCTTCTGCAGCTTGATTTTTGAGCGCAGCCTTTGCTTTAAGTTCCTTGAGCTCAAGATACCTCATATTCCTTTCTTGGCTGTGTTTCTTTTGATCCACCTTATCTTACGCAGCTCCTTTATGATCATCCTGCTCTTATGGAAGAGGAGAGCTCAGGAGAACCCATCATTGTCCAGAAGTGACAGTGCCTGACCTGAACAGATAAACTTGTGACTTTGTGACTGCCCTGGTCCTCTCTTTAGGTTTTGGTGTTGTGTTGCACCAATAAAGACTTGAGGGCTTTGAGTGATTAGTTAATATATTGGTACTGATAGTGATTCTCCAATGCTGGACCTGTATGATTATGATGCATTGCTTATGGCATCTATTTTCTGCACGGGATTTTGTGCACTGGCTGATATCTAACAGTCTGATATAACTGTTACTTGAAAGGCTGATGGCAGATTTGGGTTTTTATGGGCCATAATCCTGCTATGATGTTGAGCCTCGTGGCCCAAAGGTTGGGACTCGCTGGGCTCATGGACCTCTCCCTTTCTTGCAGGGTAGAACATGAGCAGGTAATGCACCAGGAGCACCACTGGGAATCATGTCAGACGAGTCAATCTCAGGGAGTGATCCGGACCTGGACCCGGACTTGGAGCAGGAGGATATGGAAGAGGAGGAGGAGGAAGATGAGGAGGAGGCGATGGAGGAGGACAACGATGGGGATGACGAGGAAGACTTACTTGATGAAAGTGGTAAGTGAATGGGGCTGGGAGTGTCTGCATACATTATGTATGTGTTATAGGAAAATGGCTGTGGCCCCTTAGTAGATTGTGTAAGGGTTAGGATTTGTCCAGCTCCTGTTGGGAGAAGTGCTTACGTGGGTGTTTAGTTTAATTAGGGATTTAATGCAGGTTAAATATGGAGTCCTGGTCAAAAAAAAATTCCCATAAAGAAAATAAGCCACAAGAATAAAATGTGAGGAGGATGGAATTTTAAAAATAGCTTCAGATTTTAAGGAAGCAATTATCTAAAAAGCAAATACATCAATTTACAATTACTTGTATTGTTAAAAGAATCCAGTGAAAGTTTTGCATCACCGGTTTGCCCAAAAGTAACCAATTTAGTGGATGCTATGGGCAATTATTGCTCATTTACAATAATAATCTTTAACAGCTGGAAAATGTTCTTTTCTGACAGCGTACAGGTTGGGTTCAGTTTTGCTTGTGTGTTTTACAAGATGAAAGGTGGAAGTGGTGACTAAGAAAGTTGTCACCTTCTATCCTCACCTGGTTATACCTGCCCTACTCTCCTCTTCAGGAGAGGACCAATCCAGGTCAGGACCATTACAGCTGTTTGTGGGCCTGTGCTGTGCAGGTTACATCAAAGTGTTGTTGGATAAGTGTCCTGGGTCATGGCACGATCCTAGAAATCAGTTTGTCGGTCCAGCACAAGGGCTGATGTTCCAGAGCACATAGACAGGAACACATAGCTCAGGTGGGAATCCCCCCAGCTGAATTTGCCATCAAACTCTTTGTATCACAGAACTGCAGCTGGAGCCTAAGGAGGTGCTCTGTTTGCTTCCTTTAAAATCCCAATTTTTAATAACTTCAAAGGGTGTGCAGGTATTTATTTGAATACACCTACTTAAACCTACTGGGAGTCTTCCTTTTCTTAGCATAGAATGTGTTAAAGACACATACTTCTCTCTTCTAGTCACTGAAGTATTTTTGGCTTCACAGTACATTGTTGTCCTCAAGTGTTGTTTGTTTTGTTTTTATATTCTTTCAGCCACATGCTACTTGAAGATGCTGTTTTGATTTCAAATGCTTATAAAATGTTTACACAAATGAATTTTATTCCTCTGTATTTATTCCTGTGATGTCTTTTTCCTAATGAGAAAGCAGCAGAAAAGGAAGTGTTAGTTCAGGTGAGAAACAAAGGAATTCTCCATACCATGGAGTTGTAGGGCCACAGATTACTTTGTCTCAGAGGGTGGTGGTGACTTTGTCATTTGTTCATGGGACCCTGCACCCAGGGGGGCTATAGGAAGTGTGACATGGTAGCCAAACTTTTATTAATAGACGGGAGTGGCTGTATGTGATGGGGGATGTATGTCATTTCCCATGGTTATTTTATCATAGACCTATGCACTTTATCATCAACATCCATATTATTGTGGGTGAAAAATCATAATTGTTTGTCAAGATTGTTCTTTCCAAAGCAAACAAGATTAATGTTGGTATAAACAAGATTAATGTAGGTGTACAGAACATCATTAACAGCTAATGGCAGCTGCTTATTTTCATCTTAAAACACCAGAAACATGTTTATGCTTTATATTTCTGTAGTGACTAATTAAAAATAAATTTTAACAAATGTAGAAAATAATGAGGAAGAGTAAAAAGACAATTTACATAAAGCTAACATAAAAAGCTTTTATAATTGTTGATTAGGTACAGGAAAAACTCTCTCTTCCACAATCTGAGCAACGCTAGATTGCCTCTGAGGTTTCAGATTGTTGAGCTTTAATTCTGTCTGCCAGAGTCTCAGGATGCTTTCTGCGTGCTTAGATGTACAATTATTTTCTTCTGTGGGGGTGTCCAGTCTGCTTTTCCTGATGGCTCCTCACAGCTCCAGACTGCCTCAGAAATGTCACTTGGCATCTGTATTACCTTAGATCTAACACAGAACCAGTCTCCTGCTGTTTGTCCTATGAAATAAAACCAACTTCAGGACTAAGAAGTTCGTTTTACTTTGCCCATCTGATGTTCGTAGTCCTGCCTTTGTAGATGAATCTCATTCATAAAAATCATCTTAGGAACAGGCGGTTTTATTCACAAGAAGGGGTGCAGTGCTCTAATGTTTATACTATGAAGCATTTAAAAAGCCTAATTTTAATATTTTCTGTTAAAACTTTGATCTCCCTATTCCCAGCTGTGCTGTTCTCTTCCCCTTCTGGTACTATGGTTGTTCTGATCCCATTTGGGATCCTGGGGGGATCATTCCCTTGTGGATGGGCTCTTGCATATTTCTAGCACAAGATTTAGAATATTATTAATGTTTCACAGTTACTTCCTTGGAAGGACAGTAGGCTGCACATGTATTTCCTCCAAACTGAAACCAATTACTTGTTTTAAAGAATAGTGATTATAACAGCTATAAGTGAACAGTTTTGTTTGCTTGCAAAGTAGTGACTTTATATTAGAATTTCCATATTCTGATGCCTCAAATGACTTAAGAAGCCTCCAGGGTTAATGTAATGTTGATAACACTTAGCAGTGACTGGTGTTTTGCACATTTAACCTCTTTTTGTCTTTTTGATACATGTTGTGTGTTAATACTCGTGAAACTTCAGTTTTATAATTTTCTTGGAGTTCCTTTTACGTTCTGGTGATTGAATCTTCAGCTTTGGGGCACTTTTTCTCATTTCTGCTCAGTTTTGTTTGCATTTAGTATAGGCTATCCCATAGATGGTCTAGAGTTTAGTTGGGACTTGTATGGTATAAGCTCTCAAGGCTTGTTGGAAGCAGTTCTTAAACTTTCTCCCCCATTCCCTCAAGGAAGAAAAAGAGCCTGGAAGGGTTAGCTTTCTGAATATTTCTGAGTAAGTAAGAGCTAATAACCACTTAGCTTCCATCCTTTTTACATTTCTTCAGTGGTGGTCAGTCAGTGAACCTTGACATCGTGTGTAGGAGCTCTTACAGCTTTAGCCTTCTATTCTGCTGGTGTGCTCCTTCCAGGCCATTCCTACTCTGACCCCTTAAAACCCCTTCCCAGTGGCTGCCAGCCTGCACAGCCATCCCAGCAGCACGCTTCAGTCCTAGCCAGAGGCTTCCACTGCTTCTCCAGCCTTGTCATCCCTGCCCACTTCATCTGTTTTCTCATCACTTGTGGGTTGCAGCACTTGTTTTATCATGTTTGATTTTCTGATAGCGGTGCGTGACTGCGAAGAACTTTTCTCGTTAACTCCCTAAATCTTTTTCACTAGAAAAGTGATGTACTGATGACTGTAGAGATAAAGGGCTGTTTCAAGTCCTGCACTTTTTCTCTGATCCTGGTAGTTGCTCAGGGCTGTGTAGAACTCCATAGGAATAAAAGCTGATTTGAGCAAAGAGGAAACAAACCTCCAATATGGATTGTACAGATCCTTTCAAATGCTGGGACTGTTCATACCTCAGAGCTTTCCTGAGGAAAGCTGTTGAGTGTTTGAATGAATCCCACTGTAGTGCTCTGTTTTCCCACTTTCTGAATGTCTTTTTCTGATTATTCTGACTGAAGTCTCTGGAATTCATTGTCTCATACAGATTGCTGTAATTCTGCTATTGATAGTGATGGCAAGTTGCTTGTTTTCTTACCTCTGAGTATATGGGTTAAACACTTTTTTTAAAGTGTAGTTCAGGGGTAGAAATAGTTGCTCAGTTCTCTGAAAGATAGCTTGTTCATTTAAAGCAGTCCTGCTAAATCTGCTTTGCCTACAATTTTCAATTGGTGGTGGTTGGGGAAAAAAATGTTGGGGTGAAATTATAGCAAGAATGGATTTTGTTTAATGTGATACTCCTTTGTGGCTCTTTGCAGGTCATCATCGTGGTGTGTACAGCAAGGGGTGCAATTACATTGAAAGGAAAATTTGATTTATAGCTGCCTGGGTAATTTCCCTGGCTAGCCCAATGGGAAAAACCAGTAGTTAACACCTTACTTACTAGAAACTCCATTAGAATCTAGAGTTATTAAAGCTGAAGTTATTTTGGAAATCTGTTTTTAAAGTCATGTGGAAGTGTGGGTTAAGATTTCTTTGAATGGTACATGAATGCATCCTTGAGGTACAGAGATCTGCTACTCGTTTTGGAGATGGTGTTATTCATGTGCTTCCCACCCCAAATCATTCCATCTTTTCTTCTCCCCAACAAATTGCTGGAACAAAACGAAACTGTGGGGTGTGTGGGAGTCCCCAGCTGGATGTATGTGGTTGGGAATAGAGCAAATTTCTGTCCTTACAGGGGAAGAGAGGAAAGTCTTTGGTATAAATCTGTTCATTTTGCAGGCTCCTCCTGTTCAAATACATCAGTTTGTGCTTTTTAACTGAAGTTATTCTTAAAAATTAGGTCATGTTATCCTCACCTGTATGAAACAGGCAGAGAAAGAATGTGGAGACAGTCTCCTGAAAAATATCCTGCTAAATGGTATCCTATTCTATATCATTTATATCCAGATTTAGAAAGGCCCATTCTGCTGGAGGAAAAAAATAAAATGATAAAAGGAACTACTCTTAGAAAGTAATTTACCTGCACTTTTTACTTGAATTGGATGGTCCTGCTTGTGTTGGTAAATGGAGATTTGTCCCAGCAATCTGAAATCTTTTTACCTGCTACTTTTGACCAGACTGCACACCCTTTTTCTCTTAGAACTAAAACACTGATCTTAAGTTGTCCTTCCTAACTACTGGAAAATGAAATGTATTCCTTAAGAAGAGGAGGAAAAAATACATACTTACTTCTTTAATCTCTCCTCTCCCTTTAGGAAGCAGCCTTCCACAGCTGTGTCTTCGGGTGGCACCGGGGGCAGGTGGGCATCCCAAGGTCGAGGCAGCCTCAGACAGCAGCTGCCCTTTGAGGAACCTTGTCATGAGCTGCTTCCATCTGCTGCAGTACATGGCACAGTTGGCTTGGTTGCTGCTTGCTTTCTTCCTAGTGACACGTGCTTTGACCTCCTGTCCTCCTTTAGCTGGTGGCAGGGGCTAAGGAAAGGCACAGGCCCATCAGAGTAAGCTTGGAGTGGAGAGCAGGCTCATTTTGTTGGTTGAAAGGGGATAAGTTGGAGGAAAATGTGTGGAAAGAAATAAAAGTCAGGTCTTTCCTAGACCTAGAAAAGCACTGAAGATGATCATGAGAGTGGCTTTAATTTTGAGCTCTGCGATGTTCTGTGTGTATACATTAGAGTGGGTGCCCATAAGTGATAATACTGTAATTTAATCTGCAAGTTGAACTTTGTAGAGTGCAAGGTGGATTTCTTGGGGAAAAGGGAAGAGTGGTGATGGATGTCTTCCCATTTTTTCCTTCTTGATGGACTTCCCTATCTAGATTCTTTTATTTTGGTTACTTGTGACTGGATGCAGCTCCCTCTAGAGCCCACCAGTGCTATTTCCAAGGAAGCTGGAAGGGCATATCCTGAGGAAAGCAAACCTCTGCTCAAGTCTAAGATTTTGCCTACGCAATGGCTCTGGTCCTATTAAACCTTGGAAGCCAAACCTGAACTTCCATGTGCCACTGTGCACTTTGCTGTTCTTACTACAAGCATTAAAATCTACCTGGCCGTTTAACTTTTTGTAGACTGTCTTCCAAGCCAATAATTGCCTGCAGGATTGTTGGTGTGGTATCATAGAGGTACAGAAGTAATTACTACCTGTGAAAGAATTTACTTGTGAACTAAATCCTGCATATTAACATATGTTTAAACTTTATCAAATTGTTTTAGGAAACTGCATTACCTTAGAAAATGATCCTGATGGATTAGAGTGTTTAAATATGCTTCATCATACAGGTGCAGACTGGGGGGCTCAGCCTCAAGTCAAATGGCTGTGGGTAACTCAGTTGGCAAGTGCACATCTCACTGGAGATTTTGGATGCATTTCTCAGGTGACTTGGTCTCAACTAAGCAGTTGAGGGCTTTCTATTGTTTTCTCAGTTCCTGAAAGTGATAAGAGCTTTGTCTGTTAAGGCTGTGCTCTCTGCATCCACAGATCTGAAGTTCGAGACTTGTGTTGGTTTTCCCAAGACTCAGAAAGTTAGGAGCTGGCTGGTTTCTATGTTTCCACAATCCAGCTGAATAAAATACAAAAGAGAGTTAGTATCAAAGGAGAAAAGAGGCTGGATGCTAGCATTTGCAGTTCTGGCAATCCTGCTTGCTGAGTAATACGGAAAGGTTATGTCAAAATCGTGGAGAAGTAGGTTTGTCTCTCATTTATGCAAGAGCCCCACTGATTTCTCTGGGAACTTTGTTACAGAAGGCTGCAGGTTTTAAGCATTATTTTTATTCTGGCAATTTTCTCGGTAGCACAGTCTGTCTGTCAGGACAAATGCTGTGTCTGTGAGCAGTCTGAGGGGCGGGGACCTGCCCAGCTATCAGGGGTCTCCATCGCCAGCACACTGTGAGGGAGCTGCTAATGCTTGTGCAGACTCTGAGGCAGGCACCCAGCTCCCTTGAACTGGATTTACTGGAGCCACGAAATGGCAACATTAGAGAAAAATCCTCTTGGGTGCTTCGCTGGGAACAGGCAGTGCTGGATGCTTTGTTAGCTCTAGTTCTGCCGATTCCTGGCTGGCTGGGTATTCTGTTGTGTTGGGGCAGTTTGGGTTGCGGGAGGATGATAGAGGTCTCTTGCCTTCAGGCTGTTCGCCAATGAATCCGGGAGGAACAGGGGGAAGATAACAGGAATGGGGAGGAGCGTGGGAGGAGCGGTGCCTGGGGTTTGGAAGGGGTCTGTTGACTGATTCCAGGCTTTTAACTAACCCTATGAACTGGGTTATTCTCAGCATAGGTGTGGCTTGAGGGCTGCTGTGGGAAGGAGGGCTGAGATCCCGAGGAGTGCTGTCCCCCCAGGCCCCCGCTCAGGGGGTTACAGACTGGCGGAGGTGCAGCTCAGTCGCTGAGCCCTTCGCCATCTGCCTGCTCTGCCTGAAAGTTCAAACTCTTTCCCGGTCTCCTCAGCTTATCCCAAGCAGGGGGAAGCTCCGAAAGAAAAGTCGGTGACTCCCCTGCCCGCCTCCCAGGCGTTCTGACAGCGCTCTCCTTTTCGAGAGGGTGGCACAAAGTCTGGCATAGCCGAAGTGTTATATAACCCGGAGTAATGACTTGCTTTACTTCTTTAAAAGGAGGTGATGACGCCAGAGCTCTGCTTCCCTCAGAGCTGCCGATTGGGTGCAGGGCCTGGCAGATCTCGTGAAATGATGGGGTGTTATAAAGAGCTACACTTTTCCCCCCTTCTTTTTCTCCCTCCTTCCCTTTGATCTATTGCGTATGATGGAATACAAAATAGAAATCCTTCTATGCAGTTCAAGAGCAGCCCACGCCCATGGCTCTGCATTTTCTATATATACGTGCATGGAGTTTCTCAAATGGTTTTTTTTTGCCTGTTTTTTATCTATTCTCTTAAAGCTGCCACAAATGTGAGAGTAGCATGAAGGCATGGGGAGCAGTGAGCAAGCAGTTACTAATTGAACAAAACATTGCTCCAAGTCTTCTCCCTGATTTTCTGATAAGCTTTGCAGGATATAGAGGTTGTGCTTTATTGGCCAAAACTTTGCTTTTTTTTTTCTGTAAAGCAGCCAGAGAATCTCTAACAAAGGACCCTCCCGCTTCCTTCTCGGTCATGCTTGGTACCTTTTGCCCCATGAACGTTTCCATCGTCAGCTCTGCACTGCACGTAGTCACTGCTCACAGATACTGTATTCCCTCAGCTGCAGCTTCTGAAACCATGATGGAATCACACGGAAACTAATTAGCAAATTTGTAATGTGGTATTTTCCCTCTTGAACAGGTAAGGAGTGGCAAAGTCACCTTGCCAAGGTCGGCTGATGAGTGTGAAGAAGCCAAAGTGAAAATCCTCTGGTTTGCATTTTAGGCAGCACCCCTTTTGTGTTGCAATGTATGATGTGAAACACTTCTCTGATCTTCATTTGAGTTTGAAATGATGCAAAGGGTCCTTCTTTTCCTTTAATTTATGTAGTATTGTGCTGGTTTTAATGACTGGTTAACTAAAATGTACATGTAGCTATATGTTGTACAAGTATAATATTAAATAATAAGAGGTTGGAAGGAGGGAAGGAACTGTTTTAATTAAATTAGAAGTATTCTTCAGATTTTAAAACACTATATCACATCACAGTTATTTCCTTTATCCTTTTAATTTCTTGCTTAGGCTTTATAGAAACTGCAGCACTGAACTTTCAGAAGTGTCTGGCTCATCATTTGGATCAAAGTGTTTTTTATTTCATTAACAGTAGTTTGTACTACAGATGTTGAAAAATGTCTTGTTCGCATTTCCTTTAACATGCAGTTCACTGACTCAGTCTCAAAAAAATTCTAAGTAGGAGTCAGAAGACTTTATTTTCACTTGCAAATATGCAAATAGGAATGAGACAGGAGAAAGCTACAAGATAAAATCTTTTTGGGCTAGGTGAACAGAAACTTCTAGTTAAAATCTGTGTCAAAACAAATATTGCAATTAATCTGCAGGTTATCTTCGTCTATGTAAAGTAGTTAAATACTTGAACTATTAGAAACCATTTAAAAATAGCGCTTTTGTGTACTCTTAGCTTGTGATTTATGTCAGATTTGCACATACCTGAAAATGAAGGGAATTAAACTTGTACAAAATCACTCTTCTGTGGTGCACAAATACAGTTGTGTCATCTTCAGCAGCAAAAATGTAGCAAGTTACAGAAAGAGATGAAGAATTAGTTTCTTAAATATAAACTGGGATTGTAACTCAATGGATTTAGCTTTGATTAAGATTATGATAAATATCTATGGTATAAATTCTTCAACTTAAAATCATTACGTATTGTTTAATAATAGCTTGTTTTCTTCCGTACATTTAAACAACCTTTGAAAGCCTTGGTCTGAAATCTCAAGCAGTGTTTTGCCTCAGTAAGAGTCTGAAAAGCATTTGCAGGAGGTGTTGCATTGTGTCACTACCTGAATTTTGTGTTACGTTATGTAAGAATTCCCATGCCCCCACTTATTATTTTAGATGAGTGTAGGAAATAAAATAAACCAAGACTTATATGAATAGAAGTGAAATGAGGAAAAAACAAATTTATCCCATTTTATGCCTTACGGTTCAGTCCAAAACTCACTAAAGTCAGTGGAAAAACTCCTCTCATTTTCCATGGTTGGTTTAGATCTTATCAAAAAGAATTTTTATTTACAGTGCAGTATTTGTTTAAAAAGCAAATGATTCTCAAAGCCCGCAATACCCAGTTGCCAACACATACTGTTATGGAGTTCAAGTGTGATTCTGTCTGAACTGTTTTAGGTGGATAAATGCCACCTTACACCATGTCCAACTCAAACCTGATAGCCTTGTGTGTTTTCCATGTTGCTAAAACAACATGGAAAATAGGACAGGGAAAGTGGCCTTAAGGATAGGTGTATGTGCTACTGGCAGGTGATAATCGAGAGTGAAATGTGGCTGTCAAGCCTACTTTGTGTTTAATGACTTACAAACAATTTGGGTTTGTAGGGGAGGTCAGCAGGTTGCACAGGAGCTGGTGGATGTGGAGCATGGCTATGAGAAAGCTGTGGGATGGGAAATACTGATGTGTTATGAAAATACAAGCTTCATAATGAATTTTTTTTTAAATAAGAGAATCAAGTTGTTTGCAAGGGAACCTTTCGGGTGGTAACAATTTCTTGAGAAGCCTCTTTTGATGTATAGCACAGCTGTACAATTGCAAAGAGCTTGTGGTTTGAGATGAGGTAGGTGAGGTGTGACAGCTGGGTAAGATTTCAGACCCTGTAGGGGAGGAAGAATATTCTTCCTTACTGGTAAGACTGGCCTCACAGAAAGGCTATTCAGTAAATGGACTTACCTGTAACAAGATTACCTTCCATGAGGAGATCATTTTATAAACTGACTGTTTCTGATAGATCTAATTCTTGGTTGTGTGAATATGTATTTGTCCTGGCTAATGGTGATGGCCTCACCAGAGAGCTGTTGTGAGTAGAAGAGCTAGAAAAGTTCTTCTTTCATTTTGCCCACAAAGCTGAAGAAGGAAATTCCCTTTTTATTGCTGTGTGCAGAAGGACAGGTATAGGTTACCTGTTTCACCCAGTGTATTGAACTTTCATTTTCCTCATCCTTGACTGCTGTAATAAGCATGTGTTGGGGTTTAACCCCAGCTGGCAACTCAGCCTTACACAGCTGCTCACTCACTTTCCCCCAGGGTGATGGAGGAATTGAAAGGGTAAAAGTGACAAGTGGGTTGAGATAAAGACAGTTTAAGGAATTCATTCCCCACTTCCCATGGGCAGGCAGGTGTTCAGCCATCCCCAGGAAAGCTGGGCTCCATCACAGTAACAGTGACTTGGGAAGACAAATACCATCACTCCGAACATCCCTTCCTCCTCTTCCTTCTTTCCCCATGCTAAGCATGACACCATATGGTCTGGGCTGTTCCCTGGGTCAGTTGGGGTCAGCTGTCCCAGCTGTGTCCCTCCCTAACTCCTTCTGCACCCCCAGCCTGCTCCCTGCTCTGGTGGGGTGAGATGCAGAGAAGGCCTTGACTCTGAGTAAGTCCTGTTTACCAATTACAAAAACATCCCTGTATTATCAACACTTTTCCCAGCACAAATCCAAAACACAGCCCCATACTAGCTGCTTCTTCTATGAAGAAAATTACCTCTCTTCCAGCTAAAACCAGCACAGCACGCCTTGCAAAGTACCAGGTTGTATTTACACAAATACTTGTCTTGAAATCTTACTTCGCAGTTTCATAAGTCTGTTAGGTCAGATGCTGAGGTCATGTTTGCTTATTTATTCCAACCCTACGAAGTCCTAATAAGGCCTGTTACAAGATCCTTGGCTATGTACTTCTTAATATATTTGTCCCTCTTTTCCCCCTTTATAAAGACTGTATGTTCTTGTGTACCGGCCAGGCTGGTTTGAATCTGTGACATAGGTGAAAGGCTGTCCTGTCACCAATCCTCTTAATTGTAATTCAGTTCATCTTTTCTTTGGTAGAATTTATATAGCTCTAATTTTGAAAAAGCACCTTGGGTTGGTTTCGAAGCTGTGATGTGCCCTGAAGCACTGAGAGTATTTTGATGGTAGCATTCCCTGTGCCCTGCCACCCTCTCAAGTGAAAGGTCACATAAAAATGTCTGGAGTCATACAGAGGGTAGCTGGGCTCTGCCCTGGCTGTGCTTGCAGACCTTTATATCAACCTTTGCTGTTAGGAGCTCATTGTCCTGGAGTCCTGCAGATCTGTGCCAGGGCTGTTTGGACACAGCCTGCTTTGGGTTTCTTGAGCCCATCCTGGTTTTCCCAACACTCACTCACCAGTTGTTTCAGTAAACAGCTGACTTCATTACATGGCCAAATGCTCACTAGCAGCGAGCTAATTTCATTATATGTCTGTCAGCCCAGGTTTGCTGCTTGTTACTGGCATTGGATATGGCTGTGAAGGGAATTGGGCATGGAAAAAGTCTCTATAACATTGGAGAAGGATGCTTAGCCTTTAGGGGTTCAACCACAGCTTTAAACGATTTGCTTTCTCTTGTATTTATTTATTCTCTCCTGTGCCTGTCCTGGTACAGAGGGATGATGGGGACAAAGGCTCGCTTAGAGTCAACTCACACTCCAGAAATTCTGGCAGATTGTTTCCTAAAAACCAGGAAATCTCATTCATAAACCATTTGCTACACCGAGAGTCTTCTACAACTCGCAGTGCTGTATGAGCAGCTGATTTGATGAAGTGAACAGGAGGCTCTTTCACCTCTTACTGTACAAGCAGGTTACCAGCTCCATCGAATTGCTCAGGTTGCTTGGAAATCAGCAGGCAGCATGCAGATAGCTCGTAGAATCACGATTGGTTTCAAAGCCAGAGAGGTTGTACTTCTTTTTGCATCTCACTCCCACCCTCTTTCCCTTTTGTGCTCTGAAACTTGGAAGCAGGGTTCCGGTCCCGCGTGTGCCCTGCTCTGAACGTCCTGTTGTCTGTTGGGATTCCCCTTGCGCGGGGCCCCAGCGGAGCCTGAATGGTTATGTAAGGATTTTTATTTTATTCTCAGTCTTGGTCTCTGCCACTAGTTGAACTGGATCACAGGCTGAGTGAATGGGATCTGATCCGTGCGGCGTGCAGCGCCAGAGGGGAGAGACCTCCCCCGTACACACCCACTCGGCCTCCCTGCTCCTCTTCTCTCTTCTCAAACTCTTTTCCCAGGCATAACCGAGGCTGCTCCCGCCGATCGGGAGCCCCTCCCGGAGCCAAAGCGTCCCGTCCCGGCAGCACCGCTCCAGGCATCGGCCCCCAGTGGAGCAGCAGCTTCCTCGGGCAGGGCTGTGCTGTTTGACTCTCCGAGCAGGGGAGGAGATAGTGGCAGTTTTTATTTAGGCTGAACACGAGGCATATTTAACTAGTTATGTAACGGTGACCCCGGTCCGTCTCGGCTGGGTGCAGGGAGGATATGTGCGTACTGATTCCCGTCACACCGGCGCGGTGGATTCGGGCACTGCGAGCTCTTTACCAAAGTTATTTTCAGAAACCTTAAGTGCAGGTTTCCCTGCCTGTACCCTGGACTGTTTTATCAGGAGGCATTTCCCGCCTGCGAACTGAACAGCCAGTGAGAGTGGATTTAGTGCTCGCTGGGCTGCAGGCAGAGATAAGGAGTTGTCGGGAGTGACTGGAAACTTTTGTCCTGAAGACCCTGAGGCAAGAATAGCAGAAGGGCTGAGAGTGTGCGGCCGAGGTGAACAAGTGTGCGGGCAGAGGGCTTGCCCTGGTGCACTG